>NW_020799142.1:15592558-15594729 GCF_003259725.1 Athene cunicularia | reverse complement strand
CCAGCGCCGCCGCGGCCGGGCGCCGCGCTCGGCAACCCGCCGGCCTTCCCGAGGGCAACTTTGAAACGCCATAAAAAGAACGCGGCTTTAAGAACTTTGCTGACACACTTCCCAGGGAAAATCCTGTCTTAGGGTTTCCTGCAAATCGGCTACAGGCGGAGGCTAGCGTACGCCAAGGGCAAGCCTGTCCCACAAACATGCACCCTGGAGCCAATCCCTCAACCTGAACGCAATTTCCTCTTTTTTAAAATGAGCTTCCATAATATGATTGCTTCTAGTATTTTGAAAGACTCAGTGTCTACCCAAAGAGCAAAAGTCTTCCGTGGAAGTATTTTTGCTAGTAATATTCATTAAGCAGTAACCACGACATTAATTCCAACATCAGGACCAAGACATGACGCAACAACCACTGGTAGATGTAAGCAAGTTAACTGCACTACATTGCAAAGAAAGTTACAGAGGAGGATTTTTCAGTGAGCAAGAACTACAGATGATTGTGGCTCGAAGAGGAAACAGATGTTTTAATGATGATAACCGGATTTTAATGCTATATGATTTGTCTTCCAAACAGCCTTGAGAACCTACCATACAAATGCATTTATTAAAGATTACTAAATTACCATATGAATGAGCATTTTTTTCCCTGTTTTCAGGTCACTTGAATGTATATAAATAAATAAGTTCCAGCACAAACAACACAATATCACATGGGGAAAATAAGTATTTATTATTTCCTTCAAGTAAGGCTAAGAAAGAAATGGAAAGTGTTCCTTTGATCCAGGAAGAAAATACATCTCCCTCTTCACAAGGCTATTATCACCTAAGAAAACATGACCATAGCAATACAATTCTGACGACTTGCCTATTTTGTAAAGGTAAGAGTGCCAGACTCGTATTACTTCATCACTACTATCTCTGTAAGATTTTCGTTTCTCTCATAGCCCAGGAGAAAAACACAGCATCTGGTAGTTGCCACAGTATTTTGCAAACAAGCATTTTGAGTTTAACAATCTGTAATGTGTATTGATTACTCACCATATCCACGAATGCCTCCTAAAGGGGAAATTATTCACATGCATCATGTTCACAGATCTTCCGACATTAGTGTTTTCCTTGTCAGACAGATTTATCTGTTAGGGTACTCATAGATGCATTCCAGAACAACTGCATGAGCAGTTAACAGCAGGGATTATTGCAAGAATTACTGTAATCCACAGAAATAAAAATGCCAAAGATCCGAAGAAAGATTTCTCACAGGGTTTTCTAGGTACACGTCCATCCTTTTATGCATCACTTGCTACTTAAAAAACATGAAACTAATCAGTATACAGAAACTGTTATGATAATGCCAACAGTTTGCCTTGATAAAAATCCAAGTGCTTTGGCTGTGAATTAAAGCATCTTCATATGCAGCATTTTGGACAGTTGGAAAAGGTTAGTCAAAAGATAGTTTCCTGTCATCCATGCCAAATCAGTGGTTAGGGAGAGATGTGTAACTTCAGATTGCTTTGCCATGTTCAGAAATGAATATTGCTTTTTCTTCTTTCTTAGACACATATTCATCAGTGACCACTTTAATGCAGTTTTCCTTTCTTACAAGCCCAGGGAACAGGACGATGTTTCATAGCCATGTATGACAAACCCAAACTTCTTTCTGAATTTGATACTGTGGGTTTATTTCCTCAACTAAGAAAGAAGGAAGTATGCTTTTTCTGCTCCATAGGCTAGGACTACAGTTAGATACCTCGTGAGATAGATCACAGCACGATCAAATTCATTTTTGCTGTCTAACCCCCTAATAAGGCTGCCTGCTCCCTTTAAGTAAAATGACTAAGCGACCGACCCTTCCACCGCAGAACCGAGTCCTGTTTTGATGTTATACTGTACCTAAAACCACGTGCATCGGTTCGTACGTTGCAAAATGAAAGCAGAGCATTAGTCCCGCGTTACCTAAGCATTCTTTCTCTGCTGTCCTTTTTTCCTAGTCCGCCTCCCAGACAGCAGGTCTCGCTCCTGACGCTCCGCTGACACCCTCGGGAGGGTTCTTAAGCCCACGCTCAGGAGACGGCGTGTATTTCGGGGCAGCGCGGGCAACAGGCTCCGGCTCCGTCTCCCCTGACGGGAAGCTCCGACCTGCGCGCCGCTCCCCGGCGCGGCCGCCCCGCAGCGGC
>NW_020799142.1:15473974-15592508 GCF_003259725.1 Athene cunicularia | reverse complement strand
GGGAAGGGCAGAAATCCGTGGGAGCAGGGAGCGCGGGCGGTAGAGCTCGCCCCGCCGAGCGCTGCTGGGGCGGTGTACGAGGTTTCTAGGCACGCTTCCACACTTCGGCGAGCCCAGGCCGCATAGCCTGCGCTTGCCGGTCTTCTCAAACGCTCTCTGCTGCGCTAAGAGTTCTTAAACTTCAAACGACCCCGAGCCCTTTTGGGCAGGAAATCCTGCCGTACGGAAGCCAGCTGCAACTTCAATGACATTAAGACGTGATAAGACTGTGTATTTGATTAGGGTGTGGGTGGACTCGGGAGTAACACGGTAAGATACCGCACTGCACATTTTTGTAGATCCTATTTGCTTTAGCTCGGTTCTGTTGCTGTCACACAGCTCTATTCTACAATTCCCCAAATTAGCCCTAGTACAGCTGATGCCATTCTGAAAGAAGAATAAAATACCAAACCACTTGAACGTCACAATGTGTTGACAGTGAAACAGTACTCATTTCGATTCAGCAATAAAAAGGGAGCCCGTACTGCTTGCACACATTTTTACATTACTGTGCTTTGAAGACTTGCAGCACCAAAATACAACAGACTCCGAAATTTAAAGGGGCTGTAGCATCACTTATGTCCTACCACTCTATGCAGAAGGTTGGGGTTTCTTTTCTTCTTTTAAATACAGCCCTGACAGAGTTACAGATAGAATGAATATTAGCCTCTTCTCACTAAGAAGTAACAAACCAAAGTATATAATCATGTTCAATAAAGATAAATACTCAATGTTACTTGTAAAAGGTCCACCTAAGCCATTAGAACTGTTAGGGTATGTTCATGCTTTATGTAAAAAGCACTCTCCCGCACCTCACCCTCACCAATTACTTTGGGAATTCATACCAGAGACTTTTGCAAAGGGTACAAACAAAACTGTGAAAACTGCAAGGTTCTGTGATTAACCTGAATACGAAAAAACATTACATCTAAATAATCCAGTTATCTAGCGCTTTCTCTAGGCTAGATCCACTTATTATGAAATATTAACTACATCAAATGCTACACAAATCTGCACCATCATTATTATTTCATAGTGCACTTCCCTAACTGCATAGTTGCCCGATCATTCATGGGCACTGACATTTTCAACACTAGACTTACTTATTGCCTTGTACTATCTTGAGAAAGAACTTCTCAACCACTGACCTAGCACCTAACACATCTGAAATCCTCAAGCAAGTCTATTCTGCATCTATATACCAATTCAGCTGGGTTTTAGCTAGCATGAAGTTCAGCACAAAGTATAGCACCCATTGACTCAACCAGTTTCATTCAGCAGCTGAGTTGCAGAAGGAGAGTGGGCGTCTATAGAGTTACTATGTAGCATTACAAAACAGTTAAAGCGCTTGCCAACAAAGTGGAATACACAATATATGGGCTTTCCAGAGCAGGGATAAATTTAAGCCAGAGACTTTAAACTGTAAAGAGTTTTTGCTACATTTCCAATATAAGCTGATTTGTGAAACTCCAAAGTCCATTACAGTTTGCCTATCAGTTCACCCTAAAAAAAAAAAAAAAAGCAACAGGTAAAAACATTTAGTGACATTAACTTTAGTGGCATCATTTTTTTCTTGACAAGGTAAGCATTTTGGCATGTCAGTTCCAATTCAGTATCGCCAAGTTCTTTGAAAAAGTAGTTCAAGCACAATTCCAGTCCAAGAAAAAAAAAAATCAAAGCAGATTTTGCTTTGATTCCTTCATTCTGTCAGTGCTGTGACCATTAGAATTTAGGCTATAGGAAGGTCTAGTGCACCTTCCCCATTCCTGCAGAATCTAGGCTAGGCATAAAGAAGCTGGAGGGAGAAAGACAGAGACAGAAAGAGTATGTAAGTGATAATGGTTTTTCCAGGAGATGGAGGAATCCCAGATTCCAGTCCCTTCTGCAAGGTCTCCTTGAGAATTTTCCACTAAAATTAATTAGGTAGTAGACACAGTATGTTTGTAGCAGGAACCAGATTATCTGGAAGCACTTCTCACTTCCAAATAAATAGTCACACTGGACTACAGAGTGAAGATCTGTCCTCTCTCTCAATGGTTTTGGGAATCTTGCATTTCTGGCTGCCCAGTGAAACATCTAAACAGAGAGGAGTGAAGAGTATGTCCTATAAATCACGTTTTTAATCCACCTAATAACAGTGCAAAATTGCAAACACATTCCCATTTTGTTCTTTGGGGGTAGGAGGACCAAACAGAGAACTATTTGCATCTCCATTTCTTAATTTCCATATAGTTTTCCTCCCACAGCACTCTGTTTTTCAATTACTAGTGATATGAAAAAAAATCACTTAAGAATTGACTAAGGTCTTTGTCTGTTAAACTGAAGTCGGATATAGTATTTTCTTTGCCTCTTCTCATAGCTGCAAATGCACAGAGCCCTGTTCAACCTGACCTTGAATGTTTCCAGGGATGGGGCATCTACCAGTTCTCTGGGGAACCTGCACCAGTGTTTCATCACCCTCACTGTAAAAATTTTCCTCCTTATATCTAGCCTAACTCTATGCTCTTTTAGTTTAAAGCCATCCCCTTGTCCTATCACTACAAGCCCTACTTAGGATAGTGCTGATGGGTAAGAACTGCTGTTCTACCAGTGTCAGATTTTTAATATAAAAACCAGCAAAAACAATGAAAATATATAATATAAACCATACATATCATGAGAAACAAACTGCATCGGGGCATACAGAACTACCTTAGCATTTGTATGGTAAGAATGAGTAAAAATTTTCTGAAGAGATCAGTTTAACTTGCTAAATATTTCAATTCTTAGAAAAAGGGGCAAAAAGAAGTCATTGAATCAAAAATTTTGGTGACAATACAATAACATACTGGGCAAAACATGTGTCCAGGAAGGTAAAGCTAATGCTTAAAGAAATGTTGAAAAGCCAGCTCTTAACAAGAGAGCAGAGAATTTCATCAGTGTCACTGCTAAATAGTGGTAATAACCAATGGTAGCATTTTTGAGACAGTATGCAAGATGACCTGCTAACTTCAACCAGTAGATTCCAGGCAAGTATCAACCAAAAACCTTATCAATTGTTAATTATATAAAAAGTCTCAAATGCCCTCCAAGAAATGAATGGTTGTGGCAACTGAAATATACTATCAATGACAAGGAGCATTCATTGAGATTGAGTCTGAGGCATGTGATATAGATTAATGCAAGAAAAATGTTGCTAACATAAATATTGTTCAGAATAATGATTGCAGAAAGAAGCTTGAAATTTTATTTTTTTTTTTAAAAAAAAAAGGAAAACCATGGCATTTTCACAAGCTTTTTTAAAAAAAAACAGTAAAGAGATTACCCAAAACAGAAAGAACTGAATAAAAATGAACAGGTACTTGAATGTTATTATTGATTCATATGTGATATTATGAAAATATAATGTATGGATGTGACAATTTCCCATAATTGGGTTCTATATTTTGAGTGTTAGGATCCCTGTATCATTTATAAACTCTCCATTAAAACCATATTAATTAAAAAATCGATTTGATTAATGAAGTGGCAAGAAATGCATCGCACTGCATAGAGTTAAAGGAAATCATCCAAGAGATAGGTTTACAGCCCTACAACCTTTTAGGTCCTCAGAAGTTATCTTCAATAATAGCAGCATAGAAAGTAAAGGCACAAATTCATGTAATCAGAATCCTCAACAGAGTGAGCAGATAAACCGAGTAAGCTCATTACCACATTTTAGAATGCTTTACTCACAGACAGGTGTTATATGAGTGTATATCAAGCCAAGTAACTTAGCTTTTTGTCCTGTCTGCTTCCTCTACCATCCACCCTGCGTGGAAACTAGCTCACTATTGGACCCCTTCCTGGAGTAAGTAAACTATTCCTTCAGAGAGAAAAACATGTGCGACTTTAGAAACACTTTGTTAGAAGCAGTCCAGATAACAGCAGGTTTATTTATCTCTATTCTTCCTATACAGTCTTGTTGCATCCCTACAGGCCTTCCACCCTCAAGACACCCTCATGACAAATGACAAGGCAAGACACATGCATTTTGGTGTCATGCTAGACAAACATCATTCCAATGGGTTCTAACAGAGCCTCACATGATTTCAGACACTCTGAACTGAAAAATGCCAAAGATAATATTGTTTCTCTGTAAACAGAGAAGGTCTAAATGAATGCTATGTAGTGTGGATATAACTCACTCCACATAACTTGCCCCTAGGGCTTGAAAGCTTAGAGCCATAATTATCTCCTTGAAATTAATACTAAAAGATAAAACTTCTAAAAACATATAGTTCACTTTTGAACAGTGATCATAAATTAGATAGTTGCTAAGAGCTTGTGGCTATCCCTTAAGAAGTAAAAGCTTAGTTATCAAGTATATATTTGTTCTGAAAATGATGTGCTCAACTCTAAAGGTAATCTGAGTAGAACATTCGCCATCCAAGCCCCAGTCCTTTCTGAAGTCCAAAGAATCTTCAGGTGAAGGACTTTGAAAAATTAGTGGTTTATGTGTCTTCTATTAACTTACCTTGTTCTGTCACTCTGTCATTTTCCCCCTTTCAATTAGAGCAAGAGATGTTTTCAGGGAATCTCATTCTAAAATGCAAGATCTAGTCAGGAGTATCAAAAATAATTATTGTTCCTCATCTAACTTGGTAAACATCAGTTCTTGCTACACTTCTGCAGTGCCATTTATTTCTTATAATCGACGTAAAAGGATCCTTAAAGTTGCATAGGTTTAAACTGGAATAGATGGAGTGGTATGGAAAGGAATGCAGTGGTGGTACATCCCAGGGAGATTAAACTACCTTTTTGATTCATTTGAAGTCAAATAGTCCTGCTCTCCTTGATACTGCTGATTGGTGATGCTTCAAGAAAAATAACTGTCCCACATTGCAACCTATCTTCCTAGATTAGGCAGCACTGGTTATTCTCACAGAACCGTGTCTTCCCTATTGTATAAAGTAGGGTTCAGATGCCTTAATGATCATTCTATAAACAAAAACTTTACATGTATGCAAATTAAATGTAAATGGAACTGCAGGTCATTGTTCTCTCTCTTCCCATCTGACCCCTTTCCCTGCCCACCTACTGACCCACAAATATTTTCCTTGAGAAAAGCACAGAGAAGAGCAACCACTCTAGTTTGCTGACAAAATGGAGATTTGACATACTAAAATTAGAATTAGTTTAAGCTCATATTTATCAAATCATTTTGCCTCCTATGTCCTAGCTATCTTATTTATGGTCAGAAGCAGAGCTTGAGCTCTATGTAAGGAGTCACGTTATTCAGCTCACTGCCATGGAATATGTGGCTGGCACTGCATTAGCCATTTGGATGTATGTGAAATAGGAAGCAACTCCTGGTAACCACAGATTCTAAAGTTTCACCTCAGTGAAAACACTAGGTATGACTGAAATTCCCAGAAGAGTTTGGAAGAAGTTGATTAAGAAAACCAATTGTCTGTTTTCACAACTGCAGAACTGAAAAATTGAGATAATGATGACAGTTTTGTATTTATAAAAACTGAAGTCAGATTAAATACAGTTCCAATGAATAATCATGATCTATTCTATAATATGGCTATTATTGTATATTATCTTTACTCATACTCTAGTTCAAATAGAACATAGTTCAGAGTACTTGAATCTTAAATGATAGGGTAGAATAAAATTTTACTTGTTTATACTTAAAAAAAAAAAAAAAAAAAAAAAAAAAAAAAAAAAAAAAAAAAAACCAGAAATAAAATTTATTCCAGTAAGTATTATCTATTGCATTATGACACAATATTATATTCATTCTGGAGGAAGAAGCTTAAAGTGAAACAAAGCATAAGATTCAAGGTAATCCTATTTTTGTAAGTGCTTTGTCTTCAATTTAATGCAATGCTAAAACTGAGATTATTTATTTTGCTCACAAACTTATCTGAGAAAACTGATTTCTATTTTCAGTTCTTTTTTCCCAAACATGGGTACACTAAGAATGTTGTGAAGATGTCATGTGAGTCTACAAAATGAAGTTAATAGCAGTCCATACTTAGGTTAACTGAAAAAAAATATTGATGACTTCTGGAAAAACTTCTACTCTTCCCTTTAGAAGATTATATTGACATGAATATTCAAAAGTAGCTGAGAATCTTACATGAGAAAACATAAACCTTTTCAAAATCCGAAAAGTATCAACATGATAGGTAGAAGTTTGGGGTTTTTAATCACAAAGTATGCCTTTAATATGCATACTGGAAACAGCTCGACTCCATTCTTAACAGCTTTAACTTCTCTACAGGGTTGTGGAGTAAAGGTAGCCTGTAACATGTTTGGGGTTTTGCACGGCATAAAAAACCCTAACATCTGGTAATGTTTGCATTTCACTTGGTACTATTATAATTAGCATATAAGCCTAGTGAAGATGGATTCTTTCTATATTGCCAAGCATCTTATGTATTCTGAACAGAACCATATGTCGTAAAAGGAATGATAACTACCTGAATTGAACAATGTGGAAATGATTTACAAAAGGAAATGGAGAAAAAGAACTCTTCATTAACAATTCTTATGGAATCTTAGATATACTTGGTTTTGACATTATCCTGTCTAGGTGGCATCTTTTCTTGGAAGGGGAAGTGGTAAAATGGGACAACTGAAAAATAAGGGACAATGCTTTCAGACAATTTTTCTTGAAATGTCATTTCTCCTAACATATCTTATTTTGCTATTAAGTAAATTTTCTATCAAAGACACAGTTCAATCAACTAAATTTCAACTTACGATTTATAATATGGTTTAGAACATTTAAATTATCTTTTTAATAATCTCATAAAGCTTTGTAAAGCTTTGAGTTGTAGATCACCCTATCAGAATCATTAACGATCAGATTTCTGTTTTGTCTGGAACTGTTTATTCATGGAAAATATTTCTTGTTACTTTTGAGATGGGAATGGACATACTGCAATTATTTTGCTTTTAAGAAATTGAAATAAGAGAAATTATAGACTATTTTCTATGTGAGGATTCCTGAAACTTCTCCAGACACTTTAATGAATTTTGTAACATCACATTTTCATATTAAACAATCTAGATCCTCCAGCATTGAGTCAAATTAGAACCTCTGATACAGCTTTTCTGAGAAAAAAACCTGAATCACTTTAGTATAATTTCTTTCTGAAATCAGAATATGAAGTCAGATATTTGAGATGTAATGTACACTAATAAATGAAAACCTTTTTTATTTGCCCTGATTTGCTTTGTTTTTGTTGGTTTTAATTTTATTTATGAGTAAAGAATTTCTGTCTGTAACTTAGTCATCAATAAATGTATTACGTGAAAACCTTCAGGGCCTGCAAAATCAAATAATTTCAATATTGAGATTATGTCATAAAAAGGGTTAGCAATTATGAAAGTAATGTAAGTAGTGTTGGGTCACTGAACTTGTCTTTCCCTTGTGGTCAGCCTCTCCTCATTGGCATCAACAGACTTTCACAGTTTCAAAGTGTTTCAAGACTTAAAACTTCTAAGCATTACATTCCCTCCTATGGAACTACTTCAAGATCCTGTTATCTGATTCTTCTCTGTAGAGATAGTTTCCAGACACTGAGTCATAGGAAAGTGTCACTACTGCACTCCTACAGCCTACTGTTTTTAAGAAAACCATGAATAAAAATACTAACTAAAATCTTAGAACTCTAGTAGCATTTTACTTGGGAAATAATACCTTCTGACAGTCCTTCGCTCTCTTCTCTTACTAGCTCCTCATCTGCCTTAACATTCTTTTACTGATATGTTTTCCGTTTTAAACAGTAAGTTCCCAAGTGACACTGTAACAGAGATCATCGACATGAGTCCACCTACTCTTTTGCCTGGAAAATAATATTAAGATTGCTGAGAGAAACTTGATTTAGTAAGCAGATAAGTTTTTATCTCATTTCCTATTTGTCTTAATGTCTAGTCAATCTGGTCTTTAGAACTTTTTTTTTTTTAAAAAAAAAAAAGGCAGTGGTACCCGTCTAGATCACTTCCAGTCTCTTTAGATAGAAGCAACACATTTACTATTATACTGTTCCAAATTTTATAATCTTATTAACAATCCCTACTACAGACTGAGATTTCCTGTACAAGTTCTTTCAAAGTTATTGACAAAGACCATCTGGTCCCCATAGGTTAAGAGCATTAATGCCAGAGGTTTGCTTCAATATCAATTGTAGCAATTTAGATTTACATGCCTCTTTTCTAATTATCTATCATGCCTGTCCTCATACTTAGAGTAATTTTCCTAATTAAAACTAAGACAAAGGAAGATATTCCTCCATGTCCTGTAATTCCCAAACCAACCCTATAGCAAGTTTATGCTGCTGCTTCTCTTTATTTACACTGTTTTCACAGTTTATGCACCTTTTGTTTTCTGTTGGTTTATTGAGTATTTGATAAAGAAATCAGTCAGATTTATCTTGTTAGACTATCCAGTCCTTACCATAGTTTACAGATTTTTTTGCAATACAAACATCTGAAGTTTAAATTTCTCATAATATCATAATTCCTAGTACTATTTTTCTTTAAAAATTTGGGATGTTTCTTATTCAAATCCAAGCACTCTGGCAGAAGAGCCCCTTCTACCAGGTAACATTCACTCAAAACAATTCTTTTGCATCTATGCAACACCTTCCTTTTTATTTCTAGTTTTTTGGGGGGGTTTTAATCAATTTATAGAACTGGCATTCTCCTCCCCCTACCAGTGGATGTGCAGATACCATAGAGCTAATTTCTGTGAACAGACATTCAAGTTATTTTCTAATTGCCTTTCACAGATGCCTTTAGAACCAGTCCACCAACCCACAGGAGTCTGCAGAGCACGTCTGATGCACATGCTCAGACTGCACAATGTTGTCCTCCTACCTTTACACATATGTTCTTATGAATAATTTATTATTTGGTAAGATGCAACTTATCATGGTAATTGCCTTTTGTACACAAATACTTTTTTTTATAGTCAGATGTGCATGAAATGTGAATGTGTAATTGTATAATCCTGCCTGCCTATTCCTAGCATTAAGTGGCAATTTGTATTCTAACAAAAATACCTGTATTTGTAACTTGGATTAGAGTACAAGAACTAAAACTCATAATTAAAGAGTCATTGCAGCCAGTGTCTGCTTCTTATGAGTGGTTAAGAATCAAGCCCTAAACTTCTCTGCTTTCTCTGAATTTAAGGAAACTGCATAATTTAAAGTGTCCAAATGAGAGATAATTCAGATAGCAGTTCTGTTTCCGACCTGCAGGTGGTAGGAAAATACACTTTCAATTTTTATAGCGTTAAGAGATTCCCACTGTTTCAGATATAGTATATAGATGTCTCTCTAATATATACTTCTGGATGAAAATTTTGTTGTTTGTGCATATGTAGCTGGAATGTGTATGGAAAAGTACTCAGCAGTAAGTACATAGTATTTTATAGCAACATAGAACCATAGACTTAGGGAAACTAAGAAACAAAAAAGAGACAATATCTTTATCTCAAATGGTTTACAATCCCAAATTAAGTAGAAAACAGTGGGAAATTATTATTCATTAGTGGACTAAAATGTTCTTAACAGAAGCAGAATATTAAGCTGATTATAAAGTACTTAATGAGATTTATTAAATGAATATGGGCCAATATTCCCCATACACAAAGCTATTCTTGTTTTCTTTTTAATTTATTATTTAGAGGAGTACAATAAAAGCAAATGTGACAATCCAAGTAGCAAAATCCTCTGGTTTGCAGGTTGAAGTACAAATTTGCATGAGTTTATAGCAGCTTTTTCTGAAGATGGAAGTCCAAACCATCCTGCATTTACATCCCTGAAAATGCTGAGTAAGCCAATGCCATCCATGGTGTTAACCACTACCAGTGTGGTTGTGAACAAACTGAGAAGTGCTGAGAGGCCTCTCTGATTATTTCCTCAAAGATACATAATGCAAGAAATGGAATTCTTCCCCCACAACATGTCTGACTGTGAAAAGTATAATGCTTAGAAATTGGAGAATCAGCTTTTATGAAGCACACACAACATAAAACCATGCATTTTTTCCTATATGCTACCAACGTTTTTGAAGAAAAGACTCCTAAATTTGGTATCTCTGAGACAGGCAGCAACTTTAGCTGTTTTAGACAGTTCAACTACTGACTGGTCTCCTGCAGCTACTGGAATATTCTTCAGAGAATTCCCTCCATTTGGCAAATTTTTAAAGCAAGATGAGATGGTGAGACACAATGGGACTCATGCAATTTAAGTCAGACATATTTGATGTCTCTGCAGGATGAGATGAACCTATGTCTAGTTCCCCATTATCCCTGGAGACTGATAGCAAGGTGTTGCAGTATATTGTATACTTGCATGCTGAATATTAGATCTAGTCAGAGAAAGTGAGAACTTATTTACTTTCCAACTCTATTAAAATATTCCTGCAAACACGTCACCTCTGTGGCATTAAAAACTAACAAATAAGATATTTTTATGGTATTTGATTATTGAAATTGGGACCATATAACTGTATGAAGGTGGGCATCTATGGGTCCAGTTAGAAGATCGGGTCACTAAAATCAAGCCTTCTGATCACTAGCTGCTAACACTGGGGAAATTTGGAAAGTTGTCATGACATAATTGCGTCTTACTTTGTTTTGCCAACATAACCCATGAGAAACATGGGAACTTGTTAGCACTATGGAAAGCCAAGGCAACACTGAAGTAGAAAACTCTTATTTGGCATGCTATGCCTGGGCCATAGTGACAGTGTTGATTTTGTTATTTATCCAAAACTACATCTATTCAAATAGATTGCCTGCAACACCTCAGTAGTAACTATCAAGTGCAATGTGGACAAAAATCTAAGAGAGTTTATTAGAAAGATTAATGAAGAAAATGAAAGTTATTTTTCTTAAATGTTCATTTTTCAGATGTCTTCTTTTAACTAAAGTTACTAGAATACTATTATTTCCTGATAGTCTGATAAGTAGCCAGTTCCTCTAAAAACAAGTTTTAAAAGCTCTTATTTCTGTCTGCCTTCATATGAAATTTTTCAGTAAAGTTGTATATGGTATAAATTAGCTAAAATAAAGGAGAAAGAGAGCATGCTTTCAAAGCCTGTTCTGCTGATGTTCCCTATTTTAAAATTGTGCAGCTAATTTTTGATTATTAAATGAAAAAAGAATATCTGTCTGTATAAATCCCAAATACTTTTTCCTTTGAAAGTGATCCCTATAACATGTGTGTCCTGGAGTCTTCTCAGAAGATTCGGACTTTTTCACTCTATAGCTTGAAAGCTTGTGTGCGTGAAGTAACAGAACAGATGTCTATTAGTAATCATAGGCCACACACTGGGTTTTTTGAGTAAATTACATTCTTCTTAAAGGAGGATAGCAGCCTTGACATGTTTACATTCTCAAATATTCTTCCTCAGTTAATGTAGATAAACTGGGGACAGAATCATCTCACTACTCCCTACAGAATGATAGTAAAGCTATCCACAATTTCTTACTGTCCTCATGATTTGCATTTTAAAATAATGAAATTCTGGCCTGTGCTCAAGGTATTTCTTGTGTGAATTAGGTAGATAACTCACTGTGGAAATGATCTTTAGCACATTATATATATAAGAGAAAATTATAATAAATGTGTCTTACAGCTTCCTATTGCAATACTAAGCTAAGGTTGAAAAGCTACTGAATGACTTCTTCACAAAATACTGGTTTAGGTTGCCAACTAAATAAACCTGTTATCAAAATGCAATGCATCATTACAAATAAAGCCTGATGCCAGCATCTACCTTATATCTTCTCACAATGACTCATATTCATGTATTTTGCCAGGTATTAACTTTAAATTTGTTCCAGTACTGGACTAAATAGATAATTGTTTCTCCTCCATTTTCTACTATGTATGGTTATCACTCACTGCCACTTTGTCCAGAAGACTCTCACTCTCTAGAAGATATTCTGTTGAGGAGAGAATGCGTGAATCTCTTGGTAATGAAACGATTCATGTTGCATTTGACACAGGTCGACCAAAAACGGATGACCAGAAAGTTTTCAATATAAAGTTTTTTACTTTAGTATTGGACAATACCTGATTTGAGCCACAGAAATAAATCACTCCTGGAGAAAACAGTTTTGATCTTAGTTAGATATATTTTATATGATTTTGGAAAGGTTAGTTATTCCTTATAAAGTGCTTTATATAAAGCTTTGAAGATGTAAATTTAACCATGAATGCTAATATAATTAATACAGTTAAAGCAATAAAGCAACGGTGTATGTTGTACTGTTCAATAATAAATTCCTTTGTGATACGTTGATATGAGTTTGAGGGCCAACTGCAATTAGCCATTAGAGTGTACTATTTTTAAACTGTGACATGTCTCCTAGAATATAATTTCATAACCCTTCATGAATTTTCTAATGAAGTGGTAAGTAGTGTGAAAAACTGAACAAGTATCTTTGAATATGGTAGGAAATAATGCTTAAAGAGACTCTCACTAATAACTAAAGTCTTAATATGCAGTCATCAAGAATTTAATGTAAGATGGAAATAATTATAGAAAATATTTTAAAATTATCCATTTTTAATGTACTTATTAATAGAGCTGAAGACTGAACAGAATGGCAATTCGTTATTTTCAAAAAGTAGTTATGGAACTGGGATCTCACAGGAATATACAGAGAATATCTCATGAAAGGTGGTGTTTTATATTATCTATGCAGTTAATACCACACACTTCAAATTAATTTCAGGTTGAAGACTCATTTGGTAAAATTTCTTTAAATATGTTTGGACAGGGAGGTTTTATGGGAACAAGCATATGTTTTCATCTGCTGTAAATTCATTGTGATGTTTTAAATGTTATTTGTGGAATACTATTACACTGACCCAAATGAAGTATTTAAACAGGCTCTCCTTTTTTATAACAATGAAAAGACATCTTCCTGTCCTGAGAGAGAAATAATGGAGGTTGCACTGCAAACCCATACATTTGGTTTCAAACCTTTTCCTGCAATGGTATTCAAAATTTGTTTTTTAAGCACCAGAATATGCACATTTCTTAAATAATGTGTTTCGAGGCACCTTCTTGCTTTGGATCAATTTAATAATTAAAATTTCAAGTTTTACAGGTCGTCAAGCTTGTAACTGAAGTGTAGTACAATGGTGGAAAGCTTTGACAAGTAGCAATGCAGCTAAAATGTCTGGCTGTAGACAATAATCACAGAATCACATGAATGGTGGAATTAATCATACTTATTAATCATTAACATTAACATCATTAATCATTAACAGCCTCATCAAAACTACAGGCACAATATGGCAAGTGTTTGGTGCCTTCAGAATGTGAGGCCTGAGGTTCATTGTAACACAGACATTTTATGCGTTCTGAAGGCAAAGAAAATTACTGTTATCACAAATAGTGCTTAGCCAAACACTGCATTTGGGCATAGTTACCTAAAATATTCAAGATGACGTAAGATAGAGTGTGCCTTAAACATTGATGTTTTAGCTATGAATTGGGTGACGTATTGAAACTACATGGTATACAACCACATCTAAAAACCGATCATCATGCACATATTCATTATAAAATATATAAAAACATATGATTTTTAAAAAGTCTAAAAATGTAAAAATATCTCATAAAATCTGAGGCATGTTCTTAATCAAGGCGTATGGATATGCCCTTATTCATTTGCAGTTTAGGTGAACAAACAGCTCAGGCAGGTGATGAAGACTCTAGATTAACATTAATTTTACTAGGAAAGATACTTTTTCCCAAGGATTCTGTAATTTTTTCGTGGTTCATAAAATTATGTTTTTCATGTAATTCAATTTAATTCAGGTATGAGAGCAAAAAATGTATTAACAGATTTTTGGGACAAAATTATTTGCTTCTCATATAGGAACAATACCCCCTCCCCCAGTACTAAATCTCTGTATGTTTACTGATCAACTCTCAAAAGGTACCATTCCAGAAAATAGCCTCTCTTGAGATTTAAGTGTGCTCATTTCGCAAATGAGTCCTATAGAAATCTCAAGGCAAGACCTGGAGAACACAGATTAAGCATTTTCTACTTATTTCAAAATACATAGCCAAACAGATTCATTAAAAGTTGTGTAAATTTCAGGGTCTCTAGGCAATGTATAGGAACACAGATATTGCTGAAAAAACTACAGCCCAATATTACTTTCAATACTAAGCCTGGAGTGTCTGATAATCAGCTCACAAGCATGTTGCAAAGAAAGCTATTAAATAATGACAGCATTATTACAGAAAAGCAATGACCTGAAAGATCATTGTAGAAATCCTTATCCATGGTATGGAAAAGGCTCTGGGGCAACTGAACAAAGCATAGAAGAATAAACTTTATGCTGTAGGTTGTGGCATATTTTGAAAAATGGAAAATACAAATTGTATGTCTTTTTTTAAAGAAAAATAAATAAATTCTTCTGAAGATCATCCAGTTCTGGATTATTGGGGATTTTGTTTGGTTTTGGGTAGGTTTTCATATGTGTTTTGTTTGGTTCTTTAATGTACAGAGTCAAGCAATGCTTCACTGATCAACATTTGTACCGAGCTGAAGGTCAGACTGCAAGGCCATACATCTGAATTAATAATTGCCTTTCAGGTACTGGTGAACTACAATACCATTGCAATGCCATTTAGAATCATAGAAGCATAAAGGAGCCCAGGTTAGAAGACACCTCGAAAGATCATCAGGTCCAATCTTTCATAGGAAAGAGACCTTAGGTTTGGTAAAAAAAAAAAAAAAAAAAAAAAAAAAAAAAAAAAAAAAAAAAAAAAGTTAAAAAGAGAATAAAGGAGTTTGAAAAGCAAAGAAATTTTTTATTATTGCCATTATTTTAAAGTTTTCCCAGATCATCCTCTAGAATTCTCTATAGTATATATAAAATAGTTCAGTTCATAGATTTTAAAACTAGGAGAGATCACTATAGGCAGCAGTTTTTAAAAAAGCAAATGTGAACAAATTCTAGCTCAGGAATTTCTTCACTTAACCTCAATAAAATGTGATTTTAAACATTTGCATTGTTTGGGTTTTGGTTTGGTTTGGGGGGGTTGTTTTCTTTTGTTTTTTAAGAGACATAGTCTAAAGAATTCAAATGCTGAACAGCTCATTTTACATTTAAGTGATTTGTTTTAGAGTGTCTTTATATATCTTGCTAACTTTACACAGTGATGTAATATTGTCACAGTTTTCCCTGCCAGGTTAGAAAGCATATACACATTAAGTATTTTAGCTCTGTAATATCCAGTAATGATTTTAACAATTATTCAATAACATCTTTCATGGGCAGGGTGTGATTTTGCCCAATACTGTCTGCTCAAAGCTTTCGTACAGACCATTTGTAGTATATGCTGTTCTGTTTGGGTAACAAATTCAAGCCTGAGCAACAGAAAAAACAAACTATTGAAGAACAAGATGAATCTCTGTTACAAAGGTTTAACAAAAAATGATTTCAGTAGAAATACCTTCCTAGTTTTCAAAAATAAATCCCTTCCTATTTATTCCTTCAGTCAGTGACCTGTTCCATAGCAGTTCATCAGACATATGTCAAAACACTCACGGCTTCACTAAGACCAAACATTCAGTATTCTCAAAACTATTTCTTCAATTTTATTTCAGAAAAAAAAAAAAAAAAAAAAAAAAAAAAAAAAAAAAAAAAGAAATCCAGTAATGTAGCATTTATAATTACTGTTATTATAACAATGTATTGCAAATCAAAAGCAAAAGAAAAATAATTCGGGAACATGAACGGTTACTAGCTTCGTGCTTTCAAGAAATGAGTGTATCTGAAACCACTTTCAAATCAAAAGCCCTGAAATTCTTATTTTTAAAGCAAATTACAGAACTATATCTTTTGTGTTTAAAAAATAATTAAATGCTTTAAGAAAAGTAAATGATAGCTTCCTTAAGTTTTAAAATATACTGTGAAAGTGAGCACATCAGGTTGTGATGCTTTGAAACCAACTCCTATCTATGATGAATTGTTTTTTTCAAAATGTACTATGCTATAAAATAAGAACAAGAAAAAATAATTTTTAAATGAAAATAATTTTTTAATTTAAATTTTATTTTAAAATAATTTTTAAAATAAAACCAAATATTTGGAAATGCAAAGTCTGTATTGGGATGACCACAATATGCATCCAAGTATGTTTAATATGCAATATTTAACAAATACAAGGGAAGAGTGTGAATGGTTTTCAATTGTCCTCCGTTATGTAAAGAACACTATTCTTTTTCAGCAACTGTAACCAGTATTGAAGAACTTTCTGAAAATGTCTCCAGATTCCAAAAGAGAACCAAATAACTTCAGATGAAAACCTTCAAATCATAAGGTCAACTAGCTCCATAGACTATGCTGCCCCACACTCAGAGTTGCTTTTGATCAAAACACATACAAGAGGAAGTCTGAACTTCCTTAACTTCCACCAGCATTACTACTTGTGACACCGCCAGCCTCAGCATGGGCTGTGTATACACTGCAAAATAAAAGGTGGCTTAGGGGCTACCAGGCTCTGGAGCCGTGATATCTCCTTGGCTCTTCTTCAGACCACTCCAACTAGTTCTCTCTAAAATAAGCCCACGATAGGGTCCTGAAGTAGTTCACCCTAAAGACAACTCCCAGCAGGTGATAGGGACCAGACTGCATCAAGCTTGGTTTCCTTTGACCTACACAATCCTCCAGCACTACCCTAGAGTTTTTGATCCCCAAACATTGCTAAATGCCTGCATGCAACATCTCAGGACGTGCAGTGTAAAAACAACAGTGGGCTGCATTAGAGCCTGTATTATTTCAGACACTTTCAACTGAACAAACATATAAAAAATAATAATTATCTTGCTGTCACAGCAGCATCATATAGGGCCCAGAGGGAATTCAGAGCCAAGTGCTGTGCAAAGAAAACACATGCCATCTGGTCTAGAGTCCTAAGTAACTTGGGCCACTCTGCATCATTTAATTTATGGGTTAAGCATCACATCCAGGAAGTGATGAATTTTGCAGGACAGACATGACTTCTTCAGTCTTAATAAAATTCATGTCATGAGGACAGCAGAAAGCACTGAAGTGGACTAAGGTCTAGATCCAAAACACACTCAGGAAATTAGGCAGAAGGTCTTGATAACTTAGGATAAAGGTACTTCAAACACAAACGCAGAAGACTAGCTCCTCTAATTTTGTCAGACAGATTTAAATAAATTATTTAAATCTCAAAAATTAATTAGGATTTAAAATAGCAAGTGCAAATAATTATTTAAATAATTGATTTAAATCTTGGTTTGCATTTGTATTTTTCAGGTTTTTACCTACAGAAATGTTCATCTTTAAAGTTCACACTAATTTTTACTAATCAAGATATACTATACCAACATATATTTTAAGTAATTACATATTTCAGTAGACATTTAATAAGTTTCTTAGCTTTTCATACTATTGTGTGATATTAAAATATTAAATGACATCTTTTTAAAATTTGATGATGCATCTTTTATTCAAGGGTTCTGGAAAGCTGGATCTCACTGGAAACTGAAATTCAATTGCAATACAGAAATCAGTACTTTAGAGTGTTTGTTGTTATTTAAGTTATTATTTATAGAAAAGAATTACTGTGTCATAGATATTTAAAGAAGAATAGTGGTGGGCATGGATTTCAACAAGCATGCACATAATTGTCTTGAATAGAGCAAGAGACATTTTTGCCATCCTTCCAGACTTCAGAACTGAGATTCAGTCTTCAGGTGTTTGGAGGATTTTGGTTTTATTTTCCTTTTCTTAAAATGATTAGAGGAAGGAAAGTAGTAGCTGGCGAAGCAGGAAAATTAATCAGCTTTTCTATTTCAATATTGACAAAAGTAATATGAATGAAAGAAACAGATTTTTTTTTTTTTTGGCCTCGGGCTATGAAGAATAAGCTACTGTTCCTTACAGCCAGGTTTACTTTTCAGCATACTGGTTTTAAATGCTTAGTCAGGAATTAGGATAAGTTTAAATTGATGCAAAACTTTGACACAATGGCGTATTTACAAATTAAAACAAACAAACAAATAAACAAAAACAACCACAACAACAACAACAAAAAACACCCAAAACCAAACCAGTTTGCATTATTTTAGTAATTACTCATTCTATACTCATGGAATTATAAAATAGAATGGGAGAAACCCATTCATCTATTGTATTTTCCACAAAAAGAAGTCTAATTAACAGAAATAACTACTGGACACAAATACAAAAGGTATGAAAAAAACTAAAACCTAAAACTAGATTAGACTATATGAGATTAGATCACATCACATCAGATCCTGGAAGCAAAGTAAAAAATATCTGATATTATCTTCAGCTACAACTAGATAGAACACTTCCTGTTAAACTCTAAAACATTTATTAATTTAATGTGTCTGAAAGGTTTCATTTTTAGACATTTATAGTTTGGAGGGATGTGACTTACTTCTAATATGAACTTTATTTTCTCCAGAATCAAGATGATGAAGTTATAAACTGCAGCATAAGCAGGATATATGTAATTTAAGAAATGTTCTGTGTTCAGCCACAGCTGGCCATATTATTCTGGGAAGAAACTAACAAGTATAATTCCCAATATTTAGCAGTGATTTCACAGTGGAACTAAAAGTGGAATATGAGAGTATTCTACTTAAATAATAGTTTAAGTATTTATTTAATTAATTATACTACTTTAAAAAACTAGTAGATTCAATAAAACAATGATGAGGTGCAAAACAAATAATATATTTGTCTATTATACAAAAATTTATAATTATATAATAATTTATAATTATACATTATGTATACTTATGTATAATACATGTCTCTCTATTCCAGAACTGTGATGACTACATTTCAGAGTTCTTAGATACAATATAGTTTCTGGTCATTTATTATCTTCTTCCTTAACATAATACTTTTCCAGGTATATAATAATAAATTATAATCAGCACTAATAACATTTACTACTTTGATAAAATATTCCTTTACCAAAAGGGATTAACTGAATAAGGTAACACATATCACATTATAGTTTTTGGACCCAACAATGTCTTTCTCAGCTGAATGTGCAAGGGAATTCTTCCTTTAAACAGTTATGAAACCACTGACTTTAACACTAATTTTTCAAAAGAGTTCAAGAGATTTACCAACATTTTTAGAAGTGACATAAAAAACTTTTTTTGGAAAATTTTAGTACTCATGACAAGACTTAATATCTCACTGTACAAATTCCTATTCTTTGGATAAAAATTTTACCCAGTCCCTGTTTCAGGAAAACCTTCCTCTTCATAGTCAACATACAGATTTCAATTATCAGCCCTTTTGCAATTATTAGTTTCACACTTCTACTGTATTCAGGCGAAGATAGCAACCATTTCCCACTGAAGTGAAACTTAATGCACAGTCATTAGATGATAATTTTTATCTCAAGCTTTTCACATAGTGATTCAGAAAAGTCCTGTATCATTAAAAATCCTGCTTAGTTAAGGTTTTGTACAATATTTTATAAAAAGTCCTTAAATGCAACCTTAAGCATATTGACAACAATAATACATACAATACTGACACATATAATATGAAATCACTCATTTGTTCTTGAGATTTAACATGTTAGGGTATGTATTCTGTAAATGTTAAAAAAAAAAAAATCAAATATCAATAATGTAAATTAGCAATAGATATACAACTTCACATCAAATTCCAAAAACCTGACCAAATTTCCTGAATAAATGTAATATCTTTAAATATTTATGTTTTGGCCTTCTAAACTTTTCATCTATTTTTGCTGCTTAGCTGGAGTTGCAACAGCTTCAAAAGGAAAAATAAACCGAAGAGGAAAATAAGAACAAAAGTAGAAAGAAAATGTTTATCATAAAGTTGTTTCTTCAACATTTTCCAATTCATCAGGGGGTGGAATAGTAATGAAACTACCCTTTTAAAGATTGCGGTGTTTTTCATGATTTTGTTTCCTGTAACGTGGAAAAAATATTATAAACTGCAACAAAATGTTTCTTGAAGCTTCACTTTTTCTTGGCATTTTATCAGTCTACCATGATGCTAACATGACACTGCTAAAGCTTGAAGAAGACTATTAGTGTTTCATCAGATTTATAAGGCAGAATTATTCAAAACTTATTTCTTTGTACATTGTTTCCTCAATAAGCGTGTTTTGGGTCTGAATTGGGGATGAGACAAATATACTTGAAATATCTGGCTACATTAGTAATATTTTTTCTGAAGCAAATGTCCCAAGATACCATTATTTTAATCCAAATCTACACCTAAGAAATATGTTGTAAAACTTCTGTGAATAAATCTGTCTCTTTGACATCTTTTGCAACCTAACAAAGGAGGGCAAAACAGGGATTTGTTTCATAGAATCATAGAATGGTTTGAGTTGGAAAGGACCTTAAAGATCATCTAGTTCCAACCCCCTGCCATGGGCAGGGACACCTTCCACTAGCCCAGGTTGCTCAAAGCCCCGTCCAGCCTGGCCTTGGACACTGCCAAGGAGGGGGTATCCACTCCTCTGAGTGGAAGAGAATAACCTCTTCCAGTGACTCACCACCCTCACAGTAAAGGACTTATATCCTTATATCCAATCTGAATCTACCCTCTTCGAGTTTAAAACCATTACCCTTTGTCCTATCACTACATCCTCTGATAAAAGAGTCCCTCCCCATCTTTCCTGTATGTAGCCCCCTTCAAGTACTGGAAGGACTCTCTAAGATCTCCCTGAAGCCTTCTCTTCTCCAGGCTGAACAACCCCAACTCTCTCAGACTGTCTGCATAAGGGTGGTACTCCAGCCCCCTGATCATCTTTGTGGTCCTTCTATGGACTCACTCCCAACAGGTCCATGTCCTACTTATGTTGAGGGCCCTAGAGCTGTATGCAGTATTTCACTGTACCACACAGTTTGGTGTCATTGGCAAATTTGCTGAGGGTGCACTCAATCACACTGTCCATATCACCAACAAAGATTTTAAACAGTGCTGGTCCCAACACCAACCCCTGAGGAACGCCACTCATCACTGCTCTCCACTGGGACATCGAGCTGTTGACTGCAACCCTTTCAGTGAGACCATCCAGCCAATTCCTTATCCACTGAGTGGTCCGTCCATCAAATTCATGTCTCGCCAATTTAGAGACCAGGATGTCTTGTGGGACAGTGTCTTTGCACAAGTCCAGATAAATTATGTCAATTGCTCTTCCCTTATCCACCAACACTGGAACCATGTTATAGAAGGCCACCAAGTCTGTCAGGCATGATTTGCCCCTAGTGAAACCACGCTGACTGTCACCAATCACTTCCTTATTTTCCATATGCCCTAGCATAGTTTCCAAAAGGATTTGCTCCATGATCTTACTGGTCATGGAGGAGAGACTGACTGGCTTGTAGTTCACCAGGTCTTGCTTTTTTCCACTTTTTAAAAATGGGAATTATGTTTTTTAAAATGGGAATTATGGATGTGTGCACCTTCAGGTTCCTTAGATGGTCTTGAAATTGATCTCCTACAGTGCGTGGTTCATAATCTCAGTCCAGTTTCATAAGTTAACATTTCATTGCATGAAATAGATGATTTCTTGGACTATTAAAAAAAATCTAATTTTATTTCCTAAAGTATGCAGCTTCCAACAGTAGTAAAATACAAGGCCATGTAGTGCTAAATATATTTAATAGATATTTCAGTTGCTGGTGGCTGAATATTTATTTCCAGTTACAGTTATAGATTTCACTGCATGTTACTCATTTTGATGACATTGCTTCATATTTTCCATCAACTGACACCCCAGACTTAAAACTTCATATGAATCACAGAATCACAGAATCATCGAGGTTGGAAAAGACCTTGAAGATCATCCAGTCCAACCTTTAACCCAATATTGACAGTTCCCAGCTACACCATATCCCTCAGTGCTATGTCAGCCTGACTCTTAAACACCTCCAGGGATGGGGACTCCACCACTGCCCTGGGCAGCCCATTCCAACACCTAACAACCCGTTCTGTAAAGAAATGCTTCCTAATATCCAGTCTAAACCTTCCCTGACACAACTCAAGGCCATTCCCTCTTGTCTTATTGCTTATTACTGGGTTAAAGAGACTCACCCCCAGCTCTCCCCACCCTCCTTTCAGGGAGCTGTAGAGGGCGATGAGGTCTCCCCTCAGCCTCCTCTTCTCCAGACTAAACACCCCCAGTTCCCTCAGCCACACCCCGTACGACCTGTGCTCCAGACCCTGCACCAGCTCCGTTGCCCTTCTCCGGACACGCTCGAGTCATTCAATGTCCTTTTTGTAGTGAGGGACCCAAAACTGAACACAGGAATCAAGGTGCGGCCTCCCCAGTGCCAGTACAGGGGTCAGATCCCTTTCCTGTCCCTGCTGGCCACGCTATTGCTGACACAAGCCAGGATGCCATTGGCCTTCTTGGCCCCCTGGGCACACTGCTGGCTCCTGTTCAGCCGGCTGTCAATCAACCCCCCAGGTCCCTCTCTGACTGGCAGCTCTCCAGCCACTCCTCCCCAAGCCTGTAGCGCTGCTGGGGGTTGTTGTGGCCCAAGGGCAGCCCCCGGCATTTGCCCTTAGTGAAACTCCTGCAGTTGGAGAAATAATAATAAGGCCAAAGCCGAGCCCTGGGGGACACCACTCGTGACTGGCCGCCAACTGGATTTAACTCCATTCACCACAACTCTTGGAACCATCGTATCAGTTTTTTACCCAGCAAAGCATGTGCCCATATATTAGTACTTTTTTGATGATCAGGTGACAGAGGAAATACTGATATTAAATGGTATTATATAAATAGTGTATTTTCATCCTTTGGTTCAGGGCTTCTAGGTTTATTATGTTTGTCAACAATTGTTCGTCTTTTACTTGCTATCATAATAGAAGAAACAGTCACAAAATATGTTCATTTATGTATTGGCACTGATACTGTTAGTAGATAAATTTAATACTGGATTTAAAATGGGATATATTTTCTTTCCTGTTTACAAAGAATTAAGTACATTTCCTGCTGTTCTTCAACATAAAGAAACTACAAATTCTTAAATATTTTGGGTAAGTAGAGATTAAAATAGACTAAAATCAATGAGAAAAAGTGGGAGGTAAAACTGTATTGTTAAGATAAAAGAATAGGGAGGCTATGCAAAATGGGAAAAAAAAAAAAAAAGTATTAAGAAAATCGAATATAAACCAAAATAATTTTGGTCTTTTAAAGTACTATCTTACAATGATAACTTGCATAAATAAACTCAAGAGAAACTTGCCCTGAGTACATTACATAAATTGAATATCTGTTCAGTGTTTGTAGATTAAATGATCTCACTCCCATTACTATTTTCTGTCTTTATCCTTCTGCTGCTTTTTGCTATAAAATTGTTTAAGCTAGTGAATTCTTCAATGATCCTTGTCTATGCTATTCTGCATGCCAGGAAAACAGGTTTCAAAGAAAAACTAAATAAGATTAAATAATTAAATACTGCATCACAACACATATATACAGGTATCAAGAAGGAAAACCAGCTACATAAAGCTGACATTTTTTCATTCTCCATTGTTTCCACTTTGCTAATAATTTTATGTTATGTTTAGCATCATAGCCTTTCATGGAGTAGTGAAATGGTAGAAATGTTTTTAAATTTAGGCAATACACCCAGATGTGATTACAATGCACTTTGATCAAGATGGTGTATTTAAAGCCTTGCAGAAGACATTGTACTCGAGGTGTCAGGGTTCTTTAACAGTCCCTGCCTGCTCTACTGAGCCTCATATTTAGTGCTCAAAAAATATATATGCCATTCATATCACCTGTAACTTATAATAAACTTTACATCCCTGGGAAATGTAAGCTGTATGTGGATCAAGGTGTGGAATGTATTTATGCTGACTGAGAGACTGATGCATGTTTAGTAGGCACTGATCCTACAAAACAGTTAACTTGAGCAGGTGCTGGTTGATGCTGTGCTGCACAAATCCTGACACCACTGGATAACCTCAGCCAACTTGACTGCAACAAGAGAGCGTGCAAGCAGCTCCCACGTGGTACCATGACTACCCTACCTGCATGGCATTGCCTTTATTTAATAGCACAGGAAGAAGTTCTCATGAGATCATCCTTTATTAATAGAGTTCTTTTCTTGTAAGGAAATTATATAAAAGCTCAAAGGACCAAAAGGGAGAGCTTCTCTCCATGGACAGCATCTGTTCTGCTCTACACAATGTGATCTGGGAAAATCCATTTGGGCTTCATCTGATGCTGATGAACATAGAGTACACAGTATTTGAAAGGATAAAAGATTTACTTGCCATCTGCATTCCTCTTCTTTTTCTGTCTTATTAAAGCAGTTACTCTATTAAGCCATTTGTTGTCAGCCTTTTTTCTTACCGAGATTCAGAAAGAACCCTGCAACCTTCCCTGCCTCTCCTGCCTCCCATCCCCTCAGCACTGAAGAGTGAGGCACTATACTGTAAAATTTTCCACCACTGGAGATAAAACCACTTGCAAAGTAAATTGGAAACTTACACTCTGGAGTCTGGGTTCCTGGGGGAGCTGACAAGGGAGAGCAGCTGCCTCCAATGTCTCTTTGCTTATCTGTCTGTCTCACACCAGACATGTGAGGTGCCACTGGAAACGTGCCCATGTGATGTATGTGGATATATGACATACAAAGGGGATGGCCTTCTGCAGGAAAGAGCTGTAGTTTCTACTGTGGCCATGCTCTGGAGTTGGTGGTTAGGTGTGAAATCTGCTCAGGAAGTGTTAAAACATAATACCCCTAGTGAAAACTGTCTGATAAAACCTGGTCAGATTGTGGGTTGCCAGGGCTATATGTGTTGTGACAGCTACCCCATCAGCTTCTAGATGTGCTCATTGAAATCTGCTGCTGTTGCCTTGTTGATGGGGAAAACCCTGGGTTTTAAAAAGTTTGTGTTTAGTTGTTTTGGTAGGCTGCCAAATCTTTCTGAGAAATACAATCAGCAGAAGGAAAATGGTATTTTAAGCAGTATAATTAAACTAAAATTGAGCAGAATTTATCAGAAAGAGGAATTTCTCTATTCAGAGAGCTTTCACACTGCTGAATTTTAAGAAATCTTAAGGTTTTGCTCCAAATATCGGAGGCATTAGAAACTTGTAAACATATATATATGTTATATATATATATGTTATATATATATATGTTATATGTGTTATATATGTTATATATATATGTTATCTATATATGCTATATATATATGTTATATATGTTATATATGTTATATATATATATTTATTTTTGTAACTCTTTGTATAACATCATGGTTAATTCAGAAGCAAAACCAATAAAACCAGCAAAAAACCCACCCCATTGCACAACAGGTTTTATACACATTCTGCTATGAACTAGAAAATTCATAGTGCTTTCAACTGAAGAGTGGAAGAAAGAGCATGACAGATTTTTTTCCTCACTTTAATACCAACAGTGTTCTGATTTTGCAAATTCTATATCCTTGAAATCTTAATCCAGCCTAGGATGGTGAGAGCAGAGAGAAGGAAGCAAGGAAAAAAATGTTAAGCATTTAAGAGAATTAAAAAAATATATAATATTTTGCTTTGTCCTCATTCTCTATAAAATGACAATTGGACCTGCTGCCCTGCAGATGGTGGAGGGCTAAAGAGGCAAAGGAAGTGCTATATCAGTCTGCAAACTTAGGTTGCCATTCCAGGCAACCCAATGCTTAGTTGTCCACTGTTAAGAGGAGTCAGCTGTGTCGTGAGAAACCCACATTAAAGCCTCAATGCTGGCACATGCAGACCAAGAACTTGTACCTGGGTTTTCTAGAGTACAATTAAATATCCTTTTAACCATTTACATACTGGAAAGCATGAGAGGCTAGCTGATCACCTGAGTTTGTGTTTATAAATTCATGAACTTTGGGTTTGTTCCAGAATACAAAGGAAATATTAAAATCTGTTCTCCCTCCAAAAGACAATTCTCATTTTCCAGCCAGACATGGACATCCAGAACCCTTATTTTGCCCAGTGAAAGCACAAATTATTTTCTTTTACCTCTCCCTTAGACTCCCACAGAGATTAATATATTTCTGACTTCCACAGAGACGAATATATTTCTTACTTTCTTATTCCACTTTTCCAGACAGACTTGTTATTCTCTCTCATTGCTGAGGATATCAGACCTCACTGCTAGGCATGCACAGTACTTAAAATATTGAGGCATACCGTACACAAAACAGTACAATGCTAAATATCCCCATCAACAGTTATCTGTCTACAAGATTACATTTCATAAAGTCTTTTCAAAAATAATGTATAATGTATAATGACAGTTTCTTTAGGAGGAAATCTATAGAGAGGGAACACTGTCATCATCTGTTGGTCGAAAACTGTTGGACTAAAACTGTACACTGTAAACTGTACAAAAAATTGGAAAAATATATTTTAGTATCTTAAAATAACTTAAAATAACTTAAAATAACAAGAAGAACTATCATAAAATCTTACTCTGGGGAATCACATTTTGTTAAACTTCGGATAACCATTCTTGTTGACCTTGTATATTCAGTATGATGCAGAAAGAAGATAACAGCAATGCTTATGAAGTAATAGATGCTATTACTGTAGCACTTTGACAGAAGTGTTTACATTTATGAAATGCCATTTAGAGAAACAAATAAACTAATATTTTACTACCAAAAGACTAGTCCATAAGACACTTACATGACCTTTTCAGTTGAATACTATTAATGAATGCACTGTCATTATTTCTTCCCTGGTAAAATTGTGAGAGCTTCCTGGTAATTACAACCCAGAGTATCAAGCTTCAATATTAACACCCTATTAAACACTAATTTCTAGAAGTGAGTATATAGCACACCCACCCACCCACACCCCACACCCCCCCATAGGAATCTACAAAATTGGTTTGAATTTACTGAATGGCCATAAACTTTTTTGTCTCAATTTACTTTGCTTAAACTACCCTCATTCTTAGCCTTTCCATTAAGCTCCTAAGAAATGAAATAATAAAAAGGAGGTAACACAAGAGAATGACTGATTTATTTTGTCCTTCAGGAAAAACTTTCAGTTTAGCTTCAGACTTTGTTTCCAAAATGTTTTATAACCGATAATACTAAAATGGAAGCATAAAACTAGGTAAATTTGCCACAAAATCTAGTGGCAAATTTGATGGCATGTTTTAAGAGTCACATGCTAACATCATATGTGTGCTGTATCTCTCAAAGAGGCAGTATCACCATCACTAATACGAGAAGGTATTCAGAAAAGTCTAATAAGATGCTTTGAAAGCATAGGATTGACAGAATTCCCATCTCAGTCTTAGTTCAGCGAATTGCCACTCTGTTAACATCTTAAATTCACTGTTTCCTCCTAGTATTTCCTTTCTTTCTGAGATCAAAACACAAACATCTGCTTGGGATTTTTCAGAAATTAGGAAACTTCAGATCTTCATTTGATGTCTTGCTTCATGGTCTCAGTGTGACATGAGGATTTGAAATTTTTTTTGTTTCAGTAGCAATAGGTACAAACCATCATTTGGTAGCACCTGGAAGCAACATAAATGTAACAATTAAGTGTTTTCTTGCTTTTTAACATTATTTTAAGTTGCTTCTGTCACATCCTCCTATTCCTCTCTTCCCAAATTCTGAAGAGGCAATTAAGCACTTCTCTTCCTCCCCACACCATACCCTGGTACCATCACATTTATCTGAAGACCTCCACCCAACACCTGAACCAGCATTACTGTTGTGCTTGCACAATTTTTTCACCTTCTTGCTTTGTAAACATTTCAGTGCTCTTGAAAGAGGTGGGCTGGGTTCAGCATAGCTCCTGTAGAAGCTCCTTTGCTGCATCTCAACTCCCTGATAATGTCTGCTGCTACCTTATTTCTGTAGGGCTAGCTCTCAGTACCACACCTCCTTCAGTGTGGTCCCCAAGCTAATAAATTCAAGAGATCTCTGATATTAGTACATCTCACCAGTGAAGAGGTGGTTACCCATCACTGCTTGGTAACTTGCTTAAGTGTGCTGACCAAATGAATCCAGTATTGGATTCCTGAGAATGGTATACACAGAGACATGCAAAAGTCAGGATCATCCCTCTGTACCCCATTCATTTCCAAAACAAAGAAGTTACTTTTCAGAGTCTCCAAACACTTGCGTGTTTGATTGTTACTGTCCAGAATGGGCATTCAAGATCACAGCACTCTTATGGGAAGGATAACCAAAACTTTTGTGCTAAAAGAAATATATAAGGGTTTAGAATTGTCTTTTAAGGTACATGCAAGCTTGGGGAGAGGCCAGCACTAGACATGTTTGCATTTTTTTTTTTTTTCTGTGAAAGGTAACTAAATGTCTGTCTTATAAAAATACAGACACAGAGACTAATTTTAAGTTTAAGAAATATACTTAATAAGAACAAGCATGGCTGTTTCAGTTCCAACTGTTTTAAAGATAGGTTGTTTCTAGCTGATAATTTTAACAAGAAACACCAATGCTGATTTAAAAAGGTTCCTACCAAAAATGCATTTTCATGCTTATAATCCTTAAGAATCTAAATCCCTCTTTGTGCATTCAGTGCCATGGGCTTTCATGGCTTAAAGCACTATAATTTATAATTAGTTAAGCTATGTCAGATACATGAAAAACCTCCAAGGCCGGCCTGAACATAAGAAAAACTATGCTGGTATATTCCTCATTAATATGACAAGAGAGTGGTATTTTTGACTTCATTTGTCAGACTGAAGAGCTCCAGATTTCCTATTTATAGCAAGCAATATAAGGAGGTATGATGCATGCTGGAAAGAAATTCCCTTCAAGACATCAGTAAGTGAAGGTTTTATCAAGGACAGTAAGAAAAACAGTCTCAAAAAAAAAACAAGAAAAAAAAAAAAAAAAAAAAAGCAGTGGCTATATTCCAAACCCACTTTGTTATTACTTACAGGTTTAAAAGATGCTGATGACAACAATCAGAGCACAGTAGTGATGGGCCTGTATCCCACAGCTATAAAAAGCTTTGCTAACTCCAAGGAGTGTTTCAAGCACTCGGGCTCAGTAAAAAGAGCAATTATCAGAAGGCAAATAACAGAGGTAAGAAACTGTAAGTCTCTTACCAGTCTCTGGTCCAGTGAATAATTGGTGATAGAGATGGAAACTGTTATCTTGGGCATTACTGAGAGACTTCCAGACCAGAATTAACTGCAGGCTATTGGTCAGGTCAAATCCATGACCTAGGCCACATAATCCAGCATTAAGAACTCACATTCCACACCCTGCCTTTTTTTCTATACAATTTTTTATCTAAAATAATCATATTAATAAATTTACCTAGAGTTTGAGGATAAGTTGTGAATCTGAATCTTTAATTGATAACAATATGAATCAGTTTCACTATGAAAATTCACTTTAGTTTCAGGAGGAAAATTCTACCTCTATTTTATTTTGTCAAGATAGAATTGATATTCCTTTATCTTCAAGTTATAAAACCCTTAAAATTAATAGCCTATATTGCAAGCAATAACAAGTACATAAACTTATAAAATAAACATGTATAGATATATAACTATGCACATATTTAAAGTGAGAAACATTCAAGACAAGAAACATTTAGAAGTGAAAGATTATTTTTATATTTTATATATAAAACACAGTAATACAAAATATAAAATGTTTTAAAACATGCAGTACATCCTGCATAGACTGATTTCTCCAAATAATTTGAAAACTTAGCAATGCTAGAAATGCTGCTATCCAACTAATTTAATGTAATCAGTACAAGAACCAGTTGCACAAATTTGTCCTGAAGTCCATTCAAAAAGCATGCCTTATACAAACTTGAAAGTAACAAATTTTGCACTGGAACCACTTATGATATTTTTATTTAATGTTCATATTGAGATAGGTTTCTGAGATCTCATTTGCATCTGCCTACTATAAAATCATTCTGAAAGTCACGGGTTTTTCCCATAGAAGATAAAACTAATGTTACAGCATATAAAATCTCTATAATAGTTATTTAAATAGGAGATCTTAAGGTATCGATTAGCCCATGTGTGCCACTATCTTATGAACATATACATTAGCTATCCGATTTTCTGAAAAACTCCATGAGAGGTTTAACTAGTTAAGGAATAGGAATGAATATAATGGATCTCACTTAAGAAAGGGGAAAAAAAAGTTTTAAACATTCTAAGAATCTGCTTTTTAAAGGTATGATTGAGTTGTCCTTATTCAGGAAACAACAGAATATAAATATCTGCTAAATTGTTTATATGAATTACAGCTTTGAAAATCGAAATAGTTCCCTTTTTTATAGCAATGTTGGGCAAACAGTATTTGTCCTTCAGAACCAACTTCTTTTGTAATTAATTTAGCATACAGCAAGAAGACAACATGCAACCTAAACCTGCAATTATTTATAACTTTTATCTACATACTATAAGACAAAAAGACTAAGACAGTCAGTTAGAAAATAGAAAAGCATAGCTCTAACAATGAGTGCTTTGGGAATACTTGAAGTAGGTTCCCTTTGCACATCCTTAAGAGGATAGAGTCAGAGAGAATAGCCTGGTGATGAGACCGACAAACATGGTTTTAAGAGAGCTCTGCCTGCACTTTGTCTTCGAGACAGACACATTAAAACAATTACTTTTAATCAATAAAGATGACCTTGCATCAATATTGCTGACCTGCCCCACAGGGTGGGTTCTTCCCTCAGTCCAACAACAAATTTCCTGAGCTTCTCCAATGATATATCCCCAGCTACATCCCTAGGAAAAGCCTCTCCCCTTGCTCTGGTCTCGCCACACATCCCACTCTTTGCTTTACTAAGAATTTGTCTTATTCTCATGAGGATATGGGCTCTCTGTTTCTTTGTCTCCCAGCCTCTCCTGTGCCCCACTCAGACACTCTCTGTAATGGTAGAAACCCCCCCTTCTCCAGAAAGTTTTACCTATTCAGTATGAAGTGGTTACAGTCAAGTGAACTGGCAGCCTTCATTCCTTCTGTCTGGGTGTAGAACTTAGCACAAATAGGCAGTAAATCAAAACCAATTTTAAAAAATCATCCAAGACATCTCATTTGCTTTAAAGAAGATAGAAAACCTCTGTTCTTTGCAACTGAAGTTATTGAATTATGCTTCAAATACTCACTGAAATAGTGGACGGCTTGTCAAAAGTCTACCAGCTGTATTTTTGAGAAAAATAATGACATCTAGTGACAAGACAGAAAATCACAGCTCTATCTTCCCTGTGCCGGACTGAATACACTTCTACTACAATTGTGGCAGCTATATATTAGCTTCAAGATTAACTGTTTATTATGTTAAAAATCAGCAGAAATGATAAACCAAACTAGACTGGAATTGTCTGGCTTGCTTGAGTCTGTATGCAGCTGCACTTTAAATGCACAGCATTTTAATTTTGCAAATTAAATATCCCTCATACTTTACCTTAAGATCTTTCTTACACACTGATATGTTCGGAAAGCAGTAAGCTAGACCATGCATTTGGCAGGCTTTTTTATGAAACCTAGCAAAAATAAGCATACTATTTTATACACTTCTTCCCCCCCACATCCAGTGTGGATGCTACACCAAGAAAGTTCAGAGTTTTGTATTATTCTGCTCACAACATAAAAGCTTGGGGGGTACCACTGTAGTTACATATTAAAATACAGGAATTTTTATTTTTTTTTTTTCCACCAGAGTGCATTATTTCCCTCCTAGTGTCTTAGACAGGGAATGAATTTATGGGCTATAAAATCTGTACTCATCTTTCTGCATGATAGTTCTTAATACTGATCTCAGCCTGCAAATGTCTTTCTACATAAGACATCTTTTCCAGCTTTTACTTTACCAACCTGACAACATAACATTGTGTAAAGCAATATGTTTAGCCGCTCATTTTATGTTCTATTAATTACATGATACAAAACAAGGTACTGAACTACATCACATTATTGTAATGTAATTGGATCGACTGTACCATTTTGGACTAATTTCCAACTGTCCTTGATTGGAAATTTGCTATCGAAAATGATAAATCTTATTTTCACAGTATCTACATTATCTAATATGTCATATATACCATCTTACAGTTCTTTCCTTTCTTCCTGATAATCTTTAAAATTCATCTAGAAGGCTGTTTCATAGTGATACAATAATTTAATCCTCTATTTCCTTGTTAAAGTAAGATTGCACAAGATATACTGTCCCATTTTAGTTCAGAAAAATACTAGAGCATGTTCCTGCAACATACCCTTTATCCCAATGGCTCAAGTATGTATCTGAATTCCACTAGATAATTATGAAATTTAGACATATTTGCAGGTACTGTTTTGAATATTAACACAAATAAAAATGTACTCAGAATTTGTGCTGACCTATATCATCTCTGTCCTGTAACATAAGCAAAGAACTTGAAAATTCCTAAAACCAGGCATTTTGAAGTAAGAGATTTATTTATATGTGTACTTATTCCTATTAATAGAAATGAGCAAAGGTGGTTTACTTTTCAGGTCTGAACCAAGTTTTAAAGAGAGCAACTCTGAGGGACTGAATGAATTCGTAAACATACTCCATTTAATTCTGACTCCAAGAGCTGTACCACAGAACTTCAGAAAAAGCAACCAAAATAACTACACTAGTAAATTCTTGTTACAATTATGTTAAAACATATCTCTGCTGGAGAACGGCTTGCAGAGAGCAAGGCCATAGCTCCCTGCAGGAGCTGGTTGGCCATAGCTTCCCTCCAGGGCTGTTTTTCTCTCACCCCCAAGGTCATAATGCGCCCCAACTTATCTCCCTGTTCTCACAACAGTCCTTGTTATCATCAATGTACGCTGGCTTTTCTCCTCTGTTTACCTCAGGTGGCTGCGACCGACTTCTGCAGGGAGCTATGGCCTTGCTCTCTGCAAGCCGTTCTCCAACATATCTCCTCATTTAAAGACCTCTCCTGATGCTTTTTTTCCTGACTAAAACCCCAACATTTAATTATTAATAAAATTATTAATATAATAGATTGCAGAATTTAGATACAAAATGTATTGTTTCTAATGATAATGGAAAATCTGAACTGCCAATTTAGTTGAAGTTTATGATGATGATAAAATAATATAGTAGTCAAAACAGCTCCAGTTTGCCTCCTACATATTAAACTAGGAGGATTTACAAGCAATTATACTATAAACCCCATATGGTTTTTCACATGAGAAGCAAAATATGAATTATGAAGAAATTTGTAATTGGAACTGCAAAAGATTAAATGGCTCATCCAGGGTGACAACAGCTATCATAAAAAGAAACACAATCCATTTTTATATCTAGCTGAACAAATTTTACAATTCTGAAATAAGCAAAATTTTTCATTTATTTCAGAGTTCTCCAAGGTAATATCCACGTTATGGTACTGGTCTGCACAGAATATAAACATAGTCACTTTCTGTAAAATCAGAAACCATAAAGTTGGTTATATATCCACAGCTGAAGGATGCATCTATATCTGTATTTTAGTTTGGTTCAGGAGTGCATTTTAAAGCTAGGTCACCTTTACCAGTTTGGTTTGCACAGCAGAGAAGTCCTGGTGCACAGACAAAATGAAAATTAATTGAAACCAGAAGGTATGTACCAGGACTACGTACACAGTACACTGTGGTCATTAGGACCTAATTACAGTTAATCTGAAGTAAACCCCCTGAAATACAGGCAATGTAGCCACTGAATTCTCAGTACTGACTGCCTCTCACAGCAGTAACCCCACTATTAGGATACCTTATTTGCCAGTTAAGATAAAGCTTAAGTGGCTGTTAGGTGTTGGAAACATGAGAAAAGCAAAACAGTGAGAAATCTGCAAAACACACATTTCCTTGACACAGGGTGCCCAGAGCAAGCACAGGACAGAACGGAGGTCCAGTGATTTGTGTTTGTTGTGACGCCAAGGAGGAATGAGAAACAAGGTGTAGGCTGCGTGGTCCCATTCTTCCATTTCAAGGACAGATTTATCTCCTGCTCTTAGCAGTAGCTTGCTGGCCTTGTTGCCCATCCTCTTTTTTCTCACAAAACCCAGGTGCAGCCCTCACATTGAGCCGACTTTTTTTCTCATCCTCCCTTTTCTCCCACAAAAACCAGCAGTACCCCAGGCACCAAAGAATATACTGCTGTGTTACTCAGAAGGTAATGGCTTGACTTCAGTCCCACCCACTCACACACATAGAATATTACCCCAAGTTTTTACCTAACTTGAGGGATGATAATCTGACATCAAATTGGAGGGACAGATCAATGGGTTTGTGCTCTCACCAGGTGCCCCCCTTTCCACCACACACACACACACACACACCCTCCCACCCCGAACACCCCAGAAAGGATGTCTTTTGCTAAGATTTCCTCAGCCTACGCCAAGTATATACCCAGGAACTTTGTGTTTGTGTGTGTGACTGCAATCCTTTTGCTTTTGTGAAGTGCTATATAGCTAACCTGCAGTTTGTGCATTTATCGTAGGCAATCTTAAAGAATCTGTAGATGTTGCATGAAAATAAATTGTACTATTCATGAATCTGACTGCTTCTTTTGAATACAACCAGACTTACAAGGTATGGGCTGTTTGGGCTGGGTCAGACCTATAGTGATGGCCACTAATCTGCACTATTCGTGAATCTGATGGCTTCTCTTTAATGCAATCAGACCTACAGCATACAGGCCGTCTGTGTGACTGAGTCAGACCTATAGTCACAGCCCCAACTGTCATACCTATTAAGGGATAAGTCCAACCGCCCCTAGCCCCTCAAATCACTGAGGACTGGCTAGAATGCAAGGGGATTTATCTCTTATCAAATTTATTCTCACCCTAAATGCAACAGAGGTCTTAAAAAATAACAATCCTGTTGAGCAAAGTCCTGACAAACATTTGGGATCTTCTGTTTTACTGTAGAAATCACTGGTTAATGTCTGTTTTATCATATATTATTTAGATTGACAATTTCTTAGTAGAAAAGTCCCTTATACCTATGCTGGATGAAGTAAATTTTCTAATATTCCTCTATACTGAACCTGGAACACTCAAAGGTATCTGGATGTAGAATCACAGAATCAGAACACTTTGGCTTGGAAAGGTACCTTAAAGATCATCTAGTTCCAACCCCTGCCATGGGCAGGGACACCTTCCACTAGACCAGGTTGCTTAAAGCCCCGTCCAGCCTGGCCATGGACACTGCCAGGGAGGGGGCAGCCACAGCTTCTCTGGGCAATCTCTTTCAGTGCCTCACCACAAAGAATTTCTTCTTCATATCTAATCTAAATCTGCCCTCTTTATGTTTAACACCATTATGCCTTGTCCTATCACTACACTCTATGATAAATCCCTCCAAATCTTTCCTGTAGGCCACCTTTAAGTACTGGAAGGCTGCTGTAAGGTCTCCCCAGAGCCTTCTCTTTAGGCTGAAGAACCCCAGCTGTCTCGGACTGTCTGAATAAGGGAGATGCTCCAGCCCCCTGATCATCTTCATGGCCCTCTTTTGAACTCATTACTACATGTCCATGTCCTTCTTACAATGGAGGACCCAGAGCACTCCAGATGGGGTCTCATGAGAGCAGAGTAGAGGGGGAGAATCACCTTCCTGAACTGCTGGCCATACTTCTCTTGATGCAGTCCAGCATATGGTTGGCTTTCTGGGCTGCAAGCGCATGTTGCTTGTTCATAGTCAGTTTTCCATCCACTGCTACCCTCAAGTCCTTCTCTACAGGGCTGCTCTCAATCCACACATCGACCAGCCTCTATTTGTGCTTGGGATTGCCCCAGCCCATGTGCAGGACCTTGCACAGGGTCTTGCTGAATTTCATGTGGTTTGCATGGTCCCACCTTTCAAGTCTACAAGGTCCCTCTGGGTGACATATCCCTTCTCTCCAGTGTGTTGACCACACCACACAGCTTGGTGTCATCAGCAGTCTTGCTGAGGGTGCGCTGGATCCCACTGTCCATGTTGCCAACAAAGATGTTAAACAGTGTCAGTGCCAACACTGACCCCTGTGGAACATCACTTGTCACTGCTCTCCACTTGGACATTGAGCTGTTGATTGCAAGTCTTTGAGTGTGCCCATCCAGCCAATTCCTTACTCACCAAGTGGTCCATCTATCAAATCCGTATCTCTCCAATTTAGAGACAAGGATGTTGTATGGGACAGTGTCAAATGGTCTGACCAACAGCAGTTGCTTTTCCCTTATTCACCAACACTGTAATCCGTCATAGAAGTCCACCAAATTTGTCAGGTGTGATTTGCCCTTAGTGAGGCCATGATGGCTGTCACCAATCACCTCCTTTTTTCCTATGTGCCATGGCACAGTTTCCAGGAGGATCTGCTCCATGATCTTGCCAGGCACAGAAGTGAGACTGACTGGCCTGTAGTTCCCAAGTCTTACTTTTTTCCTCTTTTTAAGACTGGGGATTACATTTCCTCTTTTCCAGTCAGAGGGAAATTCACTGGACAGCCATGACTTCTCAGTTCTTCATTCACCCAGATCCTGCCTTTGCATTCTGCATCTTGAATGGTGTGGCTGGAGATCTTGCCAATGAAGGCTGAGGCAAAAATATCATTGGGTAGCATAGTCTTCTCCATATCCCAGGTAATCAGGTCTTCTGTTCCCTTCCAGAAAGGACCTGCATTCTCTCTAGTCTTCCTTTCATTACCGACGTATATACAGAAGCTTTTTTTGTGGTCCTTGACATCCCTGGCCAGTTGTCATTCTATCAGGGCTTTGGGCCATCCAACCTGATTTCTGGCTGCCCAGACAATTTCTCTGTATCCCTCCCAGGTTACCTGGCCTTGTTTCCACCCTCTGAAGGCTTCCTTGTTATGTTCAAGTTTGTCTGGGAGCTCCTTGTTTATCCACACAGGCCTCCTTGAGTTTTTGCCTGACTTCCTCTCTGATGGGATGCATCACTCCTGAGCTTGGAAGCAATCCTTGAATACCAACCAGCTTTCTTGAGTTTCTCTTCCCTCCAGGGCTTTGTCCCAAGCTACTCTGACAAGCAGATCCCTGAGTGGCCAAAGTGTGCTCTCCTGAAGTCCAGGGAAGTGAGCTTGCTTTGTGCCCTCCTCACTGACCTAAGGATCTTGATCTCCACCATTTCGTGGTCACTGCAGCCAAGGCTGCCTTTGAGCTTCATACTCCCCAGCAGCCCCTCCTTGTGGTGAGAAAAAGGTCCAGCACAGCACCTGTCATTATCTCTATCACTTGGAGGAGGAAGTTATCAAAACATTCCAGGAACCTCATGCATTGTTTATGCCCTGCTGTGTTGTCCCTCCAACAGCTATCAGGGTGGTTGAAGTCCCCATGAGGACCAGGGCTTATGAACATGAGGCTGTTCCTATCTGTCTATCAAGGGTCTCATCTGCTTGGTCTTCCTGGTCAGGTGGCCTGTAGCAGACCCCCACTATAATGTTTCTTGTCCCTGCCTTCCCTTTAATTCTGACCCATAAGCTCTCAGTCAGCTCCTCATGCATCCCTAGGTGGAGCTCTATGCACACCACTTGGTCACTGACAAAGAGCGTGACTCCCTCTCCTTGACTCCCCTGCCTGTTCTTAAAGATCTTGTATCTTCCTATTCCAACACTCCAGTCATAGGAGCCATCCCACCATGTCTCTGTGATGCCAGTAAGATCACAGTCCAGCAGGTGTATGCACATCTCTAGCTCCTCTTGTTTAATCCCCATGACATGTGTGTTTGCACAGAGGCATTTAAACTGGGTCCCTAATGAAGTTGACTCACTGGCTGGAGTGGCTGGAATTCCTTTGTGATGCTTTTCAGGTGCTCTCCTGCTGACCTGTGATCTCTCTCCAGGCTCTGGGCATCTATTGCTGTCACTGGCACCAAAATGGCAGGAGTGAGATGGACTGAGGTTCCTCTCTCCTTGTAACTTTGCCCTCTTCATCAGGCAAATCTCCTTCTCCCACTTTCCAGGGAGAGCAGGTCATGCTTTGAAGACACAGGCATAGAAATGAGCTCCTGAGGGATGACTGTGTGTATGAATCTCTTAACATGGAACCTGTTCTGCACTAGAAGTTCAGGATTCTTGACCAGAGTGAATGTGGGGAGGGTAACATTAAAAAAAAAAAAAAAAAAAAAAAAAAAAAAAAAAAAAAAAAAAATCAGCTTGCCCTACAGGGGTGTAGTAGTGCCTACCTCAGTGATTCAAATCTTCAACATATACAAACATACCTGTACAGTTAATGCACATCTGTGGGTCTCTGAATGCATTGCTGATTCCTAAGGTAGGATGTGCATAGCCAGACATGTAAATAGAGATGAAAATTGTCATTTTCAGTCTTTCACCTTGCAAATTTTAAAATTTTTCTATTTCCTAGTATGAAGCAGAAATGTGACATCTGACAACACACTCTTGTTTTGCAGCTCATGTACCTCCATGTAGTCCAGAGAATGATTCATCAGAACTACTGAAATATAAAGGCTCCTGCTTTGTGGTATGCTGGGCATTTTGGCTTTCACTCAGGTCTGCAGGTATTGCAGTTAGTAAAGATCACAGAAGTTTCATCATTATAAAGGTTTGTGAGTATTATGTGGGCCACAAGGTATTTAAAAATATCACTGTATCTATGCTTTAGATCACAAATACCCTTATAAATTATAAAATTACATATATTTAACAATTTCCAACCAACCAAGAATATTAAAGTGGTTTATAGCATCTGTTAATTCAAATGTATAATTTAACCTTGCAAATTAGACATTAGTAGCCTTGAATGTTATACAGTGATACTCTAGTTTCTTTTAAAAAGCCCTTGAATATAGTCTGCTAGTACACGTCACTAGAGATCAGAATATTGATTTCTGCAAATTCCACCCAATCCCAAATGCCATATTTTTCCACTGAATACCATACAACCACTGGGTAAGTAGCTCATATTCTGTCTCAGGTATGTTCCTTAAAAATCTTCTTTGCATAAAAGATTCAAGAACTTTCGAGCAAAGACCAAAGAACCTCATTGTCCATTTGAGTTGTTTCTATAAATCTTGATGCAGGCCTGTATTTTTTAAAACAGCAGCATTCAAGATAATTCATCTGACCAGATTTGCAGTAAAGTGAGAGCAATGTGCCAGTATCATCACTAGTTGAAAACACTGAAATTAAATCATCTGTAAGTTTTCTTACTCAAGTTCTAAACATCCAAAAGTTTCACTGAAGTGCCATGAATATTGCCTAGGTTTGCACTAATCTAAAGCAGCACATGTCATAGAAGAGGACAAAAGTATACTTTTCAGTATATTCCTACAGATCTCATTCAAAGTCCAGAGAATGCAGCAGAAAGATTTCATTACACATAATAGCAATTCCTGATGAGTTAAAAATGTCAAGACTTTAAAAGATTTTGCGTATACTCACTGGACATATGAATTCACAGAAGGGCACAATGCAAGCACTCACCAAACTATGTACTTCTTCATAAATGGTACTTACCTACAAATGAAACAAACAGAAAAACCTCTTAAATGTCTATATAGACACACACGTACCTTTTAGCATCCTAAAAGATGTCAGAGGATCATAATATTGTAATGACTTCTACAAAAGGTTCCAGTCAAAATATATTCCTTCCTAGATTTACAATTTACATGTCACTGGTCACGTATAGCCATGGATACTTTGAAAAGATTCTTATCCACCTTATTTTACATTTTTCCTTCTTAATTTTGGAAAATCACTACTTTTAAGGTCTAAAAAGACTTGGAAAGTTTTGCTACCTACCCTACATTCAAATTTTAAGAATTAGTTACAATGCAAAAATATGGTTAAAAAGTACAAGGTTTTAGGTACAAAATTAAATAATATAATACTAACAAATGTAGGAATAATAATTAGTATATTACTAAGCAAGTTATTAAAAAGATTAAAAGTTTCTCTTTTCATATGTCTTTATGCTTTAGTTTCATATAATGCTACTCTGCAATTCCAACTATTTCTAATATCGCAGCTCCAAAAATTGTTCCAATACTATAATTATTTAGCACTAAAAAACATTGTTTATTCATAGGCCTGACTTTTCAATCACATGTGTTGCCTACCTTTTTCAGAGTAAAAAAACCAACATGGCACATAACTGAATTGGCCAACTTCACAAAAAAACAGTCAATAATCAGGTTGAAATAATACTTTAGTCCTCATATACCCAGTTATGTGACATACAATGGAGAGTGGATAAACATGATCAACTTTGCCCTTTAGAATCATTTCATACCATTAAGTTATGAGGCATTCTCATGTTTTCAGTTCTTGGGAGTGGGGGGGTGAAGGAAGGGAAGGAGAAATTTCTTAACTGGTGGGAATTTCTAAGTTGTTAATTTCTTGCCTGTACTTAGACAAAGGTCACCAGAATGTGACTGTATTCTACAGTTGTGTAAAGCAGGCTCTAAAACACTGTATGTATGTGCATACAGTAAAAGAAAACTAACAACAACATAAAAAACCCCAAATCAAGCTTTACACTCAAGTACTGGCATTACTACATAGTGTTGGTCCATACTCTGGCACAACTGTTCCAAACTATTTTTGTGTCACTGCATGCAAACTTTTCCATACCTATATCTCCCAGGCTATAATAAAATCATTTCCAGTACTCCACATCAACAAAGATGCCTGAGCATTTGTTAACTACAGAAAGGTTTCAGTTTCTGTTCAAACTAGAGATAAGAATAAGATTTGATATGAAAGGTCTATTATGATACTGGCAAAAGTAAGACTGTTTAATTTGGTTCACATCATGTTTTATCGGTTGTGAGCTACTTCTGCACAGCAGAACAGTGTCAGGGCCTACATCAAACAGCTATGTTACATATTTATGAATTACCACTGAATCTGCTGCATTGGGTGTTGTAATGCTGTGCCCAGAAACCTGGTTACAGTAGTAACTAACTTTGTTTTTTTTCCTTTTCCTTATCTAGGCTTTATACCCCAAATGCTCCACTTCTGCCAACCTAGGAATTTTGTGGTTCAAACACACCCGTCTGCGCATGATGTGCATGACAAAGCTGGAAAATGTGTGTATATTTTTTAGAAAAACCTCTTTCCCTTACTGACTCTCCTCAGCTAGAACAGCCAGGAAACCATCAAAAGTGACTTAGAGCAAAGGCTGAGCAAATTCAAACTCAGAACAGCAGACATAGATATCTCAGTTCATCCAAAACAGTAGACGGTCCTGCTTCATACAGTCTTTTTTACTGTAAACACTGTGATAGCATACACTTGAATTGCAAAGGTACTGGAGATACTTCCTCAAGGCTGACAGACGTTTGAGTTTAAGAGGGCTTGGAAAAGGCACTGTAATTCAGAATTTTCCATTTCAGTCATTGAAAAACTGTTAGCAACTGAAAAACAAAATCTTCCAAACAAAATCTTTAAAGACAACATGGAAGCTGCAAGAATTGCAGTTGCCTTCAAAAATGTCCTTGCTCCAGGCACTAAACACTGGGGGGGAAAAAAAAAAATCATACTATAAATTGTCAAAATGCCTTTATTTTTCTAAATACCTGCACAATGTATATAGTTCCTTATGAAAGAAATATCAAGTTGAAATTCCCAGTGTATGTCTATTCCGCTTGCATGAATTTTTGATGTCTTGGTATTAGCTTTTGAAAATTATTTACATCAAGCTAAAGAATAATGAAATAGAGGTTACATAGAGCTTGACATGCTCTAATAAAAAAATGCCATAGCATTCAAGGATTCCTGCAAAGATTGATCTTATCAACGTCTTCAACATTTTCCAACCTATCAAGCTCTACATGTATATATTAGCAGACTGATAGGTGTGCCTGCTGCATATAGTTGTGGCAACTTCTACATATATCATGTAAACCTCATCTGCAGAGACCTGGAGACAATCTAATTGCTCATGAAGATCAACCTTATTACTTCAGTACTATTTACTGTCCTGCCTGAAGCCTAAAAGCTATCTCACAGTCAAATTTCATTAAGTGCTTAGTACTGATTTCTGAATATGACCACAGATAACAAAAGTAATTTTGTGGGGTTTTTTCTTAATATCAAAGGAGGGGAAAAAAAAAAAAAAGGAAAAAACAACAACAAAGAAAATAACTTCTCTTCCACCCTAGTTCTCAAAAAAATGAAAATAAAATTGGGGAATCCAATCAGGTGCTTGTCAGTCTTGAAATATCCTAATCCAATAGACCCTGCACAGAAGTCTATGTGAGTATGAAACCTAATAGTAGTCATATGCTTAGTAGCACTGAAACCTTATCATTGTTACTTTAAGTATAAAACAAAGGCAATTTTTAATACTATATAGTTCCATGATTTTTGTTGATTTTAGTTGATTTGTGAGTTCAATTTATTGCAACTAAAATAGCTTAAGAGTGTGTCTCAGTAAGCAACGGCCATTCTACCTACACAACTGTGCCAAGAAAATATACTTCTAATCTGTAGATCTTCTGCCATTCCACTTTTTTATCATTCAAGAGAAGAGAGGGCAAGTGCACTTAAGCATAATGACAGTATTATTTTCAGACATTTTTAAATATGAAGTTTTGAGGCAAAGAGTACTTTTTCCACTCCATGCTATATAGTATTGAGTTAACTAAGCATTTAAAATTAATAAATAATTCAAAGCTGAAAGCTGCAAACTTTCCCTGTGGCTGATAGCATTGGGAACATAAGAATATTATCCTGCTTTCATACCAGCCCAAATGCTGTGTTATTGGTTCTTACCAAACCAAGTGTGGTTTTCTTTGTGGCTACTCTACTTTTTCAACTTAAACATGAACTTTAACTTTTCTAATTTCTCAAAAACAAAAGGACTGGCTTTTTTTCCTGACAGGAAATAACAATAATCCAAAAATATATTTGGAACATTAGAAATTGACAACTATTATCAGAAACGAAACTAGTTTAGACAAATTATTAATGTCCATGGCATTAAAAGAACTTCAGAATCATTTGCAAACTGCAGTTACTGATTACTTAGTTGTATTAGGATGACAGAAATCCTAAAGAAATTAACCAGAAAGCACAAGCACAAATTTTCTGTATCAACTTGTGCAAGGTTTGTTGTGATTTTTTAAAAAATGTTAGCTTTGAAAACATTATAAATAATGGTTAAACATAAGAAAAACAGATTTTTACAGAGCATACTAAGGTTTACAAAATCAGATGTAAATGTGAAAGTTTGCCAACAAAATGACAAAATAACTGCAATGTATCAGACATTATGCAACAAAAAAAGAATTATGAGTTTAGTCTATATAAAGGACTAATTCTGCTTCATTAAACTTAGATTGTTTGCTTTCTTATGAACTATTAAAACTCAAAAATATGCTATAAAAATAATGCAAATACTCAGCTGGAAAATTATCCATTCAAGGAGTTATTTCCTCTCAGATAACTTTATCAAGGTCTTATAGATGTTAATTTATTTGTTTTTCCTTATTTCTAAAATAAGGACTTCCAATTAGCCTGAGGCCGACTGCTTACCTACTGAACTTGCAGTAAAATAAATAGAAGCTAAGAAACTATTACGTGTCCAGAGACACAACCCTGCTGTCACACCTGCATTACATATCCTCTTTTGAACATTAGAAACATGCACAGGGTGTTGTCTCTCACTGCCTCTTTAGTTCTTACTGTATGCAACTACTCAAGGCAAATTAGGAGAGAATAGTTGCTGAATATTGTTGACAAAAAACATGGGCTATTTTTCTATGTGAGCATAAATCTTACACATTCAGTCTGATGACACACATCCAAAATTGTTAGCATTCTAACAGAAACCTTTCTGTAGCTATTTTCTTCTACTGGAATTACAGGCAACAGTATCCACCATTTCGCATTCTTGAAAGCAAGATAAATTAACTATGTACTATATTATCACACAAGATACATTAATTGGAACAGAAAAGCAGAACAGATAGGTATTTCTGAAAGTCCACAGAAGTCCTCTGCCACTGATGGTGGTGATCTTTTCATGCCCAAATCAAATCCTCTGTCTTAAAGAAGAAAAAAAAAGAATACACCAACTGAACCAAAACTTTTTTCATATTATTTATGTAAGACATTCACCACAAAATGAAAATAATCATCATCCCCCCAACAATTACTTGGCTTTGTGTAAAGTCTTCTGAGCAGGAGAGAGATTCTCCTCTAAGAAGTCTAATAAGACAATATAAAATTTAGATTTCCTTAATCTCACTGCTATTCTATAACTGCAGATATATTCCTTATGTCTGTTATCTATTAGATGGTCAAAACCAGTTTCTTAGAAGCAGCCATAGAAATTCAACCTTTCAAAACATGTAAACCAATCATAACTTTTTACCAATTAAATGGCTGGCGTGGAAGATGAGCGGAGAGCAGTGGATATTGTCTGCCTCCACTTCACGAAGGCCTTTGACACTGTCTCAAATAAGTTCCTCACAGGGAAACTGATGAGACATGTTCTGGATGAAGAGACAGTGAGGTGGACTGAAACTGGCAGAACAGCTGGGTCCAAAGGGTGGTGATCAGTGGCACAAAGTCCAACTTGAGGTCAGTAACTAGTAATGTACCCAAGGAAGTGGGTGTATTGATCTGTATGAGGACAGGGAGGCTCTACAGAGAGACTTGGATAGATTGGATCGGTGGCCAATGTTAATGGGATGAGCTTCAAAAGGGCCAAGTGCCAGGTCCTGCACTTGGGCCACAACAACCCCCTGCATGGCTACAGGCTGGGGGAGGTGTGGCTGGAGCTGTGTGGAAGAGAAGGATCTGGGGGTTTTCACTGACAACCAACTGAACATGAGCCAGCAGTGTGCCCAGGTGGCCAAGAAAGCCAACAGCACCCTGGCTTGTATTAGAAATAGTGTGACCAGCAGAAGTAGGGAGGTGACAGTCCCCCTGTGCTCTGCACTGGTGAGGCCACACCTGGAGTATTGTGTCCAGTTTTGGGCACCTCAATGCAAGAGAGATCTCGAGGTGCTGGAGCGAGTGCAGAGGGGGGCAACGAAGCTGGTGAAGGGCCTGGAGAACAGATCCTATGAGGAGAGACTGAAGGAGCTGGGGCTGTTCAGTTTGAGGAAGAGAAGGCTGAGACCTCATCACTCTCTACAACTACCTGAAAGGACACTGTAGAGAGGTTGGTGCTGGTCTCTTCTCACAGGTGATTAGTGACAGAACAAGAGGGAATGGCTTCAAACTCCAACAGAGGAGGTTCAGACTGGACATTAGGAAAAAATTTTCACAGAAGGAGTGGTCAGACAGTGGAATAGGCTGCCCAGGGAGGTGGTGGAGTCACCATCCCTGGATGTGTTTAAGGGTCGTTTAGATGAGATGCTGGTGGATATGGTGTAGGGGAGAACTTTGTAGAGTAGGGCTGAGGGTTATACTCAATGATCCCAAGGGTCTTTTCCAACCTGAATAACTCTGTGATTCTGTGAATCAACACTGGATCCAGTCCTGTTCAACATCTCCATTAATGTTCTGTATGATGGTGCAGAGTGTAACCTCACCAAGTTTGCTGATGACCAAAAATGGGAAGAGTGTCTGACACACCGTGAGGATCATGATGCCATCCAAAGGAACCTCAGCAGGCTGGAGAACTGGGCTGACAGGAACTTCATGCAGTTCAACAAGAAAAGCAAAGTCCTGCACTTAGGGAGAAACAATTCCAGTACATGCTGGGGGCCACAGAGCTGAAAAGCAGCTTCCTAGAGAAGGCCCTGGGCATCCTGGTGGACACAAAGTTAAATGTGAGTGAGCACTGTGCCTCTGTGGCAAAGAAGGTTTGTGGTCTCTGGGCTGCATTAGGAGAGTTGCCAGCAAGTTGACAGAGGTGATCCTTCCTGTCTGTTCTGCACTGAGGCCACACTCAGAGTACAGTGTTCAGTAAAAGAGAGAGATGGAGCTACTGGAGACAGTCCAGCAAAGGACTACTGGCTTGATCAAGAGTCTGAAGCATCTCTCATACATGTAAAAGCTGGTAGAGTGGGAACTGTTTAGTCTAGAGAAGACAACATGAGGCTCTGAGGCTTTATCAATTTGTACAAATATCTAGAAGGAGGTTATAAAGAAGATGGAGCCAGGCTCCTCCCAGTGATGCTCAGTTTGAGCAGGAGAGTTGGACCAGATGACCTCCAGAGGTCCCTTCCAGTATCCATAATTTTGTGGTTCTGTAGAAAAACCAGACTGAACAAATAGGTTTAATTTATATTTGATATTTTGATAGTAATTCATATTTCTTGTGGGAATAGACTAGATAAATTAATATATCATTTTAAATGCTTCTTTCATAAGACTTATTATGCTCATCAAAGTGCTTCTCATTTTTGGCGTGCATTTCTAATAAAATTTTAAATAAGTGACTCAAAAACCCATTTTTTGCTTATTTTAAAAGGAATCATGCAAAAAGACTGTACCATATATTTATTCTTTAAATTATTTGGTTTTTACAAACATGGATTATTTTTTCCCATATTTATGTCCTGCACATGTCTATGTGTCTACTCTACATGTTAACTGTCTATTTTATACATGTTCTTCAAAAAAATTTATTTCTAGAATATAATTGCTCTGTGGCTTGTTTGGCATTTCTACAATAGAACTGTGACCCTCCTGACATTTGTATAACAGATGAATGAGTCTCAGATTTGACAAGAGCAGGTAACATGATCAATCACTTTCACAAGTCTTTTCTTTCATCATAAAAATACTATTTCCATCTTCAGGAACAAGCAAACACAGTCTGTCAGTTACATACAGAAAGTGTTATTTTCCCACTCTTTCAGCTATCAAATACAAAACTACCAAGGAGATTTTAATAAAAAATTTAATTCACACTTAAAATTTTGAAAGTTTTTTAGAAGGCACTTTACTTACACATCTTATACATACACTTATATGTACGTTTCTCAAACCATGCCTCCTATAACATCAAAAGACCAAAGGATAGTAGGAAGAAGAAAGCTCACAGTAAGGTACCACACCTTATGGTATGTTTGCTACATAAAGATTTCCTGCCTCAGATTCTGCCATAAATTATCATCTAGAACAACAGGAAGTTGGCCTTATTTCAGTTTCAGCCTTTCTGTATGAGACTTCTTTTACATGTACTCAAGACAATATGTAGTTTAAAAAAATATCATAAATTAGCCAGTTGTATTATCCTTCATCCAGTATTACAGTAGAACAATTACTCTAATCACAATAATGAACTAAAATATATAAATAATGGATTTGTTTCAAGTCTTTGTTCTGTTAATAATAGACACTAATTACCTTATGCAAAGAAATCCAAATCACAGTTAAACTTGCTTTAAAAGATGTAATTATAATCTACATTGTTTCATGACTCACTTTTTATAACATAATGCTGGAATACTGTTGCTCAGAAAAACTCACATTAGATCTATTTAGTATTTTCTTTCCTTTTTGCACCATCGGTCATAGAAAGCCACAGGATACTGCTTCATAGGTAAATCAGCTTTGGGGAGGTAGGACCTCACAGGCAAGCTCAGGTAATTGGGCTCAACCCAAAAGACAAGAAGTTTCTCACGCTTACCTACCTACTTTGAGGCAATTGTGAATAAACAACTGACAACTTTTTCTCTCTTTTATCAATTTTACTGAGTCAAACACTGTTTGTAACAATATATTCTATTACCATTACTAATGCATCGTATTACTACCACTAACAAAACCCAAGCATTCCACAACCTGATACCCTTTATGGATCAACTCTTAAAACATCTCTAAAGTCACTAATCCTGTTGCAGAAAAAGTATTTATATGTGTAATAATGTCTGATTCCCTTGAAATGCCATTTCAGGTGCCTGTTGTAACTTCTTTCAAGATAAGATTGTGAACCTTCATACTGTGGTCTCATTTTCATTGCACTAGTAGCCCAAATGACAAATTGAGCTTTGCTTTAAGCTTCTATCCACAAGCACAGAACCCTAGGCTAAGTTCTAGGATACTATAATTCAAAGTATCTGGCATGACAGAATGTATAAATTATAGTTCTAGTTTTCCTGGGGGGGCTCAGGCTAGCAAAGCAGAGGTGCTGTGGTTACTAAAAACCTCCTGAAACACAGGCGAGTCTCCCTGGGGTAACAAGTTTTTAGAAGTTTATTGCTCTGGTTTTTGCTCACATGCTCATTTTTACCATGCAATAGAGATGAAACAATGCAGTATAGCTTTTTTTCATTAGCGAAAGAGTAAGCTCTCGCATCAACCAAGCACTGCACTCAAGGTGGGTGATGAGTTTTTAACACACACCACACAATACCTGGGCTTGCCCATCAAAATCACATTTTTACCAAGGATCGTACTTCTATAGTTTTAATTTAAAATAAAATAAAACCAAACACACTTCCCCCAACCCAAAACATTCTTCTTCCCCAGGAAGCTCTTCCTTTCCTTATGCTTTACTGATCTGCTCCTCTGCCAACACACTCTCAGTGACAGACAGAACATAATGCAGGAAGACTTCAGGTCTGCTATGCAAAGTGCAACAAGAATCACTGCAACTCTCTTGTCTTCCTTCATTCCTCACTAGAATTCCACACTCTTGCTTCTTTCTTATAATTCAGCATACACACACAAAAAGGCTGCAAATCTGCTCTGTTCAGATACATTTCTTAGCAGAGTAAGGAGAGAGTGATGCTAACTGGTATCACATCCTTCCTCCTAAAAGTGGAGTAGAGGGTCTATGCAAGCAGTTACTTTCAGAGGGGGACACGAAAACACTGGCAGAGTAGGTCCAAGAAACACTGAAAAAAAAAAAAAAAAAAAAAAAAAAAGAACAAAGCACAGCATTTTGTTATCATAGATTCTGGGTTTGTGGCTAAATACTGTTGTATAGCTTTATATTGTGTGAATATACTTAAAATGGACATTACAATACTGGAACATGGGCCATCAGTGACAAACATACAGAAAGCAGATTTGCTGCAAATTCACACAGTAATTCACTATAACAAGAGTTGAAGTCATAACAGCACATCAATTGTTAAGTTTTAATCAATTGTTAATCATAAAACATTCTGGTTTGCTAATAAGGTTTTAATTTCTAGCCCTTTTTTTTTTTTTTCAGGATCTCTCAATCCAGAACATCATACTTGACGTAAACAATATGGATTACAGAGGGTATGCAGAAGCTACTGTCATTTCATCTTGCCAGTCATTTAAACTTACTTGCAGTAAACATATGGATTTTATGTATGTACAGAGCTACAGTTCTGTGAATCCATAACTCAGCTGGATACATTTCAGCCTCTAGTTTAATTTCTTCTACTTGACATATTTAGACATATAGACACCCAGCTACAGACAGTCAGGTGAAGAGTCTTAATTTGCTAGATAAAATGCCAAATGTGCATAAATATTAACAGTGATGGTGGAACATAATTGATAAAAATGATATAGTTTAATAAAGGGTATATTTATATGTACACTCAAAACCACTTGAAATCTTTCCAGATGAAAGCAGATAAATTCAGTGAATTAATTTTCATTTTTCCATCCTTAAAAAACTATGCAGAAGAGTTGTAAAGTAATAATCTAATTTCATTTTTATGCCTTCTGCAGTAAACTAAACCTTGTGTTACTACACTACCCCAAAATGTCACTTAAAGGGAGAAACTCTGACAAATACCTTTTCAATACAAGAAATATTAAAAATAAATAAACAGTGATGAGAGAAAATTTCTACTGGTCTCCAATCAGCTTAAATGCTCTCTGAAATTCCTGGGAATGGTATTTTTACCTGACAGCATGCCACTGGCCTTTAAAAAAGACTCTTTGCCTCACACATCTGTGATGCATGTCACACACATGCTGAGCTAAAGCACCATGGCAAACAGCAGATTTCACATTATTCTACAAGAAAACCTTTTTTTTTTTTTTGTAAGAGAAAAAAGACAGCAGCGGTCTACACCCTACATAATTGTTTCTTGAACATTTTTAACCTGAATCTATTAAATAACAAAGAACATTTAACAAAAGAGATGTAATACTCCCATATCCTAAAAATCATAGTGATGGAATTATAAATATTCTTGAAAAATTTCTGCTCTGTAATTATTTAATGACAAAAATTCAACCTAGGCAAGAGGGACAGCATGAGATTTTCATTTATTTTCAGCAATACGAAAAAAGGCTAATTTTAGGGATAAGGTAAAGATAAAATATTCCCAAGCCTCCCCAGGTAGATTTAGCAGTGTGCATAGTTCCCACAACCCCCTCCCCAACCCAAACCTCCATTAAATTCTTGGGCTTAAACATGGAGAAACTTAAACAGGCACATTCAGGGTGTAAGTCAATCCAAGTAAAAGTGACAAATCCAATCAATCAAGTTACCAAAGAGCAAAATATTTAAACCAAACTTTACCAAGCTGTTTGAGTTTCTTGGTAAAGGTTTGCTAAATATTGTCTAAGTTACTAGCGTACCCTTTCTTTTCCTTTTCCTCATCTCAGTTTAGTCAGCGTTGTTGTAAGTAAAGACCGTAAAACATGATGTTGTTTCCATTGAAAGCAAGTGCAATATCCTTCAAAAGAAGAATAATAGCCAGTGTTCTCCTGGACAAGCAATGATGTTAATTCAACAGAATTTGAGGATGATGCAATATTGTCTAGCAGACAGATAATCAATATTCAGAATAAAGGCAAATTACTTAGCCAATCCAGGTGAGCAAGTGAAGTCTTCACAGGGACTATTATTAATTACTGAAAAGGAAGGTAAGGATTTCTTTCTTCTAACACAGTCAATTTCCACACTTAAGTACTCATGAATAATTTTAACCAAAGATGACAGCCCTGAATTCATACTAACAGCTCTCAAAATATTTATTTTCCAGTTGGGAATGCTCCAGGTTGCACCAGCTGGATACAGACAACTCCCCAGTCACACACACACACATACAACCTCACTGAATTGGACCATAAGCCCACCTAGCTGAATTTTTCACACTCAGAGGCCATTAACAGGTTCTCACAGAAAAAGTGAAGGTAATACTTCAAGAATAGACTGGCATTTCTCTCGATATTTCCTGTCAAAATATGGCAAGTTGAATTTGTGGTTGAAATCACATCATCATTGTGTTGAATAGATCTCAATAGACTTTTATCCCAGGATTTTGTCTAACCATATTTTGGACTCATGTATACTTTGACATCCACATAAACAAGTTTACTGTGCATTCTGTGAAAAAACACTTTGTTGCCTGATCATTTCACTGTGTGACCTTGTTCTTACATGAGAAATAGGTTAGGTTAGGTTAATGGTTGGACTAGATGATCTTCAAGGTCTTTTCCAACATAGATGATTCTGTGAAATAGCAAGTGACTTTTCCTTATTCATATTCCCTCTGCTGTTCACAATTGTATATATTTTCTCATAAATCCAAGCTGTTTTCCAAACTGAAACATCCTAGTCTATTGGATCACTCCTTGCTGTTCTCACTATTCCTTTTCTAATAGTTCTTAGCAATCTGAGTACCTTTTTGACTCCTCCTCCTTAGCATCAAGTTGGTATTTCAACAGACTACCCACAATGATTGCTAGAACCCTGTCCTCAGGGGTGTTACTGAATTTAAGACCCACTGTTAGCTATGCATAGCTAAACAAGTTTTTTTGCCCTTATACATTATTATTTGCTGTCAATGAAGTTTCTTCATGCTTCTTTCCATCAAATCAGTATTACATGAGAGCTTTGTCTCTTCAGGAGCTCTTAACAAAGTATAAAAATCTATTTGATATCCATATGTACAAGAAAGGGGTCATTTTTACTCATCTTGCTAACTCCTTAAACAAAACCACAAACAAAACCCCTGATATAGAAAATTAAACAAACAAAATCAACCAAAGAAACAAAACCATAAACCCCCCAAAACACAACACCCCTGCCCTGAAACAGTTCTGAAGCATTTTTTCTCCTAGAAAAGCCCATTTCACATTTCTCTATCCTACGCACTGAAACATTTACTTTCATTCTCAAAGTTTCTGGAGTTTGTTCAATACAGAAATACGACATGCCTGGTTACAATTCTCTGGATTCTCCTCATTCCCTCTCCACAGTTCTTTAAAAATCTGGCATCATGTTTGTGACCATCTGATTTTTTGATAATAACACTGATCTCACTGATATATGTACGTAATAGTTTAACAACTTCATATTTGAGTTATTTGAGAAATACTGAGTGAATAACATCTGGATCTGGAAACTTACTACCCTTACCTTAGTTTTGTATTTTTATATTTTTTTTAGAGTAGATACTGGTCTCTGCTTGAAGCAAGCCTTGAACTCAACACTTGTAAACAAAAGCTCTAGTAGCAAGGCATAGCCTAAGTTATTTCTTAGTGAAATGTGATAGAAAAAAATTTGCTTTGTTTTTCTGCTGTTGTTTTGACTTTTTTGAATAGTCCTTTTATCTCTCAATCATTTATCAGTTTATGCACCAAATGTTACACGTAAACACAGAATTCTTTCCAAAATAGTTATAAAGTGTGTTAGAAAAAAAACATTATCTGTGTGAAACCATGAAACCTGAAACAAGGTCTGACAAAATGGAAGTATGTTACCAGCTTTTTGGTGTTACACAATACACTTTATTCCAAGAGGTAGTGTATTATACAATTTACACAACTACAGAAATGCTCATACTGCCCTTTAACACTGGGAATTAAGTTTATCGAGTACAAAGCATGATACAGTTAAAATTTGGCTATTTAGAGAGGCAGGGATGTAGAGTGTCTTACACCAGCAGTGTGTTCTTTTCCACTGACTTTTCTGGGCTGAAAAATAACACTTGAAGAAAAATATTCTTTTTGTTCATACAGTAAAATATTCCAAAGAAGTTTTGACTAAAAAAGTAAAACTTTGCTTAGAAACCATGCATTATCAAACATTAGCCTCTGCCTCTATTCTACAATTGTTTAAACAGCAAGAGCTACTCTTTGACAAATAACCTGATCAAAACCACAAACTTTGGTTTTATCATTTGTATACCAATGTATTAACTTTTTTCTTTCTTTTTTTAGGATACTTGATACAAGAAATAGTTGATTTCAATTAAATTGTATAGGATTCACTTATCTTTCATTAAGGCTATTAATTCCACTATTTTTTAAAAATATTTTAAATTATAAATGTTGAAAATATTTAACAGTCCAAGACACACAATACTTCTTGCTTTTACAAATGGCACAATATACTAAACTTTGCTAGGCATGAAATGTGTCAGTTATTCAGACAGGATATTAAAAACTGACATTTTCAATGTTGGAGTAAATTCTGGATTTCATTGAAAAAATGCTGCTCATAACAGAACTGAAGTAACCCTATATTACAGAAAAATTCTCTCTTTTCTGCAGTATTATATTATACTTAAATGTAGTAGCACTAATCAAACCAGAAAAAAAATACATAGTTAATGGGTTTACCAATGTTTGCTTCCTAAGTTTTGTTTTTGCTCAGTGCCTATTCTGTTCTGACGTATCAAACACTACAGCAGGGGAGAGCTGGGGCAAGCTGCAAATGAATGAGGCTATTTCATTTCAGTTTCTAGGCAACACAGAAATGTGTAATGGCTGCACAGCATGCTGGTCATTGTTCCAAAAGGTGCTACAACTGCTCATTACCATAGACTTTAATTTTAAGCATTTCTGTTTCTTCCATCTCATGTATTCCAATCAATCTCTTTTTTTTTCTTTTTCCTTTTTTCTCCTTCCTTTCTAGTCATTATGTGTAGAAGACAACTTTGTTCCAATATATTGTCGTCTGTATAATCATTGTAGCCACTCCTTGGAAAAAGTCTGTCAGTAAGTCTATTACTAAAAAGATTTAAAAGTCAAATGATAACCATGTAACTTTGCCAACTCTAGAACTTGCTCCTCATTTGATCTGGATAGATTGGAGAATGGAGAGGAAGTAGGATTCTGATAGAGGGCATCTAGCAGCTTGAGGACCAACTGTTTCACACAAGACAATTTAAACGGGCTTACTTAAATTATATTGAATAGTAAAAGGGATACTCATCCTGAGTTAAAGTAATCTTACTTTATTTGATTAAGTTTACGTAAAAAAAAAAAAAAAAAAAAAAAAAAAAAACAAAAAAAACCCCAACCCCACCTTAAAATAATTGAAAACATTTAAGTTATAAAATGAGAATTTAAACAAAATTAATTATTTTATTACTAATCAGTTAAAATTAATCTTACAAATTTTCATTTACACTCTGGAGTGAACCTTCTTTTCTTCTGGAGAACTTCCTATTCGCTCTTGTAGGCATCAAACAATATCCATCACTGGCAACCAGAATTTAAAAAAAAAAAGTTTTTTTAACAAATCTTTATTGTTGCAGATCTCGTGCAAATTCAGTTGTGTTGCTATTAAATACAGTAGAATATTTAGTTCTATCCAATTGCAACAGGTTTTCAGTCACTACATATGTGAAATATTTATTTATGCAGTGACATATTTATGTCACATTTGCACAACACTACATAAATACATTAATGTATTAATGTATAAAATGCTGTTAAAAGAGAACAAGCAAAGCTCCTACTTCCTCTCCTTAATTAAATACACAGTTATGTGATAAGAGTGATTGCATCGAGACAATTTATTCCTCAAACATGTGTAATTCTGGGATCAGCCCATGTGAGGAGGCCTGCTCAGCGCCACGGACATGGTATCACACCCTCCAGGCAGCAGTACTTCACTGCAAAGTGATCTCTAACCTGAGCAAACTCAACAGCCTACAGACTTCTGACAACATACCACCCACACCCTTAACCTACATGTTCAGACCTGGCATGCTTTCTCTGGCATCCTTGGTCTCTTAACTACTGAAAGAAGTGCAGTTCAAAGAAAAATAAAGTCTCACTGCTCCAGTGTTTATGCTCTGTTCAATGGCTGAGAAGAATCAGTCTGCAAGGAAATGGTTTATTTTGTTATTTTATACATTTGTTCTCCCCTCAAGTCGGCCCGTCTAAGTCAGTCAGAAACAAGCACAGATAGTACAAGCAGCTGTACAACAATGTAATGTCATGTAATTTTAATATATACAAAAATAGTCAGGTTAAGATTCGCTTCAACAATAGAAATAAGCCAATTTCCTTTAATTACACTTCAAGGTGTAAATGATTTACTTGTGCTTTCTCTCTCTCCTTTTATATATTCATTTATTTATTACATTTTGCCCCTGTCTTTCATTCCTGATTTGACTTTATTAATTTAATCAAAATGTGTTCATTTCACCCTTGCATGCATGTCCTCCTTCACTGGCAGCAACAATTGTTCATGCATTTGGGTTTGGGTTTTTTGTTTGTTTAAGACATAAAGAAATGTAATCTACATTTAAGAACAAAATATTTATATTTCTCTTGGACTTAGGATATGGAAAAAGCTTATTTACAAAACAATACTCTTGGCAAAATTAGTGCATTATAATTTATTTTAGCAAAGTATCATAACATTTTAGCCACCCCTCCCTCCACATTTTTCTCATTAAGGAAATTAACAGCATTACATTAATTTTAATTTTCTCTGCGTTTTTTTTTTTTTTTCCCCAGAGTGAATGAGCAAAGAGAATTTGAACCACATTCAAGTTCCAATATCTAATTTGAGTTTATGTTTAAATTATTTTGCTTTTAAAATAGATTTTTACTTTTTGATTTTTCTTCACAGTGAAACAATTTAAAAACATTTTACCTCCTGAAGAATCTCTGTAGCTCATGATATTCTAATATTTGCATTGGCGCAGCTTGAATTTTTCATTAAGAAATACTTCTTTGCCACCATATAAATGCTCCTACTTTACACTGGAAGAATTTTGTGCTTCTAATGTCAGTATAAAAACTATTAAAATAAGAACCTTTTTCTTTTACTTTCTTCACCATTTGCAGTTGTTTTCGGAGATGTAGAAACAGAATAATTCCTTTATACAATTTCAGTGAGTGCTCTGCACAAAATTAGAGGCCTCAGGTGCAGAAGTAGTGCATATGAAGGTCCCAGGAAAGTTATAACCCTTACAATATCCAAGGGGTATCAGTCTGCAAAGAAACTGTTTACTTTGACTCATTGGTCTTAATTCCTTGTCTACAGAATGACTCACCACTCATACGATAGACATTTCATTGAAAGCAATGCCATCAATGACAAGTGTGGACTGTCACAGTTGTGAGTATGGAAAAATATATAAACAAGAAACAGAATGTAAAATTAAAATTAATTAAAACCCCAAGAGATTTTTATAAAGATATTTAGACTTTGAATTTCCAAATTTAAATTCTTTAATATTTAATCTGTATGTCTGTTTTCTAAAGGTGTTTTTTGGGTTCAGATCTTCAGTTTAGCAAAGAAAATAGAACACTCTCCCTTGCAAGTGCAGCTTTAAAAAGCTTGAAAACAAAACCAACAAAACAGATTTAGACTCCAACTAGTCACCATAGCCCTTCCAGTTCAGTCACTGATAGGTAATCATTATAGAAATATGCCAAGATCAGCCAAGATTTCTTTGCTGGAACAAAATTTTTTTTTTTTTTTTTTTTTTTAATCCTAGACGGCTTAGATTACTTTTAAGGAAATTATATGTAAAATGGATTATTTAAATTGGTTTTCTCAATAAGAAGCTGAATATCTGGAAAACATAATCCCACAGATGCAAACAAATGTGTCATTTCTGCAATGTTGTCTTTTAGACAGCTACCAATATTTTCTAGATGGGTTCATGTACTTAGTCAGGTGTTATGTGGCTCCAGCATGCCAACATTAGAAAGCTCATTCATCTCCCTTTCAATCCATCTTAATACAGGTATGGAAGGCTAGTACAAATAAGCCTTCAAGAGTAATGAAGTAGACATCATAAAATGACATACAATATTTTTTTTGCATTAAAACAACAACAGTCATCACACACCCACACAACCCCTACCTACACCAAGTAATTGCTTACAGGAAAGGGTATTAAGAATATAAAACAGTTTCTCAAATGTTAAGAAATGCCAGAATTGTTTGTCCAAGCAGCCATAATTTGCTCTCTGTGTAGGGCACACATTAGGACAGAGGTAATCTTTAACAATGATCACAACCATCTTTTCCATGAGACCAGTACTACTTAGGGCGAGCAGAACAGATACCTTTTAGAGACAGAAAAAGAGGCAAAGATCTGTTGCCCTTCAGTTCTTGCAGACACTGGAAACTGTAACGAGCAAAGCAGGGAACATATGCTTTGTGTTTAAGAAAGAAACACTACTCTACAACCGTGTTTGGCCTTTTCTCTACCCCAGAGGGTGTCTCCACCTTTTTGAGCAGGTATGCTTTTGCATTGCCTGCTCTTTCTGCTAATCAGATACACATGAGCTTTGAACTGCATAGTCAAGGTTAGTGTGGCATATCCCTGAACTGGTAAATCTGATGACAAGCAAGATAAATGAGTTCAGATGTACGTGACATACTGAACTACATTGATGTTAGAGATTTTTGCTACATATCAGCAAGTAGACTCATAATGAAGAAGCCCCTAAAGTCTGTATTAGTTTGGTTCCTGCTACAATTAACAAGTTTGAAACAAGGATGTTTTCTTAGATTCCTACAATACCAAGAATGTTGATACTACAAGAAACTATAAATGGTTATTTAATATTTAGAAGATAAAAAGTGAACACTCTTGATCTCTAAGCAAGCAATAATAGCACTTCATATTTGGAAATCATTAAAAAAATATCTAAACATTTTTGAGATAAATATTATAATGTTTTATTTCAAGTATTTAGAACTTAGGACAATAGAGTATAAGCAACTCTGATGAATCCAAAGAATAGGAACTAATGTCAGAGCTAGGTTTAAAATACCAGGGTATTTCAACCCAGTTCCTCACACTATATCCACCAGGCCATGTGTGCCTCTACTACTTAAATTTGTTTACAATGCTCAGTAACCATAGCACTTATTTCCCTGTTACTATAAGTGGAAATTGGATTTTTATATTTTGTTAATGCACATTCCTCCTCTTTGAGCTGAGAAATTCATTCTCTAGAGCTACATGATTATTGCAACATGCAACAAATTAATACAACAATCACACAGCAGTCATGCTTTTATTTCAACAGAGCAAAATAGATGCACAACTGCAGTTTACCTTGCTGTTTTCTATTGCAACTTCATAGCAACATCATTATGATGTCATAGACATTGATTAAAAAGGGATACTATAATTTTTCTACTGACTTAAGTGCTCCTCCACAGATTATTTATTTAATCAAGAAAATATTTCTCAAATGTTAAAACTGAACTTTACAATTCACCTTGAAATATTTAGAGGTACCCAAAATTAATCTCCTACTATGTTGTTCAAGTCACTTGAATTTGTTTCATCCTCAAAACCATTTAAGCAGTCAATAATTAATTATTAGGTGTTATAATTCTATATTCAATTCAAATAAATGAATGGAGCAGAAAAAGGTTCTATGGAAATGTTTTCTGATCCTCACCCAAAAATTTTTACTCAGAGGACTGAGTCACAAGCTACCAGCTTAAGCAATGCTGTATTAGTCTTTTTATAGAAAAGATGGACTTTTCTTTTTGCAGTTATGAAAAAGGAAATTATTATCCGGAAAATTCTATTTTTGTGGTGGTAATTTTATTTTTCACACTATTAAAACTAATTTTGAACCTCATCACATTCTATTCTATAAATGATACTGAGTATTTTTATTATTCATTGCATGAAAGTGCAATAAGATTCAAGTACCACTATTTTAGGGGCAGCTAAGCTCCCGAAAAGGTAAAACAACTTCAAATTAGTACCAAAGTACCTCATGCAACTATGTAATCATGTAACTATGTGAGGATGATTATGAAAGCAATTAGGATGCTTGCTAGACGACTACTGAGGAATTCATTTACCACTGCTGGAAAACAGCACACAGAAGAGAACTTTGCGAGAGAAACAAGTCATTATTTCTCACTCTCTAGACTGGGTCATAATAGGCAAACAACAATGGTGTTCGTGTTCAAGTAATCTGAAATTAGTAATTTATAATATTGTACGTGGCCTGCATTATAACCCACTGGTCACCATACTAAGGCATCACCAGTCTTCAAGAGGACAAAAAGTGAGTCAGACAGTTTTAGGGGCTTTCAATCAGATGACTCTCATCTAAACCCCAGCATTGCAATACCTGGTTTTCTTCAGCCATTCTAAGCCTCAAATCTGAATGTTTCTGAAACTCATTACTGAATTACTACCAAACAACTTTTAAAGACCAAGGTCACTTCATGTTTTTACCTGCCCATACCTTCTATGTATTTTAACAGTGATGTTTCATTGTGTGCATTCAAATAATTGATGACATCTTTATAAGGCTTTTAAACATTAATATATTTATTTGTGATTGGTGATGATCTTTGCACTTTGGATATGCAAGTAGCAGCTTGTATCAAAGCCACAACACACAAAACATATTTTAATTGTGTAAGGAATGTCTAGAGCAACTTTGTAATTAAATGCAGCATGGAGCCTGGAGAACTAGAGAGCTCTGAGAATATGTGGAGAATGAAAGACAGAGGCTCTCCTCATTGGATTCAGCTGAGGTTTTCCCCCCCCCTACATGTGAAGTAAGCTTCACTCATGCTCATCATATCAATGTCATTTGCAGCAGATGCTCCATGGACTAAAGGAGTTGTGAATGCCCTTTTCTACACTGTCTACACCGAGTCTAGTTTAATTTACAAATTAAAAATTCTTAGTAATATATCCCATTTCTTAACAATTCATTGGGCATTAAACTTAGACAATTTGAAAAAGAACTGATTGAAAAAAAATAGTTTTAGTGATACATTCCCAAAGGTTCATAAGGCACTGAGATCAAGTCTTACATTGTAATACTCCCTTTGAAGGGATCAAAGATTAAATCATACTCTATAATTAAAAAAAACCCCACAACTGTTACATGAAGAGCAGGACAATGAAATGGCAAACCATTTGTGCTAAGGAGAAAAAGGGAGTTGGAAGAACTCATCCAAAACCAACCTTGACAAAGATTCTGAAGAAAAAAACCCTATAATTGTGAAGATACGTTTTCAGTTTTTGTGGTATATATTTACTTGATAGGAACACTGACAAACTATATTCTTGGGAAGCACATTCTTTTAGTGGATGTCAGATTATAAACTACATTAAGAGATTCCTGCATAGGTCATAGAAAAGGTAAGACCATTGTCCCAACAAAATCTGGTAAATATACGAGAGCATTACCAGCAAAATATTTATGTTTTTTCTTATGGAAGGACATCCATTTAATACAATATAGCATATGAAGGTTCTGGAAGAATGGCTGATAAACTACTGACCTGCCTAGGTGGAATAATGGGTATCAGATCATCATTATGAAGAGACAGCAGTGTGTATGATAGTGTTTCAAGGAGCATTTCATTAAGGTCTATCAAGATCTCACTGAGATCTTTAAAAAGAGAAGGCTTCCAAATTGGAGCAAAACCCCACAAAACAGATCACAATGAAATTTCGATAATGTAAAAGGAGAAAATAGAGAATAATTTGTAGATATGGCCACTAAATATACTATGAATTTGATAAAAGAAGAGAGGTGGCTTAAAGGAAAAGAAGTATCTATTTTGAACAGTACTAATGGCAAAACCTGCTGTTGGGTCATGATATATATGTCATATATAATACATGATATAATTATAATACATGTATATTTTAATATATTTATTAGTCATTGCCACCTATCCAAACAGAATACACGATATTGTTGTTTGTATCTCATAGCTCAGTGGAACTCCCTCATGTGCAGCCTCCAGGTGAGGGGAAACAACGCATTCCTTACTCGCAGCAATTACTTGAGGGATGAACAGGTGAGAAACTTTGAAGTATTTCAAAGTAAATATTTCCGGCACAGTGAATCAGTATTTTCCAATATTTTAGTAGAATCTTCCTCACAACCTCTATATCAATGTTCACGCCTAAAAATCTTTTTTTGTGTTGAGATGGTTTTTACACACTGAAAGATGTAGTCCAATCTTGCATTTGGCATGGTTCGGCCTTAGTGATATTGTTAAACTGCTAACAAAAATCATATGATAGGATTTAATTTTTCTTATAGTCCATTTCTCCACCCCATCCCAACCAACATGTGTTTTAATATTGTTTCTCTTGGCAAGTTACTGTTGATGAAAGGCCAAAAGCTTGGTACCATCACAGCTGCTTCTATGCTAGTGCCACCAGATATCACCAATTATTATGTGACTACAGTGGCAATAACTCCTTCTCTAAAACCTCATATACTGACACCACAGGCAAATGCAATCTACCCACAAGAGAACTACCCAGAGTTCTCCAGACTGTGGCTACCACAATAAGAAATGTTTAAGTAGATAATTGTTCTTAAATCATCATTTTGTAGGTGACATATCTAATTTAGTGCTCTCTCAAATATATTGCATTCCTTGGAAACAAGTGAGATATATATAGATATAGATATAGATATATATATATATATATATACTTGGAGAAACTTGTTTGTAAATTTCAAATATTTCTTCTGCAGTAAATTATTTTCTGTGTGGGGAATAGAGCTCATTGTGCAGTCAGTTCTTAGGCCTTCTAATGAACATTTTTGTGATCTTGCTGTATTTCCACATTTAATTATGTGGTCTAATCTGCTTCCCATAACAGCATGCATTTACACAATCCTTTATACTTCTTTTCGATTATGTAATGTGCTACATGTTACAATTGTGATTAACACCTTTGGAGAATTCAATCTCTGTCATATGAATGTGCATAATAATGAAGAGGTCCAAAAGTTGGATTTTAAAATAATTTAGATTTTATTGCTTATGGCTGTGCTTATGAAAATACATCAGATATTAAAGACTCTTACAACTGCTCAGCAAGACTGGAAATACAATGGCTAAGTTTCTGATTCATCATGCAGTGAACCTTCCCATCCCCAAAAGAAAACAACATATGTGATCTGGAATTGCATATGACTTCTATAATGCCAAATTATATTTATGGTATTGGTCAAATAAATCAATTATCTATTTGAATATAACTGGAAAAATCTTATCATATTAAAATACACATCAGATATAGCTACTTTAATGTATTTACTATGGAAATATATATTGTCCAGATAAAGCTGGAAAAAAAGCACACACATCTATTTTGGATTAAAACTTATTTGCCATCTTAGTTTATTTTGGGGGGATAAAATGAATATATAGACAGATATTCTTAAAACACCTTCTAGAGATTCCTTCCTTAGCACAATCCTACTACTTTTTCTGGAGATTATTTGACAATCTCAGCAGATGCAGATTTATCACACAAACCCAGTAAAACATACACCAGAAGAAAACACTCCTAGACACAAACCTCACAGTTCACATGTTCAATTAATTAATCCATAATAATTTTTTTTTAATTATCAAGGTGATGGTATCAAGAGATAATCCCAAAGACAAATTCATGTATTAAAGAACACTATGAATGTTCCTGGATATTCCAGCTAAAGATAGTCTGGTCCATAAAGCTAATGTATTTAATGGTACCTCATTCATTCTCACACATAATTATATTTTAAAGTATTCCAAGATTACTTGAACAATCTACTGTCCATAAAAATCTGTGACTACTGGTCTACAATAACCAGTCTCACGGTCAGGAGCATACCTATGGAACACTTGTCACAATGAGATTCTAACTGATTAGTTCTGTCTGTTATAGTAAGAATATTGAATTAGTGACAAATTTGGCACCCTGAAGAACACAGAAGAGATCTGATCACTGTCTAAGAACAGCACAATTTAAGAGGAAAACAGATTACAATTAAAGCATTATAACATGACCACAAATGGGTTTTTTTGTAAAATAATAAACAAAACAGACTGTGTCCTTGTTTTACATTTCACTCTGTGCATATACAAAATTTTTCTTTTTTATGATATTAATTCTGTACAAGTTCTTTTTTACAGAACTCAGTGCAAATGTTTAGTAAAAGTAAGGTGTTGAAAATAACAGATACAAGATCCTGAATGTTTACTAAGAGGGGAATATGCAATTACCAGAAAAGAAGTTCTGGACTAAGATGAAGTGTTAGCCATATAGTGTCATGCTTTGTCTGATGAACAAGAAAGAAGGTAAGAGTGTTTGTGGAATTTTGAGGGTTTAGGAAATGTAAAGTCAACCTGATATAAATTGATTAAATTTACTAGTCTACACAGTATAAAGCAGTAGATGTTTCACAAGATTATTCCCTAAAACTTTGCAGTGAGGGGAGATGCCAATTACCAATATTATCTATTGACCAAGATCAAACATTAGTTGGGCATGAGTGAAAGGACAGGTCTGTCAGTGCATCCCACCACAACAGAGTGACCACACTCTACTGCAGACACAGTTTGAGCAGCAGTAACTTGCTTTAGCTAGAGACCACTGGCAATTTTCGCTAGATCAGGACAGAAATAAATGTTCTGCTAGCAAACATTTCACTACACTTCTGTAAAAACCATAAATCTGCCAATACTTTGCTCTCTGACAGAGTAAAACTTGCTGGTTCCAGTCAACAGTTGCTCCTTACGGGACTGGTAGCTTGACAGAGATGTCTCTCTCATTCTTCTTTCTCACTTACCTATTGTTGGAATCAACTCTTGCAAGTTTTAAGCTCAATGTTGTCCTGGACCACCAGTGGAAAAATCATGCTTGGTACTAGATGAAACAGAAGTACAAAAACCCAAAAAATTCATGAGATACAGAAGAAACACCACAAAAAAAAAAAAAAAAAAAAAAAAAAGGAGTAATACCTGCAAAACATAAAGAAGATGAAGCTCCTCAGGAATGTGTAACAGGAAAAGCCATCTAGTTGCTAGACTGAGCTAAAGAAATTGTATGAACACTTATTCCCATAAGAAATTTATCTATTAAGAGATATAAATTACTATGAGAAATCAAATAGAAAAGAAACTTCTGAAGCTTTTAGAACATTTGAAACTTTGAGGTTATATATATGGAACTATACCATACCTATGAAACCCTCAATTCAAGGCCAAGGTACAGTGGAGTCTTGAGATTCAGAACAGAGGAAAAGGCCACCATGTGATACCAGTTTCAGCTTGCATAAAACACTGAAATTGTGTCAAACTGCAGAAGAAACAGACAGGATTGCACGGGCTGGGGCAATAACAAATAACCTGTTTTAGCAAACCACAATTAAAGTAGTAATATACACATGCAAACTGAAAGTGAAGATAGCAAGTTTGCAAAATACAATCAACAAAGCAATGTGAAAGATTGTTTGAGTCTAAAAGGCTTCCCGAGACGTTACACAGTAAGCTAATAAAAGTATTCTACAAGAACTACTGTAACTTTTTGCAAATTCTTAAAAATACCTTAAGGAAATCAGAGAATTTATCATGCTGGAAGGGTACAATAAATAAAACCTTTGCAGTCAAACATAAACTGTGATACAATTATAGTTTGTATATTATAATATATAATTATATAATTTCTATATATAATATATAATTTTATATATGATATATATTATATCTATTTATAATTATAAAAATTTGTGGATGCAAAAGCACTTGCAAAGCAGTTTCTGCTTTTGAGGTAATTACTAAACAGAAGTAGAACTACAGGAAATCAGTTCCACTTCTGCTAAATTATTTTAAATTTCTCCTAAATTCTGTCCAACACAGAACACACCATTAAAGACAAGAGACCAGACAATAGCATGGCCCAGGCAAAGCACTTCAGCTATTAAAACTTATGAAGAAATATCAGATCTACAAGACAAGGAGGTCATCCACAAGAGAAAAAGGCTCAATTAAACTGGTTGAGATACATTTTCTTTTCAAAGGAGAGATGCAATAGGTACTATTATAAAAGACAGCTGTTGTACTACCAAATCTAGCCAGCCAACTTTATTGGTTTTTTGTCATACTGTTCTTCCTTACACAGTGGTTTGATTCAGAATATAGTCTTTGATTTTTCACTGATTTTTTTTGAAGTGGTTTTGGGTTTCCTTTCTGATACCAGGAGCTCTGCTCTAACATGACTCTCATTTGGAAAAACACATCTTTGCCTCTTCTTTATAAGAAGATTAATTTTGTCCTATTCTGTCTCTCCTCAGGTTTGAGCTATGGAGAAACAATATTATGTTTTTCTGGTAAATTAACTTGACAGAAGTTAACACCATTGTGCAGCATCCTCAGCTTACTGCAAGTCACTCTGTAGATACTAGACAGCGTCATGTTCCCCTAACTCATTCCTAGCCTCTGCCCCCCTAACCCATGCATACATGTGCACAGATCCCATCAAATACACATAATGCCTTTGCGAGCCTGTTGCCTTTTTGTATACAAGCATCCATACAAGCATGCCCCTTTTTTACATAACAGCATTTCAAGAAAAGAGTGGATATGTGGATTGGATTATTTTACACATTTGTAGTATGTCTCTGTAACAATATTGTGAATTAAATTATCCTGGGAATGATTTATCCATCTATTATTAATATCTTTATATGTGGAGAGGATCACATACTATTTCAGAAAAGGAGTAAAGTAACCTATTCTAAAAAGCCTGGAAACCAGTGGAAGTGAGTCCTCCGTAATATGCCAGTTATCTTAACTAAAATCTTATGTAATATTTGGTCAGCTGATTTAGAAAGTATGAATAAAACTTACATGAGAAAAAGCAAGGAAGTAGTAGAAGAAACTCAGATGTTTTCTTAATTGAACAGAAACAAATAAGGTCACATGTGCAACTGTGCAAATTATCCTCATCTTACTCAAATAATCTTCTTAAACTTTACATTTTATTTGAATACTTGCAAAAGGATGTTATTGTTAATTAAATTTGATTGCATCTGCAACTTGATTAAACACTGCCTTTAATCTCATGAGTACATGCATCTAATTAAATAGGGAAAATATGCTGCAATCTGACTTCTCTTTGAAATATTCTTCCATAACAGTTGTTTTTTTTTTTCCCCCACAGAATTTTGAAATACTCTGCACAACTCTTTAGAACACTTCCACGGTTAGTATATATAAACACAGACTATAGAGACTACGAATCCTATCCTTAGTGTTCTTAGCATAGTTATCACCCTGCTCTGCTTTGATGGATCTTCCTTTTGAAATTATTTTCATACACCAAATTGTAACTACTTTAGTTCCTTGAAATATACTGAGTAGTGAAGGAGAAGAAAACACAGACAGGCATTAAAAAAAAAATCTATAAAGAAAATATATCTTGAAAATTGGAAAAAAAATTTAGTGAGAAAAAGTCTAGTTTCAGTTTGGTTATAGCTTCATTATAGTTTAGTTGTTTCAGCATAAATACACTGAACCAGGCAGTGTAGAACAACGTCCAGTTAAACATGTTGCTCTTCTGCAATCTACCTATAACTAACACTTGAGGTTTTGTTGTTTTTTGCAATTAGTGCTAAAAGTGCATGAAAAGATATTATGCAATAAAAATAAACAAAAGAGCTGAGTTTATCAGTACCCTTATGTCAGTTACATTCCTGAAAATGGCACACCTTACCCATATCTATCTAAACTATTTCTAAGGCATCTATCGTTTTCACATCTGAATGCCAAAGTCAATGTAAAACTATTTACTATGGGTGGGGACAAAGGTTGGCTGAATTCAGATGAAAGTACTCTATATAACTGAGCACATACTTGTATTGTTACAGTCAGTAATCATATTAAATGGTTCGGTTTGGAGGTGCATGTTTAAAAAAAAAAAAAAAAGTCTAAAAAGGAAAAACATAAAAACCCTGAACATCAGAAAGTACGAAATGGACCCTAGAAGAGCTGGAGAAGGGACCCATGAATAAAAACCCCACTTTATACAATGAAAAAAATATGTCATGTATACTACTTGTGCAGATATGTGCAACAACTACTGCTGTATCTGAACATACCCAAATAAATCACAAAGGCAGCAAATATTCTGTCCAAAGTTACATACAACAGAGAAAAAACAGACTGTCTGAACATTGCATTCACGGAGAAGTATTAAGGCAGCAAATAATAAAGGCCAAAAAAATCAAGCACATGCATGCCATGACTTCATACTTCCAATTAAATAGATACAATTTAGTTGCTATGTTGCACCAACCTTACTATCCTGCTCCAAATATTTATGCTTCTCGCTTCTCCTCCCTTTCCTACAGAAAGGAATTTTTCATGGAAAATAAAGGATAGCTATCTTCCCACACCAGTTAACTAAAGCTGTATGACTTAAAGTATCTAAACATCCTTCCACAGACCTTTGGACGTCTCACACACACAGGTTGTTCACACAGCCGAAGAACCAACAGTCTCCCTCTCTGTAACTGAAGGCCCTCTCTTCTCACAAATCCCAGCACGTATGATCCCACCCTACAGATTTGTCTTGCCAAACTGCACTGGGGTAATAGGTGGCTTAGAAAGGGCATACAGAGCCAACCAAGACAATCCAGAAACTGAATTTGTCAAGCACATACCAGAGGACTTAATTTATCTTGCCTGTGTTTGGTTGTAATACACACTGCTGCATCACTATATTGAACAGATCTTAAAACATTATGATTATGTTTACAGTAATACAATATAATGCGGATTTCTGAGGAACCCTAATTGGTTTTGGCTAGAGTATATTTTAATTCCTGGATAGGAAGTTTTGAAAAACTTGTTTCTTTTCAGTTGCTATAGCTGTTTTCTATAGCCTGTAGACTGATAGACAGGGAGTGATCCAGGCTAAAAGTTCAAGGTAACTTAACTAGTTTTAATTTCACAGTTATAGGCAAGACTGGCTGTAACACTCTCTGAAGCTATGTCATTCAGAAATTTTTTTTTAAAAAAACAAATCAAGATACCATGCATTTCTACAACTTAAAACCTTCTATGTCACTCACTCTTAATGCTGTATTTTTACTCTCTGAAATCCTAAAATCAGTAGTTTATCTTTCAAGTGCTAGAATGAATTCAGAGATATAGCTGGGGAAGCATAAAGAAGGAATGTAAGGAGACAGGACTCAAAATGTCTGAGGTTAATGGCTAGCAATGAACTCTGAGTTGAAAGAAATACTAACAAATTTTCCATTACATTCTTGTAAGCAAAATCAAGTTATATAACCACATTTCTAAACATAGTCCATGCATACCTCCTATTAAAAACAAACTTTAAAAATAGCCTATTAAGTTGTGCCTTCCTGAACACTACTGATACAGATAGAACACATCTAAGTAAATGGTTCCATCAGTTTTCTTAAGCCCTGCCTAGTAAATGGCCCAGTTTGTGTACAATTTTCATTACATTTTTATAAAATGTCAGTGTCATTTTTATACAGTGTCAGAAGATACAATGGTCCAAGTTTTCTAGAAGAACCATACAGCTTCTTAAAGAGATCTTAAAGGCTTACATAGCACATCACTTTTTTTAATCACAAGTAGCTACACATCTTTTACACAATATACCATCACCCTGCTGTTAAAATGGACATGTATCTTATGATTGTATACGTCATCACGTAACAGAAAAATGCATTTTGAAAGTTCATAACCTGTCTTTACAAGACTGACTCTTCATCAATCTGACACCCACTTGACTGTACCTGCCATTTCAGAGAATGGAAAGCAGGGAGTTAGTTATAATCTAAATGAGTTGTTCTGGTGCACTGGATCTGTGGTGGCTCTATTTGGCAACACACAACAATAGTGTTAGACATTTAGTTCTTATGCTACCTATATATACATAAACTTCTAATCATAAGAAAAAAAAAAACCACTAAATTTATAAAGCTACTGGTATTTGGCAAAATCAGAATGGCTTTCCAACTTGTTGGTGGCTTGAATAAGATCATATTAAAATTTGTAATGCCTGTGTGAACCATAGACTAAACAAGATAGGTGTATACATTAATTCAATGAATATTCTTAAAGAACAAAACAGATTAAAGAAGAAATACAAGAAAATTAGAGCACTTACTGAGAAGGTCATAACTATAGTGGAACAAACTATATGTATTAAATTTACAACTAGTCCATTTTCAAAAGAACTTTTTTCGTATAAGCTCCCTCAAAGGGATTATTTGGATATGGAATTAAAGTCACTATACTGTCCATGTAGCCAAAGCATGTATAAACCACATTTATTGCAGAGCATCTCAGTTTTCTAAATAGATAACCAAGTGAAGATGTATGAGTAATTATGGTCTTGATATGATTTGGCAACAAATATATTTTATAAGCACACAGTACTGCTTCTGCTTTCCTTCACATGATTGTAAGTCCTATCACATACATTATTGCTTAAGATTAGTAGTTTTTCTCCTGCATCATCAATTCTGAAATATTACTCTTCTTTGCTGGTTCACAGGTAATTTATTGTAACTCTGTTTGACTATCTACTTCTCTACTTGTGAAAAAGAAGTGCTGCTAAGATGAGCCGGCCTTACAAATCATTAAGAAATAACTATGACTTGTTCAACAACAATATTTTGCAGGCCTAGTATTTCACATATTTGGGAAAAATCCAAGCATTTCCTACATTCCACAACAGAAAAAGACACTCAAACTCAAAACTTTCTGAAGATCACTAGAGGAAGTGTGTTTAAACAAAATTCCACTTTTTAATACTCTGCCAGCCTTTGCCCTTTCATGTTGCCCAAACCTGTTTGTTCACTTCCTACCTGTCCCTTTTAATACCTTTACTTTGTCATCTTAAACTGTTTACAATAACTGTCATAACACATAAATAATCCCACATGATAATTTCTCTCCCTAAACTGCCACAAATTCTTATTTATTTTCATCTTATAATGTAAAACATTGAATTACTTTTTATTTATCCTGCATGTTTTTATGTCTAGACTGCTTTATAAATTATTTCATGCAGACCAGAAATTAAAGATCCTTAATGTTGTCAGGATTTATTCATAACTGTTAAAGGAACATGAAATATCCTAATGTCATTCAGTCTTCTCTGTTACACATGCAATTTATGACCAGAGACACTGTTTTCAAAACAAGTATTCTTTAAGTACAAAGGCACACTTGTTTTTCCTCATCCTTTTCAATGGTATAAATATTATTTTATAAAAATACAAATACGTACATAATAAAGATTTAGGCTCACATGTACACAATGTGCAATGTACATAGTCACATAACTATGGTGTAAATCTAATTTTAGACAAACGAAGATAAACTTGAATAGCATATCCATTTTCTGTTTTGAATGCATGACAGTATTTCATTATACTCCTTTCTTTATATTTGAAAAATAATAGGGGAAAAAATTTCCCAAGAAAAAACAGAACATGTCAAAATCTCAGGACTATCAAAGCAAATAGGAACATATTATAAAATTTTAATAATCTCATATGTAACATTTAAAAAAAAAGAATAAGTAATTAAATTATGCTTCTGTTTTACAGAAGATGGAAACAACAAAATTAATGTCTTTTGCAGATTTGATCCCAAATACATGTCTAAGAAATAAGTTACCAAAAAAGTAGTACTAGTGAATCATTTAACAAGAGGTTCCCTTTCCATCTTGCTTCTGTTTGTTCTAGCAACTGCTTTAATAAAAATCACTGTTCCATATAGTATATCTATTCCTATCATTCTTCTCTATCGTGTCCTTCTTGATTTGAGTGCTGTTAAACAATAAAAAAAGTTATGCTATTCTACTTAGGGGTGGAGGGATCATAAATTGCCAATAAATAAATAAATATTATTTAAAAGATACATTAAAGAAAAAAATTGCCTACTCACTCTGACCTGAACAGCACAGAATGAGATAAGTACTTTTCCTTCTTAAGACTTCAGGGTTTTTTTCTAGGGAAGGGGAAGAAAGGAATTATTACCTTAGAAATCAGAGGAAATAGAGTAGCTTTGTGCAAGCAAATACATGTTTTCTTACTTTTTATAAATTAATTATTATTTTAAACTTCAGGTCTGAAATTAACTTGAGTCACAAATTAGAACTGTCTCTTTCAATCAGAGGGATTCACGCAGAGATCAAACCAACACATATGAGCACTGACATCAAGGAGATAAATGCTCTGCCAGAAAAAGTTAATCGGATATTTCATGACAGCCCAGTCCGTGCTTACCAGGTATGTGCCACAGTGAAACGCCGTTGTTTTGGTATGTTGCTACTTAAAAGCATCCTGCGCAAAAGCCTTGGAGAGTTTTGAGGAGAAATAACTGGAGACAGCCGGGGAGAAGCAGATGAAGATTTTCTAGATGTCCTGGACTTTTCATGTTGCAACAGGTTTTCCCTCAGGGTCTTCACAAGATCTTCATTTAACCATGGATTTTGACAATGTGTATTATCCACTTCAGGAACAGCCAAAGTGTCCGGACTTGTCTGCTGAGCCATGTTTCCCAAGTAAGTTTGTTATTAAGGTCTAATACAATCAAATATTGGCTTGACTGCTTAAAATATTTCCTTTCTAAATCAGTTCCCAAGAACTGTGCATGTCCAACTCCAGTTCAGTCTATTTCGTTTTCAACATGGTGTCGCCTGCCCTCAGCGTCTCCCTATAGATAATGATCTACAAAGAAAAAAGCAAGCTAGCTCCTCCACAGAAACCTATTAAACATTACCACTCCTTTCACAGCCCCGCTGCCAAAGATCACTTATTAGGGATCATAGCAAGTGAGCACCGGGGGAAGAAACTGCTTCAGCACAGCCTTTGTTGGAGCTGCAAAGCTGCCTGTTACACTATTGGAACTAATGTGCTGCAGCTGCTTGAGTGACTTCTCGTTATGTACATAGAAAGTGCTGGAGGAGGGCTTAAACATCAGATGTGTGCACATTTTGTTTGGTTATTCTTTCCGTTTGCTTATTTCTGAACCTTAAGGGAGGCTGGAAGGAAGGGGGACTGCTGGATAACCTCTCCTGCTTTTCTACAGGATCTACAGGATTTATTTTTGTAGTCCCCATCTACAAATCAAGATTACAACCTTTTACCTCTTAAGCTAACTAACAAACGCTACAATTAAATAACGTAAAAGGGTTTAGGTTCTGCTTTCTTCCTCTGCTCCTCCCCCATCCCAAATCAGTCTATCACAACTGGTTTTCAAATGCAAGAAAGGCTAATACTTGCTACCTTACATTTTCCAGAAAAACAAAACAAACATTTAAGATCTGCACACAAACTGAAATCAGAGTATGACAGCTACTAGCATCTGTTTAAGGAGATGTTCTTAATTCAATATATCATCACATCATGGCCACTACCTTGAACTGAGAAAGTGCCTTTTTTCTATTCACAGCCAGTGGGGAAAACTATCAAGAGATATTAAAAGAGAATTTCCAAAATACAAAAAGGCAAAAGTACTTGCCTTTATTTGGTCTATACATACTACTATAACATTTCATTTTTAGAATATCTTTTTTCATGGCATTATGCAAATGAGATATTGGTACAGTTTTCTGATCCAACAAACCTTTTCAATCAATTCTGAGTTTTATTTTTTAATTTTTTAATTAAAGTAACTTGCTTCATCTATTCTGAAACAAAACATTTTTAGAAACATGTTCACTTTTTTTTTAATAACTCACTGATAGTTGACAAAGACATATAATAACTGGTGGTAGGCTAATATTTGCTTAAGCTTTGTACATTCATCTTTATAGCAACAACAATCTTTTCAGGTTATAACCATACTTCCTTTTCATCCTACAGGCACAAACCGCCACCATTTTGTGAGCGATCTAATGTCAGAACATTGGTTACATATAATTTTCATTGGTGCAATATATTCATTCTCTTTTCCTCTATTTTACAATCCAGCTTTTCTTTGTGAATAAGGATCTCCTTTTGGAGCACACCTGGTGTCCAGGCTTTCAATGGCATGAAGGGTGTTTGACCACAATTACATGACCAGGTGTGAAAGGCAAATACTGTTTTCTGTCTTATGGCAAAATCTGAAATCCTGCAAAAGCAGCCTTCTGTCAAAATGGAGAGGAATCACCTTTGTACTTAGCACTAAAGCCACAATTCCTGACGAGGATGATAAAGAGAACATTATGATGCTGACAGAAGTAGAACAGAACAGCAACTGAAAGGTCAACTTATGTAAAGAATGACTTTGCTATCAGGTGTCAGGCCCATTATGTAGACAAGTTTAACTGTACTGCGTCATATGTGAAATTTGATAACAATGTATTCAGAAATTTAACTCAATATTGAACAGCATCACAGAATGCAGAAATCACTGTGCATTATGCTTTTGAATATTTTTCTAAAATTTTATAGAAGATTTAATCACTATATAAAACCTAACACTGACAAAATATATAATAAAGATCACATATTCTTAAAACTAAAAAAAAAAAAATATTTTAAACTGTGTTTTATTAAAAGCAAAACTTAAACTGGAAGTGAAGTGTTAATCCACAGACAGAAGAAGAACTGGATTAAATCATAACACAATTGCTGTTTCCACTACTTTTTAGTTGAAAGAGTAATACAAGGAGCACTGGTCCCCAATAAGCAGAGAAAATAAAAGCATAATATATGAAAATGTTTATTTTATATCTATAAAGAACAAACACATCATGTCTCTATTAGTCTATTAGTCTTTTTATTTATTAAAAAACACTAGCTATTCCATATGAGTCCAATCATTTTTGCCAAATAATAATCTGTATAATGAATGCTATATTCTTTTTTTGCTATGAAATACTGCCATCTGATGTCTATTCCAAACCATAATCTTCAGATAGCTGCAGTGACTTTATAAAACTAGACAAACTGACCTGTTGGATATCAATGAATCAATGACGTCAATAAAACCATTAACATTTATTACAGCAGGTGCAGGATCATGCTTTAATTTACACTACATTACAAAGATAAGAGAGGAAGGTATTAGTCCACAGATCAGCCATTTTATTACTCTTGCTCTTAAAAATATTAGAACTAAGTCAACAAGGGTCATTTCATTAGCTTGACACCCTGCATTACAGGTATTGAGTGGGTTTGCCACATACTCACAGAGGTAATATGTAATGGGTACCACACAGCAGGATAAGGCCTTTTAATAGGAAAAGTTAACTCAGTCATCATAAAGTAGCATAATTTACATGAATAGCTAACTAAAATGCTTTTCCTTAGTTGGTTAATGGGTTAAATTTCTGAATGTAGATATTCTGTTCCCCCAGATACCTTATTTTGACATGCCTGCTTCTTTCTCCAAAAAAAAAAAAAAAAAAAAAAGTACTTCACATGTTCAGAACCACAGAACAATAATTTTAATTGCTATAAACAATCTCACAATATAAATCAAGCATGCTCATGAAGTTAAATGAAAGTCTTTGGGCTGATTTTATTATAGACTAGAAACATGAACAGCCTTCATGTAATAAAATCTAGAGGTCTAACTTCCAGTAATATTGAATAACCACTATGTGAGTTAGACAAAATGCTTATCTTACAGTCAGGACTGGGGAGAAGACAAGGCAGAAAAAGGGCAATAGCATGAGGTAGCCTATGCAGGCACTAGAATTAGGTCGTGAAAAAAAACCTATTCCATAAGGAAAAAATATCCTTTACAGTTTAATGTGTCTAGCTGCACATTAAAAAAAGACAGTGAAGTACAGGTTTGGTTTTTTTTTCCTATAAAGATTCTGATTAATTAAGGAACAGACCTACTTGACTGTGTTTTAATAAAGACATCTCATTTTCCCACAAAGTTCACCACAGTTATTATTAAAACTTGAAAACTTGAAAACATGGTCATCTACTCCTCTGAAAAACTTCTTCAGGTAAAAATCCCAGTATGTCTTTTTCACACATATTAAGAAATCATAAGAAATAAAAATGTTGTAGGGTTTTTAATCAAGGTTACAAACCCAGTTTGGTTTTTTGTTGTTTTTTTTTTTTTTTTCCAATGAGTTAATTTTATGGGCTCTTCCCCAGTTCTACTAGTGAAACAAGATCACTGAAAGTAAAATTCCACCAAAGATGGTAAAATACCACCAAAAAATGTATTTATTGCTTCTTTTGAAATAAGAACATGTGAGAGCTGATATGTATCACATTTCCAAAAGTTAATACTGATAGTGCTTTCAGCATGTCTATGTTGTATGTCCTAAGGGCATTTGATCCAGTTTCTGATTAAATGATTCTGATTAAATTTAAGGCACTCACATTTAAATCTAATTTTGCAGGTGTTGCTCAGTCACAGCTGAATAGGTACAAGTTATACCAAGATGAGATTTAATTCTGCATACTATACATTTAATTAAATCATCATAAGGCTCAAGACAAAAGCAGAGAACTAGAATCTGCTTATAACAGAAATTCAGTATTACAAAAATCTAGAAGTGCCAGTAGCTGTTCCAGTGACCCACTTAAAAATACTAAAAAATGAAATTCAAACATTCAGTTCTTGTACTTTTCATAAACTTTCTTATTAAATATGTTCCTTATGATAAATATACTTAAATATTACAGGCTCAAAGTGCTCACATTTCTGTTAGTCACAAAGACTAGAAAGAGCTACAGCATATAGAAGAGAACAAACTAATAGATTCTGCAGTTAATACTGTACAAGATTAAACATGCAGTTGATCTCACATAAAAGAGACTAAGCAAGGATTAAAAAGTAACATCTGTGTTACAAATACTTTGAACACAGAGTATGATAAAGTTACTTTAATATTATACCTACTAATCAATATATAAAATATATTAGGTGATTGTGGCTATTTTAAATTACCTTTAACAATTTTTTTCTTACCAGAGCATAAATGCAGTCACTCACAAGGAGCAAAAGAACTCTTTCACATAAATATGAAGAGGAAAAGTTATTAAAATATCTTACTTGGGACCAAGTAGAGAATTCCAGACATATAGGAATGCAAGTGAAAGAACAACCCTCCGAAGTGTTGTTTCTTTGAAAGCAAGCAGATCAGTATCACAGGATCATAGAAGAATGCAGGTTGATAATGACCTCAGGTGATCAAGTCCACTCTCCTGCTCAAAGCAGGACCAGGTGTAAGGTCGGACCATGCTGAGGTACTAGAGCACCTGAGAATGGTGCAGAAGAAGTAGAAAGAAAAGAAGACAAAGTCAGAGCTGATTGTGAAGAATGGATTCTATAAATGGTTTAATTTCCTGAAGCAAATAATAGAATACTGAGGGCATAGTGTGACTGAGGAGGATTCTGGATAAGGTAGAAAATAAGAATCTTGAATGACACCATGAATCTTATTTGGAAAAAGAGATTAATGCGTGGATTGAGGAGCATAGCAGTCCAGGAAAAAAATAAGGATAAAAAGAAGAAATTAATAGGTGACAGGAAGCCAATTAAAATATTACAAACCAGCGAAGTTCACAGTATCATTTTAATACCAGCCCATTGCCACATTCTCAAAGATCTGATAGGATATATTAATTTGCCAAGTGCAGGGTAGTGCTTATCAGACTGTTCTCCTAGCAGTTACATGCATGGCTTGCTGGGGAGACCATAGGTACCACAGAGTGGTAATAGGTGACTAAAAAGAGTATTTGTTGCATTTAGCATAGAAATGGCAGGCATCCCCTGGTATATAAAACTCTCTAATAGAAAAAGGTATGGAAAACACATACAATTCTAAATATTCCAAGGAAACTGCAGGCTGTTGTGTTTACTCTGCATATACAATCTAAATAAATTTTCAATAATATTCTAATGGAACAATGGTACCTAAAATGCCCTTGAAAAACTAAATGAGGTCAACTTTCCAAATAATAGTCAGATAGACATACATTTTGAACTATATTCTCAGGAGAACAAAATAAAATAAGAAAGAGCATGTGGCACTCCCAAAGTTGGGTATGGTATGTTACCACCATCAATAAAACAGTTTCTGTTACTTAAAATCTTACAGCACTTCTGTTGTTGAGAAGTTCCTAATAAAAACTGTTTTCATAATATCAGCTCAAACCCATCTTGCAATTCAATAAAGTGTTTTGTATTTAGCCAGTCATCTTTTATTATATTTTTTTGGAGTGGTTAGAAATACTGACATGATTCTACCAAAATAAAGTACTGTTCAGCTGCTGATTCCCCCAAAAGAGCTGCTGGATTTTGTTCTCATTTGTGTGCATGGCAGAAACAACAGAGATAAGAAAACACTGGCTATATGATAATAAAACAAGCAGGTACAACAGATATATATTACAGGATGTCCAGGGCCCATTCTAAGATAAAAGAGGAAGATTTTGCAATCCATGCACAAGGACTTCAGCAACATTTTATGCAAGTGTCAGGGAGAACATAGTCTTACACTTTCAAAATAATTTGCTAAACAGAATACAACTAATAACAGAACTTCTAAAAAAGCTCCAAAGTTTAAACAGAACAGTACGATGTGTTTCTGATGAATTAATTGAAAATAGAGATTCTCTGAAATCTTTGCAAGGTTCTACAGTTCTTTGTACAATTCATGCTGCCACTAAAAATGAATTAAGGATATTTCAGAATACAGTTTGTTTCTACTATAAACTGAGTGCTATTGAGGGCCATCCACTGTTGTCTCATAAATAATATAGTAAAGGGTCTGTCAAACACCTCCAGCTTGAAAACATGCATTGCTGTACATGGACATAAGAAAAAATATTTAGTGGGGGAAGTGGTCATCTTAAGAGCAGTCTACTTAACAATTGGTTATAAACAAAACCATTATGCCAACACAGCATAGGGTAGCCTGGAGATTTCCTTCTAAAAAGATTAGATGTTCCTTAACTTAAAGGAAAGGATTAAGAAAAACTGCTTCTATAATCGAAAGCTTCCATTAGAAAGGACTGCCAACACAATCTTGTTTGACTACACAAAGAAAGCTATCAACATTTGAAAATAAAATACCTTTACTATATGAACCCTTGGAAAAAAGGCCTCAGCCAGTGTGACACGTTGGAATATCTAACGGATACTTTATAAATGCTGCATTTCTTTAAAAATACTATGTTCGGTGTGGCAAAAAGCTTGACTTGCCAGGAAAAGATAGGCAGATGCATCATTCCCCACACGTGCATTTATGTAGAAGTGAATGACCTCAATACGACAAATAAGAATAAACAGTGTAGCAATAACTGTAATTTCTAAACAATTGTGTAAGAAAACATTTCCTGGGGTAAGATTAAGGGAAATGAATGTACTTCTACACAATTACATCAAAGAACAGATGGGAGCATTAGGCAGCATTCCTGCCACTGCAACACATAAAGATATCTGTTAACTATTAGTTAATTGCAATTGAAGGACATGGCCCACATAAGCAGAAAACAATTATAAGCATAAATTGCTTTGCAGAGCAGTCCTCGGGAGAGGGTAAAGGAGAGGGCAGAGGAGAGGACAGGCCACAGAATGAATCAAGCCGAGCTCCACCTCCGCAGTCTGTATTTAATATCAATATAGGAGTGCTTAAAAACTATAGCAGTTCGGCAAGTTGTAATCTTTGATTTCTTATGGTAAGAGCTGTGACATAATCTGTTAGAGCTTCTGGAAAAATCGGTTAGCTATGCTCTCATCATTAGCTTAATTAGCTTAATATGAGGGCATAGTTGTGCCTGTTGATGTCAGTGAACATATAATGGCTTTGCAAAAATCTAAGGATTATAAATATCACAACTACTTGGCAAAAAGTAAATCAACATTTCAGATTCCCAAATTTAAGAGATTATTTCTGGAGCTAGCGGGAGCAATAGCATTTAATAAACCAGACGTAACCCTGGCCCTGCAAGCATGGTGGTTAAGCCAAAGTATAATGTACAAATAAACAAGTATATTTCTGAGGAGTCAGACACATGCACAGGAAGTTTACTTAATAAGGAATCCAGAGCATCTGTTATATTTCAAGTTATCTCTTATTTTGACCATGCATTAAAAGAAGGGAGGAATTCGCAGAAATATTTATAAAATTGACAGAGGTTAGAAAATAAAATTAAGTCTAAAAGTCTACAGTAAGTCTACATAACTAATTCATTGTCTAGAGATGAGCTACTACTTGATGGCAAAAAGTAAGTGTATTAAAAAAGAAATCATAGCTACTGAAAAAGCTTTAATACCACAGGATGCTTCAGAGTTTGGAGATTTCTGCTCAGAATGTTGAATTTATGAATGGTTCAATTCAAGCTTGTTATTGTAAATTGTTTTCTTCCACTTTCCACTTACTAAAATTCTGAGTAGATAATGAAAGTATACCTTTTAAGAAACACGTTCATTAATTCACTTAGAGTCACTTCCATATCTTTTTCATAGGTGTTAAAATGGTCACTTTATATATTTGTAAGAACTGGAATTTAAAAAACACAAAGGACTTGCTTCTACGATATTAAGAATTGATAGAGTGTATTCTCAGTCAGGTGATAAGGCTCTCTGAACAAGTTTTGGGGAAAGAAGTTCCCTCCCTGCATGGGATTGCAACACTGAACATATCACACTTTTTCCTCTGTGGAGTTTCCCAGAAAGGATGATTTTCATAAATCTTTCTGGAATCAGCAGTAGGTATTTGTGTATTTGACAATCCTATAGTGTGTATCTCTCCATCTTAAGAAGTAGGACTTAAATGGTTTCATGCAATCTTTTGTGGATATAAATGTAAATTTAATCCTACCCTGCAGAATTCTATTCTGCAGTCTTAAATACTGTTACTTCCTCCTGAATGTACAAAAAAAAAAACCCTTAGAATACCTTTTGGTTGCATATAGCCTATCAAATTTCTGTATAATATGAGATATGCTTTTGTATAAGCAATTTTATTCATCCTAATATTTGCCCAAAGCTTTGGAGAAGTTTTCCTTTCACTTTTGCAAGGAAGAAACTAGGAACAAGAAACTAGAGCTCAATGCACAGTAGAAAAGGGTAATACATAACTAATGCCTTAAAAGAAAATGGTATCAAAATTAGTGTGTTTTAGTGCTAACTAGAGACATCCCAAATAATGTACTGAAGGACATCATATGGCATATATAATTACAGAGGAATAAAAATATGAGCAATTATGAAAGTGAAGTATAGCAGCACTTCAGATACTCCAAAAAACTGTCACAGCATTTAAATGAGAGTCACATGTAGTCTATCATGTGAAGAAAATTAGTGTATTTATGATAGAAAGCAAATATAATTAGAAAACCTTTAAGATCACTTTATAGGCTGCCCAAAACTAATAATATAGTTTTCTGTCCGAGCCACTGACTTCAAATGGGAACAGGAACAATCTCTGACAGTACAAGAATGAAAGAGGAAATCAACAGTCCTCTGTCACCCTCTACTGGAAAAATCCTACACCAGAAGCAGTTCTTACCGAATAGAAAATTACACACATCTGTGACAGCACTTCATCACTGGTTCAAGGGACACTTCTATTTTCAGAGAAGTTAATGTTTCATACGTTCTTGTTGGATACAACTGTAATGAAAATGTCCCTTCTTTTATAAAGCTGAGGACAAGAAGAATTGTCAGATAGTTATAGAATACGAAAGTATTTGTACTACAGTAACACCCCTGAATTACTGATTGAAACCAAACCAAACTAACATGAAAAAAATTATGCGAAACGTTTGAGTTGCAGTTGTAGAATCCAAAATTCTAAACTGAATTTTAAACTACCCTATGTTTAGATAGGATATTCTGGTTTTAATGTTAACAAAGAACATATATAAGAGCTCACCAAAATTAACGTTTACCAGCAAGAGAAAAATGAATCAAGAATTCAGAGAGATTTTTATGCATTTGAATGAAAAACATGAAATCCTTTAACTGAAAGACATAATCCAAATGCCAGACCATGAAACATCTTAGGGTTTGTTTTTTTTTTTTTAATTTTATACTTCTGCTGTTTGTTGCTCAGTTTCACAATATTTGTTTTTATTAATAGATTTTAGATAATTAGATCATGTCCTAAGATTAACATTAAGAATAAATATTGAGTCTATTTATACCTTGACTCTAAAACCAAAGACAAAAAGAAAAAAATAAAAAGAAAGAAATTCTTCCTGAGGTTACATTCTTTTCAGTGACTAAGGAAACTCAGTATAATGAAAAATAATTCAGTTTTCTGTAGCAGGAAGATTTACCTTTCCAAATTTTATTATTCCTGTTGCTTGGAAAGAAAACATTTCACAAGTGTCAGGCACTTAGAGCTGACAGGGCCGTGAGCACGTGGATGGGCCCCGGGTGCACTGTGTGCCAGAGCTCCACATAAGTGTGCAGAGATGCATTGTGGCCCTGCTTTCTGCTGTCCCAGTTGGCTCCACTTCTGCTGTAGATAACTTTGTCCCCAGCTCCTTCTCCTGCTCCTCCTGTCTGGTCTCCCTGGACCTGAGTCATTCCCTCATCTAGGGTTGCTGGCTGCTGTTCCCTTACAGCAGCCCTGGTCGGGTGCTGCAGGAATGCTCCCTGCCTACACCAGGGGAATCCTCTGCTCCCAGCATGTGCGAGCTGCCCTGCACTCACTGCTTCCTGATGCAGTCATACAACTGTGTCTAACTCAGTGAAATGTATTATTATAATGTATAGTCAAAAGTGTAAATATTCACATAGTCTGTCCTGACAGGAGAGTCGATCAAAAAGCAATGTATGAAAATATGACAAGTTCCATGACTTTCAAGGACACAAAATTGAAATTATGCTGTTGACAGAATGCAGACATGTAGAAAAGTGAAGAAAAAAACACAATCCATGCTTTATTTATCTTAACGTATTTATGCAGTGTAACTTTTGACTATATAAATTATTCAAGGGAGAACCAGACAACACTGCAGGACTATCGAAAGAACATTTCTACTAGCCAAAAAATTTTTCCAAAAGCTCTTTCTTGATATTGAGAGCATCAGACCTGACATATTCAGGTTAGAAGTGTGCCTACAGTGTAGTTAGTTGCATTTGGGGATTCTTGCTGCCTGCCCCAATACAGAATCAAAGCAGAGGAATAGTAGAGTTTGGAAGCAGGTGCCTGAGGACAGCCCATTTTCTTTTTAGGAAGATGGGCTACCTTTAAAGATTTTAATGTGCCTCTAGAATCATTTGTAGAATGCATAATTTTGTCTACATGTAAGCTTAAAAGCTCTTTGCTATCAAAGAAGATCGGAACCTCTTTAGGGAAGTAAGAGATCATGACCACTTCATGAAACAAGTGTGTAACCGCAGAGCTGCATTTAGGATATTGGTTGCATAATGAATTATTGCCATAGAAATGAGCTCACCCTATGACAATCAAGACTCCTGTAGATGCTGGGTGGAATGAAAAGAGGATTAATGGAGTCATCAAATTTTTGTTATTCCTGCTTTCAAATGCCGGTGTAGAAATGAAAAGTATCAGAAAAAATAAAATTGTTCAGCCATAGCGCCAAGGTATTTACATTCCTTTGTGAGTACTGAGGCTCTGGCTGGTCTGTTCTTTTAGTGGCAGCAGTCTGCATTAGTGAAGAAGAAACTAACATCTCCTATATAGATCTTTAAATTATTTTTATTTAATATGGTCATATGGCAGGATCCAATACCACAGATGTAATAGTGTCACTTCAACCAGTGACAGATGTCCAGAAACAAGTATGATGAACCTATGGAGACTGCTAAATACCAAAAATAAAGAACCATACTTGGTCAGACCAAATGTCTGTCTACCTGAGTGTACTTTCTCTGACAGCAGCTAAAAGTAAATAATAACTGAAGAGTAGCATACAAGAAGGATACAATGACACTTCCCATAATAGCCAGTTTCCAATAATTTGCACAGTTTGGGACATCTCAAGATGTCTTTCTATTTAACAGAAAAAAAATCTGTGGAATTTTCTTCCATAAGTTTATCTAGTCATTTCTTGAACCACCTAAATTTTTAGCATCTACAATTTCTAATACAAGGACTGTCACAACTTGATTAAACATTTTGTGAAGAGCAATGTATTTTGTTTCATTTTTAACCTGGAAGACACTGGTAGGAGAAGGAATGCGTAATCATATTGGATTCAAGTCTGTGGGATTTGCTGAACCAAGTGGAAGGCTTTTTTAGAAGGGCAATTCTAAATTGCTTAAAGGAACGAAAGATAAAGAGAAATACTTTCTCTGCCCCTACCCCAGGGTCAGAGAGTGGTGGTATGTTTCAGTGCTCTGATGTTGATTATACCAAAATGGCAGCATTCTGTTGCAAAATAATATTCAAATAAGTGGTCCCAAAAGTGGCCTACTAGAAAGCTTGGAATATGTACCATGGTGGGCAAAGTGTTGCAGAAGAAATGTTTCTGGTTCCCTGAGGAGCCTTCTCTTGGAAGTTCCCTACTGATAACATCTTGATGGGGATAGGGAAAGATCAGAAGATAAAGAGAAAATATAGGCTAAGAAAAGTGCTGTCTTTCCAGTCCCCAGGAGCCTTTGTACAGGTGAATATTACAACTCTTAAACCAACTCAGTTGTCAATGTTCTCCATGTATCCCATTTTGCAGAAACTATAAGAGACTCATGAAAAATGGTCCAGAAACTCCTCTAAATCTGCCATCTCTGGAAAAGGACCTGAAGGGGCTGTATGGTGCTTTGAGAAGGCACATGGCACCAAAGAAAGATTAAGCAATTCAAGAAATGAACCAGGAAGTACATTTTATATGCAGTTTCTTACTGTGTAATGCTTGAATTGTTTGGTTTCCTTTTATGTCTGCTCAACGGCAAGAATGAATATCTCATATTCAGAGCAAGCTCTCCTAACAACCTAAAGGTCAGACAGACTTGTAGGCTACATGGAAAGAGCAGAAAGATGAAAAGAACCTCTGTGTCCTGTAAATGTGTCCAAGATCCTTCCATTATCACATAAACTGCCCTTACAGGAAGAGGAACACCTAAAAAAAAGGTTACAGTGAAAAATTACCTAACATCACAATACATATGCTCCATAGTGTAAATGGACTTTCAGATAAACAAGGAAAAAAATAAAGGTACAAAAGAGAAAGAGTACATAGAAAAGGGCACATGAAGAGTGGTACACAGAGGAACAAGAAGAAAAACCTGGAGATACAAGCAGCGATGGCGCAAAACAAAGAACAGTACTGAAAAGTTATTTCTGTCAATTTTGCTAAATGATCAGCCATTTCTCTGCAAACTTTTTATCTCAGAAGAAATCAAAATTGTGGTGGGAAGTTTGTGTTACTGTCTACAGATTGAATATCATTATGCTGATAGAGAGTTTTACAACTTCAATGCTGTAAATTGAGAACCCTGGGGAACTATATGTCCAAGACAGAAGAAGGTGTGATTTGTGCCTAGCATCCAGTTTTCAGAGTCGTACAATCATGTAGTGATTCCATCCATCCACACAGCCAGAATGCTCATCCAGAAAATAATTATCTTTCATCCTTTCTCCAGGCCTTGACAAATACAATCTTGTCAGCAACTCAGAACTGCTGATAAGAATAATGTCCCCAGCTAAACATTCTGATATGACACTCCACTCAATTTTATGTCTCTTTTCCTTTTCTGCTGACATAGACTGCTCGCCTTCACTTCCAGAAGTCTTGTCTGACTATTCCATCCTACTTCTTTTCTTCCATCTTGCTGAAATGTCAACTTATGCTTAAGATACCCATTTCCCTCAGCTCCCTGTCATTACTAAATGCCTTGAAGCTGCCTTCAGGATAGTCTTTCACTTAGGAGAAGCCACCTATAAACACTTGCAAACTTTATCTCATTCTCTAACTTCAAACTCTTCATTGCAGTGACTTCAGAAAACTGATAGACTATGAAAACAATATTTACTGTTGGCACACACCACTTCTAAATCTCTATATCAATCTGCTGCTGCATGTTGCTTTAAACTGCAATATCTCTTTGGCAATAAATGTTTGTTTGGGAATATTCTCATGGGTTTTTTATAATCTATTTCTTAGAACTTGAGAATACATAAATAAACAAAATGTGACAGTAATGACGGGTGCTTAAAACCCCAAGTTTATGGTTCTCTTAATATCCAAAAACAATGATCTGGAAGTGCTAAAGAGGTATATGAATACCAATTACCATCTGCTGTAAGTCGGTGCTAGCTACAAAGCTTGCAGTAGGAAAATGCTCAAAATTTAGCAAATGGCATGCCTGAAAACGGTTGGGGAAATACAAGTAGAAATTCTCCCTCTAGCGGTCCCAAAGGAGAAGTACAGAGTTACAGGAAACGAGCAAATAACGTAAAAAGATTTTCTCTTACAGTACGTTACTAATGAACATTTTTATTTTAATCTATCTAACACCTATCCTACTGCAGCATAACAGCCATAGTCAAGAACTAGAACCCCACTGGGGCAGATTCTGTACAATTACAGAATTAAAAGCTTGAAGAAACAGATTAAAATTTATCAGAAATCATAGTGAAAAGAGTAAGACAAAAGGAGTATAAGGAAACAGAATTTTTCATATATAAGGTAATGCTTTGTATGCAGTAGCAATATCTCAAGATTTTAAACACAATTTCAAAGTTTTAAGGAGGTTTTCAAGAACAATTAATCTATAGGTGTTCTAAAGATAGCTTCTGCCAAACATGAGAGGTAGAGACAGGAGAAAATATAAATACTTGTTAGAAATCTAAGAGGAAGTTATTATAAGGCTCATCTGTGGACTGATGAAAGACGGGTGCTCATTTCTTGCAATGGACATCATTGTTGAGCTGGACAGAACTAATAATGAGTTTTGGAGGGGAAGACAAGCAGCTCATTTTTTATGCAATTGAGAAGTGAGAGTTAGAGAACTGATGCAAAACCCAAGTAGACATAAAGGAAACCACTCTATTGTTTTCATGCTTTGCCTGAATGGATGTAAACAAAATGGTTTTACAGTTTCCAAGTCCAGAATTATAACGGCTATCACAGCATGGTAAGATTTAGTTTAATAGTTTCATCACCATTATAGAAAAACTTGTATCTCTGAGTTTTTGTTCAGCTTGAAGGATTTTATATTTAATTTTTTGAAAAGTAAACAGTTAAAGTAGTGTTTGGATTCTGTTTACTGAGACCTCCAGATGGCTATGCTTTCTTGTCAGCCCCAGTCTCTTTCTCTCCTCCCTTGTCCACTCACACAAATGATTATAAAGCCCATTGCCTCTCTCTCTTTGACCTTCTGTTCATAATTCTGGGTTAATGTCAGCCCTTCCCTATTCAAATTTTCCGTGCTGCAGCTGCCATTTCCCCTGTTAATTTTTACCTTCTGAGCACAGGTAGAAATAATAAAATTCAGTCAAGATGAAGGGAGGCACAGCTGCAAGTCTTACAGTCTGGAACAAGAGAAAGGCTGGAGTGGTGAAAGCAAAGAAAAAATTATAAGTATTAGGTTTAGCTCAGTGTATCTTAAAGAAGAGTGGCAGGCAAGAAAACCCTGTGTTTATTGAATAAAATGAAATCTGAGAAGAGAGTAAAATTATGCAGAGTTGCAAGGTAATCACAAATTAAAGTGCAAAGCCTTAATTAAATGTAATTAATTGAAGTATATCTCTAAGATGACCAGTGATGCTTCATCCCAGTTGAACTGTATCTGCTTGTAATTACTGGTCACTAAAAGATGTCAGTACTTTTCATCTGAAGGGGCAAAATTTGTACATTTCAAACACAGTTAAACATGTAGTGTCCTCTCATACTGGATATACTGGTAAGCATGGAATGTGTTTACCCCTCAGCTCTTTTCCTCACAGTAGGCTCATCATAAAACTTAATTTTTTTCAATTGATCAGACTGAAAGCACTAGGGGTATCATTTCTTCTACACAAGGTGACTGGAGTGTGGGAGGAAATGACATAGCTGCTATGGGAGAGGCAATGTGGCAGGGCACTAGGCTGAAACTGAGATGTCTGCTTTTAGCTGAGCTCCTCTGAGTGCACTGTAAACGCTATACAGCAAAGTGGCAAGTCAATTAGGTATCTATGGCACATGGGATCCCAGAATGAGAGAAGACCTGTGATGACTGAAAACTCCCTAACACCCCTTAGCTGCATTGTTTGGCCTTTTTCCCATCTTGCTTTGTAGTGATCTTAGCAAGCAGGTACTCTCTTGTACTTTGTCACCATTCAAATACAGTTTCAAAATTCTTTATTAGTAGATTTTTCCCAATAATAAAACAATTCTTTCTTTGTTCAGACACATTTCGTCTTATGCACACACAAATCTGACTTTCTGTTTTTCCCCTGTACCTTCAGGCTGCTACTAAATCTGAATTTTCTGCATCGGCAATAGAGAATCGCAGTTGGGACGCAGAATCGCAGTTGGGACGCAGTTGGGACCAGACAGGGGGCGGTTGATGCACTGAAGGGCAAGGACATAAACTGCCAGGAAAAATGGGTGGACAGGAATGTCCGGGAGTCCAACAAAAGTAAATGCAAGGCATTTTTCTGTCTAGCCAGAAAACATCTTCCCCGAAAAAGATCGGGTGTTCCTGGTGAAAAACAGACTAGTAAATTTCAGCATTGTGCCCTTGCAGCAATGCAGGCCAACTACATACTAGACTGTATTTAACAACATGCTCATCAGACTGAAGGAAGTGATTTTCGCTGTCTTACGAGCACATGAAGAATACTATGTTCAGTTCGGGGCTTCCCAGAGCATGCAAGCCACTGACATACTGGAGTGAGTCCAGAGAACAGTCACAAGCTAAGAAAAGTGGGTTTGTTCATTTTTAAGAAGAGATTGCTAAGCAGAAATGTTACATCTGCTTAATAGGAAGGTGTAGAATTGCAGAGATATAGGTCAAGTGGCAGCAGATACAAATTGACACAGACTGGATGTAGTAAAAATAAAAAAGATTCCCAGGAAAGTGGTCAAATATGGGAACAGGTTGCCCAGAGAGGGTGTAGAAACTCTATCCATGGAGCATTCAAAACCCAGTTGGATATTCCCTGAGTAACCTGCTCTAGCATGACGCTGGACTAGAGATCTCAGAAAGCTGCTTCCAGCCTGTGCGACTCTCTGAGTCTGCATGCTGACCTAACACTCACTACCATGGAACAGGGAATGCTTTTTAAAATTAATTCAATTTTTCATAATTAGGTTAATCCCATGATACTACACTGAAAATTTATAAGAAATTCAGAAAGTAAGTAAATGAATGCAGTAGAGAGAGACAAACCCATCTGCAAGATTATGGATAAGGAAAGTGTATAGACTAAATACTTGGTTGTGTTTTCTGATTTGAGAACTCTGCATAATATGAAGCTACTGGGGATGAAGTTCACAGATAAACAACTTAGTTCATATAATAAATAATTCAACTGTGAAACTCCTTGTGAAGAGTGGCTGTAGATAACAAAAGTTTCTATGAGCTGAAGGGCACACTAGGCAAGTTCATGGAAGAGAAATCCATTTCATGTTGTTAACTCAATAGGACCCACATCCTGCCCAGGAAGGCCCACAGCTAAAAATGTCTGGGAGATGAGAAAATCTTAAGTAGGCTTTTCATACATGCTTTCTCTGTTCTTGTACTTTTTCTTAAAGACTTGCTTATGGACAAAAACAGTCAGAAACAAAATACTGTGCTTGGTGAACCACCGGCAATGTGGTGCAAGAGGGGAAAGCTAGTAGAAAAGGTTTTCTGAAATTGAAACTGTGCATAGATTTGAAGATAAGCAATTTGAGTTTTAACTTCATGTGAAGTGGAAAAAAGAGAGCTAGCAATTGCATTCCACAATTTGTTTAGGGAAAAAAGGAAAAACAATACGAATGAACTTGCTTGACAACAGTGTTCTGCATATTACAGCAGAGGGAAACCCGAGCAGACCAAAAGTAAACAGATCACAATAGATAACTGAAGACATCAGAATAAGCATAAATTTTGCTTATGTGATCAGAAAGTGAGCGTAAGGAATTTAGAAACATGCTTTAAAGAAAGTGGAGAATTTTGAGAGTGCAATTTTGACAAAAAAATTTATTTCAGTACTGCAAGTCTGGAACACTAGATATGCTGTAGTACCAAGAGAGAAAGAGAGAGTAAAAGGTGCTGTTATTTAGTCATCTTCAATTCTGAATTGTCACTGCTTGCATAAAATGTGCTTGCTGGGCTAAAAAAAATAACAATATTGCAATCATTCTTGAGGAAACACAGAGGCTTTTAGAGATCTGTAATGACAATGTTATATTGTTTTCAGAACACGACTTGAAGCTAAAGCTTTTTAAAAATCTGTTTTCCCCTCCCATAATTGCCATTCTAGAGAGGACTGCATAACACAAAAGAAGTCTGACCTTTGAAAACTTTTACAAAGGACTACATTAAAAATACAGAAATAAAATTTAAAAATATTTTGAATGCACTTCCTACAACATTGCGTCAGATTCTTATGTACTTCCTATCTTCAACTGTAGTTAAGTGCATGGTAACCCAAATCCCATTATCCTGTCATAAAGGCACAGGATATTCAGCTAGTTTTGACTCAGACTTAAATTAAGAAAATCTCATTTCCTGCTTCTATCAATACACATAATACAGTAAAAATTATTTCCTATACTTTACCAAGAAGTTCCAAGGTTTTCATACTTAAAAGAGACAACAGATCAGAAAGATAAATTCTTCTCTTTGCATACAATAAAGACTGCCTTTCAGAAATACATTCTTATTTTTTAAAATAAAATCTGGATCATTCAAAGCACTTCTACATCTAGCAATGTTCTTTTTACTGGATCTCGAAATCTATACAGAGATAAGGAAATTGCCTTTATAGTGCTAGAGCATACCTTAAGAAAACCTTTGATTAGTACCAATGAAAGAACCTTTAAAGTTCTCAGCAATTTAGAAAAAGAAAATAACACCATCAAATTTCTATTATTAAAACATCTATGAAGCTGATCCAGAGAAACACCTGTCCATAACTTGGACAACATAATTTCTGTAGATTCCTCATCAGTAATTAGGTAAGTAACCTGTACCTGATGTGTCTTTTGTCTTTACCTGCAGCAAAAAATAAAATTAGACATTTTTTTAGACACTGGTGTAAAAATATGGTACTGTGACACTGTGCTACCATTTAAAAAAAAAAAAAAAAGGTTAATTTTTATTGTAAAAAGAATCTATTACTCAAATACATATTTCCACTCCAGTAAGTCAAATCCTGAAGCCTGAGTGATGTCCCACAGATGGAATTACAGGTGAAGAACAACAGTGGTCTGAAGATCTACAGACAAAACATGCATTTCTTTAGTTCACAGTCCTGTAAACTGTTTTTCATTTTTCCTGAAGCTCTACAGATTGTGACCACACGTATAAAATCAAAATAGCATTCCCCATCTTCACATATAATCCCATGCTGTATTAATGAAGAAAGAAAGAATTCAGAGATGCTGGCTACTGTATTTTCCTCAACCTTCCTATGTCATCCTCTTTGTATTTGCGCTAGTTTAAGAAAAAAATCCCATGCAACAGCATTTACCCCTTTTTAACAGTACAATTACCCTGTTTAACAGTAGAGGGCGCCAACTTCCTTTAAAAAAGATCCGTTTTCTGCACTGACATAGTCTTTCATATTACTAATCACACAGAAACAGTAAAAAAACAATTGCAAGTGTATTATGGAAGAAAGCTGATGTGGATCAAAAATAAACACCTATTTTAAGTCCTAACATGAAAAATGCGTTCTGATTTAGTGTGAAAAGCCATCCAAATTTTACCTAAATTGTTTACACTTTATACAAACAGGTACAGAAAGATAGTCAGAACAATACAAAGGAGGAAGGGCCATTACAGCACACTGCTACCACTATCTACCCAGGATAAGACATGTGTCAGATTCCCATTCAGTGAAGAGCATAGAAATAGAAATTTTATGAGGGTTATTGGTGCAACCTGAGGAAGCTACATATGGGAACCTGTGCTCTGAGGGAACAGGAGCTTCATCAGGACAGCTATTTGTGTTGGATGGCAGTAGAAAGAGTAACGCATGATTCAGAGACAATAAAATATGCTAACACGTGGAGAAATACTTTTTAAAAATTGTTTTGATGGATGATTTTTATTTCTACTTCCAAAAGCTACGTTTAAAACAACAACCAAAAAGGCACAGCACCAACTGCATCTTTGGGATATATGTTGGAATGTATTTTGCATCAGACTCAAATTCCTTCTCACCACTATTTTTTTCGGAGGAAAAAAAAAAAAAAGAATGCAAAGGAATTAAAGTGTTTATTTGTTTCCTAAGTAATCAAATGCAATTTAAAAAATATGAAATACTGCCTTGAAGTTATGATGATTGCATTACAGACCACAGACAAAGCTCAGCAAAATCATAGGAAGTCTTTTAAGTGATTTGTCCAGCTTTGGGTCATGCTCTTAATGAGCTGGTTCACGAACATTAGAAGTAAATAAAACCACAGCCCCATATTCTTTAAATGAGCTCAGTGGCCCTGTAATGATCAACTCATCTGACCATCCAATCTGATCAAGGATTCATAGAAATCTTTCTCTCCAGTTCTTCCCACTGAAAATGTAATTACCATTTCACAAAAAAAAAAAAAAAAAAAAAAAAAAAAAAAAAAAAAAAAAAAAAAAAGAAGAAAAAAAGAAAAAAAGAAAAAAAAAAATAAAGCAGTGTATCTTATTTTGAAATGCACATAGTTACCCTAATAATGTTTGCCTATTTTTGCTAAGTTAGTCAAGTTCTTTTGTATTTATTTTTAAAATTTTGATGACAATGGCATGTATTTTATAATAATAGAATCTCTTCGGACCTCTTTCTGGGTGGGAAAGATTCTTACACACAACATTTAGCAATGTTCAAGTTATTTTAGAAAAGATCCTTAAAAGGTCCAATGAAGTATCAAAAACAAGGTACAACAAACTGTGGTGAGGTATATTAAAAATAAACACAAAAAAGGGGCTTCAAAATAATATCAACTTTTTGTCTTAGAAAATCAATAAGGATAACATGTTAATGAGTACTATCACTTGTGAATCACAATTAAAATGTAAAAGACAGATTTTGTGCATATAAAAAAACTATTTTGCTTCACAAATCATTCAGAAAAATATTCTTGAACATCTGTTTGTTCTTTTCGATCCTATAATACACAACAACCTCTTTCTAGGACACTGCTCAAAGTTATAACTGTTCAATCTACAAAGTTTACACATGATTTTTTCTTCAGTCCTAACACTGGAATACAGTGTCCCTCACTACAGCAGTTACAATGCCACATTTCCAAACCAGCCTCGACAGTCAATTTTCAAAACTGAAAAAAAAGAAATTACACAGATACTTGTGATTTAGGCACATCACTAAAGATTAACTAATCAGTTATCCACAAGTTAAAACTATATAAACTACAAAATGAATTTTACAAAAAAAGCTCCATAGGTATATATATATATATATGTGCGTGCACAAAGTGGTTAGGGAGTTGAAAGAGGGCTTGGAAGAGATTTGTTCACACCACCTCAAGCTCTCAGAATACGAAACAACAACAAGAACTTATGAAAGAAATTAATTTTTTATATAGGCATCTATTAGACATTTCTTCCAGGGTGTAATAAACATTTTTACAGAAATTTAAAAAAAAAATGACAAAACACATTAAAAACCCAAGCAACCTAATTGCTTTGGAAGTGTAAAATATATTTGTTTGCTGTAGTCTTGCCACAAGGGCTAAAACAAATGAATTGAAGAAGAAAGAAGCAGGAGAAGATATTCAACAGCTAAATGCCAGAATTAATGCATTAAAATGATTTTAAAACCCCAAACAACCAGGGAACTGAACTTTTTTATAAACTTTAGAAGTCAACCATTAAGCAGAATATTATCTGTTACAGATACTCAAAGCACAGTATTTCAAAATCTCTGCATTGCAGGAACCTGGATTCTTCTGTGCTGTAATTAGTTTCAGATAAAACTCTTCCCTAGAACCAAGCACTGCTAAAACAGAAAAAATTACACCAAAGTCAGATCCTCAGAATGCTACTCCATGACAGATTAAGCTGATCATAGTCTGAAACTGGGTCTCCTTGCTCCTCAAGCTGTGTATTTTTACCTTTTCATTTGACTCAGCCATACAACTGTATGGTAAGTCAGGTGAGAATGCTGAGTCAGTTGAAAATATTCTACCAAAACCTTCACAGAATCCCAATTACTTTACAGGTGCATTAAATGCATAAATTAGTTTATTCTATAGCATCTGGAGTAGATGAGGCAGCCGGAACATAGATTTATTAAAGCTGCTCTGAAACGACAAAAGTTCAAGAGGGTCTATAACTATATTTAAACAGGTTTCCCTCTCTGCAACAGGAAAAAGAGTTTCCTAACACAACTTCTACAATTAGGCATTTTTAAATAGATCTATACCTTCTTTTGACAATTATGAAAACTTGTATTGTTAGGTTTTATTCTTGGAATATTTTCTATAAATTAAACTTTGCATTTTGAGATGATGAATGGTTTCATTATTAAAAGTTTAAACAAATCCTTTAAAGAAAACTTTTTTTAAAAAGCAACATTATAAGAAATAGACCTTTGGCTAGAAAAAAAGGGTCTCAGGTAAAAGATTACTCCACCAAAAATTCCTGATTCTGTTGAGTCTGATTATGTTAGTTTCCTAAGGAAATAAAGCTTTATAGCACAGTGTTATTTTTGTAATGTCTTTGAAATAAATTGGCCAGTTAAAAGGAAGAAATATTAAAGATAAAGAAAGTCAAAGCAACAGTATTTATTGATCATAAATTTTGCAAGACATCTACATAAGGGAGAAAAATTATGTTTGCGGCTCCGCTAAGCAGACTTAGTGTGAACTTTACACCCAAAGAATATACATAAAATATTGATAAATGTCCAGCCTAATTTAAAAGATTCATTTTGAGAACACCATTCATTCAGACAGCAAAGTCAATCATCTGCAAGACACCATTGTGTAGCTAAGCAGTCTCCCTTAGTTCTACTGTTCATTAAACTTATTTTTCAAGGCTATAAAAAGGGTAGTCCCTGGTGTTAATAAGGTATGCAGTCAGGACTATGGATATTCTACTTGTACCACTGGCCCATATTAAAACTCTATTAGTATTTATCTCTATTTCTCTGAAAGAAATTTAAGGTTTAATAATGATACACTGTTTACCAAATTTGCATATAATTAAACAAACATGAATATCTGTAGTAGATGCAGACAGTTCAGATGCAAGATCACAGATGTGATTTTTGGCAGTGAGATTTAGATCAGTTTGAACAGTTTTCTTGAACTGAGATACTTACCCTCACAGAAATATTTCCACAGTGTAAAAATTGTACAGTACAGCAGTTGTATTACAAAATGTTGATTAAGAATCTAAATCTTAAAATCTCAGGTGTTTTTTTAAGAAATACTTATATCCTATCATGTCTCTGAATAGAGGAGTATAAAATTATTTATGCTGTCAATATTCTTGAAAAGTGATGGGCTGCATTCTCTTTTGGCTTTACTGGGTGTTTTTTCTAGTTGTTAATTCAAGGATGGATCAGAAGTTATATTAAATGCAATAGTTTATTGGTTAAATATTCTGTCTAAAGGGTTACATTTGGGGCCAATTATCTACTTTCTAAAGTAACATTATTCTGCTGTCATTGCTGTTATACTTTCTGATCCACTTTAAAAGTATGTTCCCTGTCCTCTGCTATTGCTTTTGCAGAATTGCTAAACTTAATGCTCTTTGCTGGCCTCAAAGGGAATCACACAAAGCACTTCATAGGCTGGTGTTTCTTCTTTGAGTGGCCTGTATGAATGATAAAAATAATCCATGTACCTTGTAACTGAAAACATCTTTAAAAGCTGAAACTAAAAGCAGAATATGGTAAGAACAGTTCATTGGTAGGAGAAGATACTGGTGCTGGCTTGTTGCTCAGTTCGCTACACTGAGCTTCTGTTTATTTGACTGCAAATTGTATTTATGTCATTGAAGAGTGTGTGACCCATTTTAGATAGGGAATAGGGATATTTCATTTTTTTAATGATAAAACACCTGCCTTTTTAAAAAAAAAAAAACAAAACAAAAAAAACCCTCTGGAGTTTTAAAAAACTCTGCTATTCTTTCAGCCATTAATAACTATAAGAAATATTTTCAGAGTATTCAGATAACAGGTATTCAGCCAGCATACTCAAAATAATTTTATGTCAAATGTTCCCTTTGTTCTCAAGGGAGTCTTTCAATGCCAAATAGATGGGAAAACAGATAATTCAGTTGGGTGCTAAAGCAGACAAGATTTCTCTTGAAAAATCCACCATCTGCCTCAAACTACTGGCCATAATCTTCACCAGCTGTCTGCTGTCAAACTTTAAAATAGGAGTATATGTGAATGCAAAAATCATAATTTAGAGTTTAGGATATTTTAGAGGATATTTAGATACTTTAGAAAAAGCTATAAATACTGAAAACTTCTGAAAAAGTGGTCTCTTCAAAGTGCCTTCAAGTAAATAATTAAAATCAGATCTGTTTAAAAACCCCAGGCCAAAACGATAATTATCATAAACAGCCTTTATGCACAAGATTCAGGAGAAAGGGAAAAATGAAGGAGCTTATCTAAGGCTGTGCCTACATTAGCAAGTAGTGGGGCCCAATAGGTGCATACCTGAAGTGTGAAACAGTAGGTACAGGAGGCCCAACATCCATGCTATATGTTTCAGGAGCTTTAGTTCAGTCTGCCTCTGTTTTGTCCTGGTCCCACAGATAAAATGCTCATTAGTGGTTGGAGTACCAGAGCGTGTGCTCTGACATCTTCTGGTTTAGGTTTAGAATATGAAAGGATGTAAACTAATGTGCTCCAACACACCTTCTCAGTGTAAACCAAAATAAGATAAGGGGTTTATCGGAAGTTTTTTAAAAGCACAGTCCTGATCCAACCTGAAATGCTTAAAGTAGACACACTTTCTCTCTTGGAGCAGACACAGTGATAATGTATAACAGCTTCAGTAACTGAGTGAACCACAATTTTTCTGTATTACATATGCTTACCTTCAGATTCTGTTTCTGAACTACAAGCATTCTGTCACCCAAAGAAAACATAATGCTAGGCAAGAAAACTCATATTCTGATCAGGTGGAGGCAGTGTTCCAAATACCATGAAGTTCTGCATTAATGACTGGCAATAAAAGTTTGTACGTCAGCATATCACGTTCATATTTTCTTTATATGCATACACACAACTACCAGAAAAAAATAGTTCTGTTATAAAGTGAGCTTTACTTTAAGTGTCAGATACTTTGCTCACATAAATATGGATCAGCAATCTTTAAACTACTAAAATGTTAATACTGAGAGTAGACATTCCTATTGCCCATTTATGACTGTGTTTGCAGACTGTAAAATGCTACTGTGGCAAAATGATAACTAAAATGTCATAAAGGCAATAAACAACAGAAAGTGGAATAAGCAAACCTAAAATAATAGAATATTCTTTTGTCCCTCTTCCTATTATTTAACTGAGCAGCTGAAGCTCATACACTTTTTAATAGTGAGAAAAGATATTTAAAATTTGGCAGTATCTGCAAGTAATCATTTCCATGTAAAGTATTCCAAATGCATTTTTAAGTAACCTGGAAGAATAATTACTGTTAATGAAAAATGCAGTGTGTAGTGTACAACACGATCTCGTAAGATAAAAGCGTTTGGCAATAAACACAGTCTGGGGGAATGTGATGGTTGTTTTGTTACAATACATTTGTGAAGGTTCTACTTCCGTATAGCAATGATAAACTATCGTTTGAATTTGTTCTGTCAGGTTCCTGTCAAACAAATGTCAGGTTGAATACCAGGGGTTAGAGCCAAAACTTAGTGAAATTTATCCTACACAGAAAAATAATAATGACGCCCAACTTTTTCAGCACAACCATATTGTCCCTAAACCCCAAAAGTTTCAGCATAAATATATCAAAAATACCAAGTTGCACTGTTTCATCCAGTTCAACATTTTTTACCTCAATTCCACCAAAAAGAATCTAAATATAGACTTTAAAGTAAGAAAAGTTTGTCCTTGGTAATGTTTCTTGATAGTGTTTCTTTAATGATGAGCAATTACAGCATAAGGTTAACCAGATTACCATTATTACAGTGTTAAAATATTACAGTTGTAAGTGAAGAAAATATTAAAATGTTCTATAGCCAGTATGGAAAAAAATTTAAGACTCAAATCAAATATTATTCATTACAATTCTGCCTTTTAACTTGCTCAGAGATACTCCTTTATGTTGCCTGTAGTCTCGGCTTCTAGATGTCTGGCCTTGGATATTACCATTTTAAAATCTGGTTTTAATTTTACTGTGTTCTAAATCACTCTGTAGGATCCTACTGGTATTTCATCTTTATTTATGACTTCACAGTTTTCTTAATCTAACTGCCTAAACTTTATTTTTTAATCTCCAAACCCTGTGTACACTAATTCAATAATAAAAGTGATGTGACATCCTTCTAGAAATACCTGCACTGAAGATGCTCTACCAGAAATTACTTCGGGTATTATCAGTTAGGTACTACTCAGTGCTACACTGATTCTTGCATAGTCTCAGTTTACTAAATCAGAGTATCATACAGTTCTAAGTCAAACAGCTCAAAGAATTTTAAGAATATAAACACTTTGGTAGTCACATTTATAATCTCATTTTAAAATTATATTAAATAAAACCAGTGAATATGTATCAAGTATCAATCAGAATATGAATATTTCACAGAAAATAGTTAATAAAGCAATAACTCACATATGAGAATTTCCTCGAAGATATGATATCATAGACAAAAGTTTGCAGGATAGGAATCTTCAAATGAAAACAAATAATTACCTGTAACTGAAGTTATGTTTCATTTATATAGTGTAGCATGACATTAAGTATCTGTTCTAAAGTATCTCAGCCTGTAAGAACTAATATTTCTAAACTGTGTTACAATAAAACATTATTTTAAATTAACCTGAAGTACAAATTACAGTTGTGTGCTCTCATTTCTACCAGATAGATTTCTGCATTTAGAATACCCTTCTTTTCTCTAGGGAGACATATAGTCTTGAGTGCTTGAGGAAATATGAGTCATATAATAGGTTGCCTTCTATAGAGCTGCACATATGAATTTATAGTAAAAAATATCAGAATCCAGTATGCTATTGACTTCTGTAATTACAAATTGTATTACCACTCTTCCATAAACAATATTAAATTTCACAAATGTCATATTACCTGATATTCCAGACAAAGAAACACTTTGATGAAAACTACAAAAAGGCCTGGGAACAAAAAGCTGTATCTGATTTCACAGTTTAGTATTTTACAGTTTTATTTTATATCTTGCTATTGGATGTCTAGATCAAGATGTAAGATACAGAATTTTCATTAGCTTTTCAAATTACCTAAGGTGGTAGAGCAGTACTTAAGCTAACCACCTATTTAGAAAAGTGACCTCTGCCACAGCTGTCTTCCTCTGTGGTCAGAAACCTAGAAGGCTTTTCACAGATACGCAGAATTTGTTTCACTTGAATAATATGGTAGGTAACGTGATTTTACAAAAAGCTAAGCAATGAAAAGTGTACTTCTAAGTAAGGTACTTCCTCTCTAGTCTTCAGATAGCATACCCTCTCCCTGTACTATTTAAAATACCTCACAGTATGCATTACTGTATCATTTGTAAAACTATCAGCAAAACAGGGTAAGTAGTGGATTTCAGTTCAAACACATAGCTAGTTCTGCATAATTTTATAGAAAACCTGTCCTGTGATAAAGAACACAACAGGGAATACACATTTGGATGTTATAATATATTGCAGATTTTGGAAAGGGACAATATCATTCATTCTCTCTTAAACCTGTTAGTCACCTCAGAAAGTTTACCCTCTAATCAAGGTGGCTTCAGATTATCCAGATGCAGTTAAGTTTTTGGTCAACATTAAGCAACAAGGAAGTGAAGACCAATTGTGTTCTGGACTTACTATCAAAAAACAAGTTACAACTCAGAAAACAAAACATGTTAATAGATTGCAAAAGTGGCCATTCACCTGCATTTTTAAATGAGTTTTGTGCTTCTAGTGACACTGGTAGAAAAACATGGAAAAATAAATTATCAACACGATATTCAAATAGGACCGGGACTTAAAGTTCCATTTCATATATGCATAGAGACATATATAAATTGAATAATAGCTAGCTTGACAAGACCTCTGTTTGATAATCATTTTCTTTTATAGTCTCTAAGGCAAAACCAAAAACACAGAACTGATACATGTTCCAGTTTTCTCATTACTTGTACAAATCCATGAAGTAGGTTTAAAAAGTAAAACTTTCCTCCTTCTTGCTCATCACTTTGTATGCCAAATGATCAAAGCAGGAAGTAGAGATAATCCCAATATTTCCCCAGTTTACAAGAAATTAATTCTACAACTGTATTTATCAAATGAGTAATTTATAAGGTAACTACAAGAATTAATTATGATTCTAAAATTGAGGCTTACAGAAAAAACTTTTTTTCACTAGACTTCCCATCTAGTGCAAGTATAAAACTTTTATGTCAGTTAACCCTAGTGCCATATAAAATGTCTACTGATTTACTTTATTTCAGTTATCTTACTATATTTTCTCATGTGCATACTTAATCTCCATTTTAATCATGGTGTCACAGTCATAATTAATGTACATTGCTTAGTCTCATGATATTTCATATTTAATCTATCATTACTGAGACTACACTTTTCATTAAGTTCTATACACAGAGACAGTAGAATGTCTCTGCTTCATACAAACACAGACAATGAAAGCTGTACAATAAGCCTTAGTATTAACACAGAATAATCATCTGTACATACATTTGATTTTTACAACCTCTCTGTTGCTGGTCTTATTATCTATTTTTAATAAATCACCAGAATCACAAATGCACATGAATGTTCAGATAGTATGTATACATATATCAATATTATATATTCACAGAAACATCAAATAATAATAACATATGGATAAGATAAATTCCAAAACTTCCTGCCAAGCCTATCTATCCAAATAGTACATATTTCAAGACTCACTATATTGAAAATCATCTCAAAAGCCAGATAACTGCCAAACAGCCCAAATTTCTAACCCATTTTTTTTTCATTTAAATGAATGCAGTGCTTCTGAAGGTGAAGTGGTATTTATGTGCTGAACAAAGTCTGTAGGAATAATACCATATGGAATTACCACTAGGTATCCAAAACCTAAATATCTGTTATTTAGCTATTGCATAAAACTGTAATAACTAATTGCTGGGAATTAAACTAACATACAGGGTTCATATTGCACTAACTACCCTAAAGTAGCTCCTTGCTTTCAATCTCATAGAAAATGCGGAGTATCTTACTCCTTGGTTGTAGTTATTCCTCAATTAGAGTTCAAAATTATAATCTCCTCAGTGAGAAATTATTCTGTCTTAATTCTACAAGAAACATTACATTTCTACAAAAGACTAAAATATTCTTTTGTGTGACCATTTTAGCTGGTCATCCTGTGCAAGTAAATTTTTATATCTTCAAAATGGGAATTTTGTGAGGGCTTTATGAATAATCAAAGTACTTTGCACGCTGTAGCCTATACAATGTGTGCTAGAAAACTCTAGGTTTGTAATCACCCATCAGGCTACAACACTGAAAATTACTTATTCACAGTTCTCTCCTCAGCTAAGTGTGAGGAAGTACATTTTTTATTGTATCAATGTTAAAGTGAAAATTCACTTTAATTTCCCTAATGTTTCTGTATCTCTTCCAAGACATTTTATTATTTTCAGTCATGATCCTTGTAAAAGATGCATCTATTGCCACCTTTGAGAAAGCTGAAAGGGTCTACTGTGCACTGGAAGACACACTTTCACTTCACATTACAACTTAATACATATGTTCGGACTTTTTGGAGTGCATCCCTCTGCATAAATTCCAGCCTAGTTCCTCACTGTCCTGGGTCTAAAGGAAGTAGTTGAAATATGGTTTATGTCTTTCTAAAGACTGAGTGTTCCTATATTTCTATTAAAATCAGCTAAATAACTAATAAAAAAACCTAATATGTATAATATATTCAAATTGATTAAAGTATCTCCCTGAAAAGAGGTACCAGAAGTGGCAATTAATTCAGAAATAAGTTCAGGTTTTCAGCTTTTTTTCCTTTATTCATAAACATTATCAATTTTATGGTGATCTATTTTGTGAAATTAAAAGAGAAAGGATTGCAATATTATACTGGATCAAAAAACACCACTGCTTACATCTACAAGTACTTCAACATATTGAAGGCAGGGATGACTTCTCTTCTCAGTGTAATATATGACATATGCCAGCGATGCCAAAATGTCAACAAAGACACCAAAACTCTGAACTGAAACCTGTAAGTCTGAGCCTGGACCCATTTGAGCATGTGTGGCCTTCTGCACAGAGGGTAGCTTAGAAACCTTCATTGTGTATATATATATATATGGGATATAAAAACATACACTGCCTCAGTCTGTTGACAGGTAAAAATTATTTTAGTTCTCCTGTTAGATTAGCGCAGTTTCTGTCTAGCCACAATGTTAGTTTGAATAGTGAGGTAAATACCCTGTTTTGACAGATAGGATGCAGTCTGATATCCCCTTAAACTCATGGGGCTATACCCAATTCCTAGCTGACACTAACAAACATGCCTACATTTACAGAATGAGGCTATGAAGGTTTTCCTAAGCAAAAAACTCTCAGTTCTGCAGTTCAATTCTTCATTTATTCACAAATATCAAAAATTCAAGCAATTACACAACATTGTCTATAGACCTATAAATTCAGCTTCAGGGCAAGTCTGTCAATTAGGATAGTGAGTTTACTGTTTGTTTGACTGACACCTGTGCTGGATAGAAATGGCTGTCGTTCATTGTGAGCTGTTTTATGAATGCCCTCTTAACTCGGGCCTCTGTAAGAAAGTGGCATATGGGTATGGAGACACATCAAAAGTTATTGATGGTAAGCTAGAGTGCTTACAGCACCCTTTATTCTGCACAGCTATCCAAGTGCACTCTGTTAAACATGAAGTAGCTTCATCCTCAACAAAATTTTTTGTGATGGTACAGTGTACAAGTATGCAATTATCAAAAACCAGCTGAAATTCAGCCTGCTTATACCCATTAGTTCCATATAGCCTCTGTTAGGGTTTACACTCTCCACTAATTAGGCCAAACAACTGCAGCAGCTATGAGTTCAGTAGCAGATGGGCTCAGTACCTCTGGAAATACTATACAGTACTATATTTATACTTATACGTTGTATATTTACATGTTTATACATATACTTTGGTAGGGCACAACTCAGGAAAAACTGAGAGTTTCATTCTTAACTGCTTATCTTTATTTCTGTTGTTCTTTAACTAAACTCTCTGTGTTACAATAACCTAAATTTCCATGTAAGCTATTTGGCCAGTGGTTTAAAAAGCTGGATGTTGCTTAGTTTCCATAGGCTTCCTGGAAAATTACAGAGATAATAGTAATTAAACACACACGCAGACAGACAAGACACTTCTGTTTACACATCCATGACTAGCTGATATCTTTTTAATCAACTTCCTACCATATAATTGTATCATATTGCCATCTTCTTGATACAGTAGACTTCTAGCAAGTGCTATGAAACTTTATTAGCCTACCTGTGAAGTATATCTACTTGTCAATTATATGTTTCTTCCATATATATATATATATATATATATATATAAATATAAATCTTTGACTTCCTGAAGTGGATTTTGAATTATAAGTACCTAGAGTTTCAGGAGAAGATACTGTCTCTTAATAAATACATCATATTTCTTAATATCATATTAAAAAAAATTATAGCCAATATGATCTTAGAAAATTAGTGGCATTGAGTAACTTTGAAAAAAGCATGCAAACACACTTTTTTTCATAAAACAAAAAATTGACAAAAAAGCCTGTGTAAAGAGCTAAATTCATCACTGGAATAAGGTCAGAAAATATTTGATACTGGGTACATTGCAATCTGAAAATTTGTTAAACTATCACAATTCAAAATACATGAGATATACTGTGCGATCAAGTTGCATCCATGTGAATGATTACTGAATTGTCTTATTTTAAGTATTATGATCCACGCTTTTCAGTCATTTTTGTAATTATATTCTGTTAAGAAAGAATGGGAAAGTATCATTGAGAGCACAGAGTAGTGCAAAGCAGAAACTTTTAAAAGGAAACACAGAAACAAAACCTTTTATTACAGTTCCACAAATGCCTCTCAAGGTATCCCTTGGATAAATCAAGTTCATTAACTTTCTCTGATTATTAAGAAATTAATGTTAGCAAAGAAGCCATGGCCTAAAAGATTGTTCTGATGAGATAATAAGAGGATTTTTTGTAATGTAATAAAATATATTAATGTAGGAGTCTCATTTGCAAACAGTTGAGTTACTTGAGCACAATCACCTACATGTTGCAGACCCTCAGGTCTGCACCTTTACCTACAGGAACAGATCTTCCTGGCAGAATGAACATAGCTTCACTGGAAGCACATGCTATGAAAAAATCTGGAGCTACCATTTTCTGTTACTAATAGGCCAATTCAGACATGCTGGGAGACATCCCTCAGGGCTTTTTTTCTTATTTCACTTACAAATGGTTAACAGGTTAAGTACCATTTCATATTTACCTAAAATGGTGTTATAACACTCCTATTGAAATACCTTAGAAAATACAAATATTTAGAAAAATATATAGGAAATTAAAGGCATCAAGTACTAGAGTAACATACATATAATCGTGTACCTGTAGAATTCCCAAAATAAAATCAGATGGTGCACAACTCCTCTATAGATGTTGAGGTTGGATGGAATTAAACAGTGAATGTAGCAGCCTACAAGTATGTTTTGTAACTGATACTTGTTCAGGATTGTTCTGTGCAAGGTAGTAAGTGCACACTGAAAAAGCAAAAACCATCTTCCAGTTTTTAAATGCAACTATTCCTATCCATCTGCAAAAACAGCACTAACATTCACAGTCTTATTATTTTATAACTCCTTTATTCACCTAGAATTCTGATACATATAAAATTACCTAATCAAATTCTTCAGTCTCTGTCTCCCTTGCTGCATTCCCCTTCTGTCTTTTTCCCATTTCTATAGCATCAAATACAGTCTTCTCCTTTCACCTTCAAGGTTATTCATTAGTTCTCCCCAACTCATTTATATTTTATTTCCTGTATGACAACTCCCACTTCCAAATCAGCTCACAATGCCAATGCTCAATTAACACTTGTCAAATTTTCAAGCAACCTGAAAATCTTTTTTTTCTTATTGCTAAGGAGAAATCCACCAGAAAGTAATTTGCAAAACTTACCTGTTACTCTCTTTTAAATTAATTTGGAGTGACTACTTCTCCATGATAATATTTGCAAAAATGTGGATAATATTCTACATGAACATGAGTTAAAGTTATTAAGCCTGACCAGTCAAACACTTCAGCATGTGATCAACTACCATAGATTTAATTGTATATCATACATCCTGCCATAAATTAAGCCTATTCAGATGACAGGTAATATCCAGTGTTAGCACCTCACATAAAACAGTCCTTCAATATCAAAAGTAAGGGCTGACATCTCCTGATGAAAAAGGAGGAATAGGAAAAAATATTAAAGTCTTTTAAAACAAAAACACTTAAAATTAGCATCTGCACCTCTTGTAGCACACAAGAATTTCACTGGTGTTAAATTTTAATATTTTCCCAAAGGTCCATTAAGTTCCTTCTAAGTAAGTAATGAAAAAAAAGGCAATTTTATCTGACTCCACCACCTTCATCCCACTTAGATGCCCTTCTGATTGTCCCAAGACATAAAAGTGCTGACAAGTCATACAGAAACAAATAAAAATCATATGCATTTACAAAATCTGTGGAAGCAGATATGGAAGTTCATATAATTTAAAAGCCGCACAGTGTGGGTGCAGTCCTTATGAAATGACTTGGAAATAAGTTTCCCTTCTGAGAATGAACATAAACAGAACCTGCTGCTTTTTCAGTATCATCACTTGTTAGTATTTTGCAACCACACCACCTCATGTAAATGCTGAAACACTGGTTTCTCAGCCTGATACACTATTCCAAGATACTCTAGCTGAGATGCTTCTCTCCACAGTTTTAAGTGAGCAGGAATTTATATGGAAGAAAATCTTTTTAGGAGAGTTTGGAATTATGATCTAGGTGAAGTTGCCCACAAGTACTGTCTTTTCTTTTCATCTGTAATCTCCTGCCATATACCTAAATTTTAGGATCTTTTGAGTTATTACTGGATGGTTTGATCTTTGGAATGACTCATTATTCCATTTGAGGCTTCAACACTACAAAAATCAAGGCAATGATAACATAGTAACAATAACTGATATACAGCATGGATAAAATTAACTACTTTGTGTCTGAGTCAGTTAGAAAGTAATATAAATTTTCTGGATTTTACAACTTAATAATGTACCTCAATAAAGGAATGCTTTATATCACTTTGATTAACCAGTTACTATTAATGTAAAATGAAATTTATTTAATATCCACGAGATGTCATGTACATCAGAAATCAGGATTTTTTCCCAGGAAAAAAGGAGAATTATTTCTACTAGTTTCAAAACTTAACATCAAATAATGTAAAAGACACAAATAAAGTAGTTGTATATTTTAATTTCCATCTATGTAGCATTTTTTTTTAATGAAAACCCATCATCAAATCATTTTCATCAGACATGTATTTATTATACTATTTGTCCTATATAGTAAATAAGTTATATAATTAGAATATATAAATGTAATTAAATCTTGATTTATGTAGGATAAACATAGTTTATCCAATGTAGTTTATCCTAGTTCCTTTGGCTGGAACTCAGGAAAAAAAAATGAGAGTTTATAAACTTTGGAAGAAGGGGCGAGCAACTCAGGAGGACTACAAAGATGCCATGAGGATATGCAGGGAGAAAATTAGAAGGGACAAAGCCCAACTAGAAATTACTGCTGTAAAAAATAGTAAAAATGTTTTTATAAATTCATTAGCAACCAAACAAGGTCTAATGAGAATCTCCATCCTGTATTGGATGTGGGAGGAAACATAGTGACAAAGGATGAGGAAGAGGCTGAGTTACTTAATGCTTTCTTTGCCTCAGTCTTTAAGTAAGACCAGTTGTTCTCCAGGTACCCAGCCCCCTGATCTGGAAGACAGAGGCAGAGAGCAGAATGAAACCCCCATAACCCAAGGGAAAATGGTCAGTGACCTGCCACACCACTGAGACACACGCAGGCCTATGGGGCTGGATGGGATCCACCCAAGGGTACTGAGGGAGCTGGTGAAGTGCTCACCAAGCCACTTTCCATCCTTTATCAGCAGTCCTGGCTAACCAGGGAGGTCCCAGTTGGCTGGAGGTTAGCAAATGTGATGCCCATCTACAAGAAGGGGCAGAAGAAGTATCTGCAGAACAGCCTGACCTCAGTGCCAGAGAAGGTTATAGAGCAGATCATCTTGAGTGCCATCATGTGCCATGTACAGGACAAAAAGGTGATCAGGTCTAGCCAGCATGGGTTTATGACAGGCAGGTCCTGCTTGACAAACCTGATCTCCTTCTATGAGAAGGTAACCCACTTAGTGGATAAGGCTGTGGATGTTGTTTACCTGGACTTTAGTAAAGCTTAGCAAATCATTTGACACCGTTTGCCACAGCATTCTCCTCAAGAAACTATCTGATCGTGGCTTGGATGGGCAGGCAGTTTACTGAATAACAAACTGATTGCATGACTGGGCACAAAGAGTTGTAGCGAATGGGGTTAAATCCAGTTGGTGGCTGATCACAAGTGATGTTTCCCAAGGGTCAGTCCTGGGGCCAGTTCTCTTTAATTTTCATCAGTGATCTAGATGAGGGGATCAAGTGCACCCTCAGTATGTTTGCAGATGACACCAAGTTGGGTGGGAGTGTTGATCTGCTCAAGGGTAAAAAGACATACAGAGGGGTCTGGACAGGCTGGATAATTGGGCTGAGGCCAAGTATATGAGGTTTAACGAGGCTCAGTACTGGGTCCTGCACTTGGGTCACAACAACCCCATGTAATACTGCAGGCTTGGGGAAGAGTGGCTGGAAAGCTGCCTGGAAGGAAAGGACCTCGGGGTGTTGACTGACAGCCCATTGAATATGAGCCAGCAGGGTGCCCAGGTGGCCAAGAAGGCCAATTGCATCCTGGCTTGTACCAGAAATAGGCTGACCAGCAGGACTAGGGAACTGCCTCTCTACTCAGCACTGATGAGGCCACACCTCGAATACTGTGTTCAGTTTTGGGCACCTCACAACAAGAAAGATATTGAGACGCTAGAGTGTGCCCAAAGAAGGGCAATGAAGCTGATGAAGGGTCCAGAGAACAAGTCCTGTCAGGAATGGCAGAGGGAACTGGGGCTGTTTAGTCTGGAGAAAAGGAGGTTATTGCTCTCTACAACTACATGAAAGCAGGTTATAGCAAGGTGGGTGTAAGTCTCTTTTATGAAGTATTATGTAATAGAACAAATGGCCTCAAGTTGCACCAGAGGAGGTTTAGATTGGATGCTAGGAAAAATTCCTTCACCAGAAGGGTTGTCAAGCATTGGAACAGGCTGTTCAGGGAAGTGGTTGAGTCATCATCCTTGGGGGTATTTAAAAGACATGTAGATGTGGTGCTTAGGGACATGGTTTAGTGGTGAACCTGGCAGTATTAAGTTAATGGTTAGACTCGATGATCTTAAAGGTCTTTTCTAACCTAAATGATTCTATGATAAAGAAACACTACAAACTCTCTGGATCCAGTTCATTCCAAATACACCAGTATAATTTTATCACTGCATTGGATTTTACATGGATTTCAGCAGTTACTCAGAAAACTTTTATTTTACCCACAGTTTTCAGAAAACTTTTTTTTTTTTTTAAGTTTAGAACAGCATTAAAAATATAGAATTAACTTATTTAAAATAAGTAACATAAAATGTAGGAAGCTTAATGTTGAAGAATCAAATTTAATAATATATAAATAACAAAAAAGAGACACTCAGTATGTTGAGGATGATATAATTATAAGTGCAATTAAAGCTCAAAGATCCAGCTGGGAAATTAAGTATAGTGAAAGTAACATATTCTTTTCCCTCTTCTAACATCCTTAATGTTATAAACTAAAATACTTATGTAAGTCCCAGAACAAAGTAATTTCTTAGAAACAAGGAAACTGGTGTATGTTTAATACACATTTGGTTATTCATCATTATTACCTAGAACAATAGAGAGGAAAGCAGAACTGAACACTTCAAAACTATTCAAGATCCATCAGCTGGTTTTGCTTGGTTTACAAAGTCTACTCAATTGGTGTACTTTTACATGCATATCATGGTAAGAACTTTGAAAACACAGTAAGACTATCTTTGTCTTTAAACATCTTTTTTGATGTTGAAGAATACATATTCACATATATATATTTCTTACTCTTACTGGGTTTTCACATACAGGGTAAGAGTTGATTGGGAGGGACATATCCACCCTTATGACCAAGAGACTATAACAGTAGGGATTAGACATTGAGGAATTTAGGTCCATTCTACTGAACCCTCTGCATTAGGAAAGGAAATCCACATAAACCACAGGGTATTTTTTTTTTTTCTGCTGAAAATGGGACTGCAGAAGGGTGATCTACCTTGAAGATACTGTACATTTTAAGCTTACTTTGGTAAATAAGATAATTTGATCCAGAGTTTCTAAAATAAGCACTTGATAAGTTTGTAATACCTTCAAATCTTGTGAATGCTTGGGAAGTTCGTTTCGAGATACTCATTGCTGATTTTCACTAATTATTTTAATTTAAAGTTGTGGGCATTTTTTCCATCTAAAATAATGATAATTTTTTTTTTTTTTTTTTTTTATTTTTTTTTTTTTAATAAAGATGCAGATTAGGGTAAAATTGGAGCATCTAAAAACTGGAACACACAAAAATTCAGACCAGAGAATATAGCAAGAATGGGGGTAATTAGAAAGGTAATGGTGTTAGAATTTGGTAACCTATCAAACATGTTCAGTCCATCATATCACATTACTAAAGACTGTCATCACTGCTGTTACAAAGCAGCATCTTGAAAAAGCATTTAGCTTCTTATCTGAATAAAACCACAGAGCTGAAAAATGCTAGAACTATTTGAGCCATACACTGCATACCACCCTTTTGTTTCTCTTTCTTTTGATGAGAAGGGCAAACAAGTCATAAAGCTGAATTTGAGTAATGTTAAGGTTCATACTAAACCAAAGATCTTTTTCGTACTAACAGAAGAGATTTCCCTTAATAAATAAGCTTGTAAAGACAGCAATGCTCTGGGTTCTCTTGGCCTTATCACCTTCCTGTTGCAAAGTCTAAGAAGGCAAAGTTAAGTGAAATTCAGACTTCAATTAGATTATTACACATAGCTCCTGAAAGAGGACACAGAGGTAGAAGCAGAAGCATTGCTCTCTCACTATTTGGTGCATGATAATAATGCATTATCTTAATCTAGAAGTGATGTATCTAAAGCAAGAATCAAAGTGATTAAGTTCTGTGAATTGAAATTAATTGACATCTACTTACATGTAATTTCTCAGCTAATTTCCTTCCTACTTATGCACCAGTGAAAATATTATATGGTTGGAAGGGCAGAAAATGTATATGTGTGTTTCAGTCTGCTTATTTCTCTGTGCCTCTGTACCTATTTAAATTCTTTGTTCTTTCAGTTTTGTTACTGTGAATTCAAATTTATTTTTTCTCTGACCTGTTTCAAAATTACACTTTAAGATGCCTTACCCCTACCAAGCACAGATACACTTTGATAAAAAGAGGTTCTTTAAACAGAGGGAGAATCAAATATTAGGATGCACATTTTGGGCATCAGGGTTTTCTAAAACAGTATAAAAAATATTTGCCAGATATGATCATTTTCTTCTTCTATTCTTCCTGGATCAAGTTATTATTTTTTCTGCCACATTTATATTCATTAAAAGGTAAATAAGTCAGAAATTATTTAATGTACATTCTGGACAAGTATATAGAAAAAGTTTACAATAAAAACTTTGCTGATACGGTTTTGCTTCTGAGTGTGATCCAGGTAAGGATTAGTCATTTATTTCCATACATGTGGATTGTGCTATAATGCTGCATTATTTAACAGACAGAAGAATTTCACCATGAATAATTTAATTATTTGCTGCATACTTCACCCCAAGAAAAAAAGGCACTTTAAGTTACTTCCTTACCTTAGTTTGAGTATGCATCACTAGGAAAAAAAAAAAAAATCCAAAACACCCTATATTTTACTTTTATACTACACTACACCTTATATTGCACTAACACATCTGTTACTATAACATATAGCATCACTGCTTGCTTGTTATTTTAATGGGACTATCAAGCCACAAGCTTTTCTTCTAGATGTTTATAAAACACTAATTGTTGCATCAAAAGTTTTAGCAATCTAAGAGGGCTTCCTACTGGTGCTATACTAGAAGTTACATTATAAAAGATACTTCGATTATAGTTATTTTTCATTCTTCATGAGCTCAAAGAAGTACTTGATCTCTATTTATTATTATAGGATTTGCAGGAACATACAACTGGGGGAAATTACACAACTGCAAGATAACAATTAGATAGCAGTTCTGTTGAAAAGCATTTGGGGCTACTGTGCATTAGAAGTCTATTATGATGCAATATTGCCATGCTGTTGGAAAAAATTCATCAGACTAGCATAAATAGAGACATAACTTGCAGAACACTTAATCTATGCTTCTGCACTATCCACTCCTAGCATTTCCTTAGCTGAAGGCTTTGATCAGTTTTGGACATTATATAACAAAAGGTATGGATCAAAACTGGAAAGAGTGTAGAAGAAAGGAGCAACTAGATTAGAACTCTAAAAATATGGAATAAAAAGAAAAAAGAAAATAAGAAAATAAGAAAATACTAATACAGGTGTAACCCATTTTTCTATGAGTTCTCTCCCAGCTTTATGATTCTAAGACAATAAATAGAAGATATTTTTGTTACACAGTTTTAAAATGTGTATGTAAAAGGTCTGCTATGCCTTTCACAGAAAGTAACTTGTCAGTTTTGAAATATTGCAAAACCTTTCCAGAAGAAAAATACATTGTAAATATTAAATCCTCCTTAATCTAAGCAACTCTGCTAGTGTTCAAAGGATCAGTATGGGAAACTAGCTTGCTTCTATTTTCACAATGACATGTAGAGTTTCTGGCAGTATGAGGTGGGAGGAAAACTACTTTACTCAGAACAATCTCCTGCCATATACTTAAACTACTGTGTTGGCTACCCTATTAAAATCTACATTTTCCAGGTGACCACTTTTCCTCTTAGTGGTTTATGGTCAGTAAGCATGAGTATTAATTCTTCTAGTTCCTAAGGAAAGTCAACAAATCACTGTAGAGAGACATTGATGGAAGCTAGTCAGAAAAGTGGCCAAAAGATGGTGAGACTTGCCAGACAATTTTAGCAAATATTTAGTGGTGGGCTTTGTTTGATCAAATCATTTTACATCTCTCTAATCCAATATATTTGTTTCTTAGTGTCCTCAGAGTGTCACTATTTGTTAAAATTATTATTTTCTTTTGTATTTTTCTAAGTCTCACTAATGGAAAACAGAAACTCTGTTTTTTTTTTTTTTTTTTTTTTTTTTTTTTTTGTTACAGTATCCAGCACTTACTCCTTGTTAACTGATGAAAATAAGATGATCTTTAGTGAAATTTCTGTAATGTTAAATATCACAAAGGCATTCTTCTCCTCACATATGGGAAAGCCTATAAACAATGTAGCTATATCAGAACACCTATCATAAGTGTAAACTGCTTTTATTCTCACAGTCTAGCACAGATTATGCCTAAAAATTCCCAGAACATGAGGGCATAGAAAAATATGAGTTGCTGACAATCTAAGGTTTATAAGTGGACAGAGGGAAATGAAATGAAATGAACAGCAGTTCCTGAAGCATGTAGCAGTCCTTTATATCATTATTCTGTCATTAGATAGGACATTACTACTGTTTTATTTAATGATATCTCAAGTATCTGAGAGAGAGAGAGCACTCATGAGTGCATCTGCAAAAAAGCATCTTGGTCTTCAATTTGTGTTATTTTTTTATTTGATATATTAAAAACTAGTAGAACAGTTCAGCAGAATATTTCTCCTCCTTCCATTTACTACCATACTTTCTCACTAGTGGAACCTCTGTTCATTTCTATAAAAAGTCTCGTCATTGTTTCTTGAGAACCCAACTGTTGCCTTGAAATACTTGGTGCTATTTTGTTTTCTAAGTGGACAGAAAAGTAAGTAAATAAATAAAAGAAGTTGATGAGCTTAACCTAAAATTATGAGTTTAGAGCTAACAATTGAAAGCAATAATGAATGTGTCCAAAATAGGAAAAGTAATTTTAATAGCAGCTGCTCTCACTCATTAATATTTATATGGTCAGCTGCTGTAAACAAGTGAACATGACCACATGCCAACATAAACGTGTGATAACCTATGGTGATACCTGAGTGATGTCCATCAGTGATTTCTCAGTTTTAAAATTTGACAGGAAGTTCTCATCTCTCTAACATATTTTAGGGTGGTCAAAAATGCACTTTGCCTCATGAATTTGCAGATCTCTTGAGCACAACTTTGCAGCACTTTTTATTATTCTGAAACTCTGATCTCTATACTTAATATAAACAAATTATTAATTGACCATTTTTATACTAAATTCAACAGCTAGACTTACTTCCCTATGACTGAATGTGTTTTACTTGTCTTGGCATGTGTGTGTTTAAATACACATCCAGATGTCTGTTTACACATAGATTTTTAATGGGGTGGTTTTGATTAGCCCTCCTCAGGTATGACCAAGCGCACATTTTACATATTTACTTCCCTTTGGGAATGAAGCTCTAAGACTTTGGCTCAGGAGGAATAACAAAGCCAAGCTAAGCTAAAATATTTTTCTAAATATAATGAAGTTTCCAGTGATTTTTAAGACCTCAAAGATGATAGGTTTTTGCTTTTCTTTTCCTATAACATTTTGCAATTGTTTGAGATGAGCTACCCAGCAGTTTTTCTACACTGTATGATCACAAAGAAATGGACCTGTTTTCCAGGAAGGACATATCTTGGAAGAGGTTATAATGACAGAAGCAAAAGGAAAGAGATTGGGTTTCAAGGCCCATTTTGCAATCTCCAGCTTCATGGCATCCTCATGCTGTCCTCAAAAACCTCAGAACAGTAGAAGTAACAGAAAGTTAAGCTCAAAAGTCAGAAGCATAGGTTCAAGTATTGGACTAGGGACTTATGTATGAGTTTTGTTCTGAAGAGTTTTAATTTCTGGAATTAGAGGGAGGACTGGCTGTCCCTCGAGCAAGCCATACCCATCATGCCTATTTTTCCTGTCTGGAGCTGGACGGCCTTAGATCACCTTGCACCAAGGTTCACAGGATCTCTGAGAGATACTAAGTTCCCCAACAAACTATTTGATAGGAAGGCACAGTTATCTTTTCCCTCTTTTTTTCCCCTGATTATTCTTGCAGCTGAACTCTCTCCTGGAAATCTGAAAGAGGCTACAGGTCCCTCACAAGGAGAAAGAGTAAAGGGATAATCAATGCAAGCTAGTCTGCCTAAGCATCTAGTCATTCATATAATAGTGTATCTAATAAATAGCAGTGGAAAACAATGCTTCCAGCACTAGACTTTCCACTAGACCTGTGGAATTGCTATTCACTGCTTGTGAGACCATACCTGGAGAGCTATGCTACCTCTCTGATCACAGAGTGGATACAAACAAGATGGAGCCAGACTCTTAGAGGTGCACAGTGATATGATGTGAATCAAAGTGTGCAAGTCATAGGAAGAAATACTAAAAGAAATTTAAAAATACTAAAAGAAAAACTGTATTTCATAGTTCTCATTGAGAAATACATTAAACATTTATGTTAATATTTTTAAGGTACAACTCATATGGCTATGTCTTTAAGTGTTTAAATCCCAATTAATCTCTCTTTGATTATGATAGGCTTGTCCTGCTAAATTACCAGGTTTCTGTACTTACTAAATTAGGAAATTGGCACCATTCATTTGCACCAACTTTCATATTAAAATAAACATATTTGAATATGTGAATTTTAAAAGATAATATTTTCACAAATTCCATGAAATAGCATGAAAATTCATGCTATTTGTATTGTTCAGGTCACACAACTCTTAACAATGCAAAAATGTAAGCCTTTTGAAACAAACATGAATATAAGGCCCTTATAGCCACTTATTTAAAGCATCTGACAATATGAGTTTCTTATTTAACTTATCTTTATGGACAAATCATAAAAAAACATTAATCCAACTATGTTTACTAAGTTGTAAAAATTATTTGTATCTCTGAGGGAGGACTAGCATATGCTAATTATTGTAACATCTTGGGTGACAGTACCACTTAGTGGTAAACAAAGCAATAAAACACTGCCAGACAAGTAAACAACAAAATTCTTAATTAGAGACTGCTACTAAATTCTGAGAGCATGTTATATTGGCCTGTAAACTGGAAAACACTCATCTTCCCTTTCCTTAGAATGTGTGGAAGTAGTCAGGACATAATAGATCATAAGCAGCTTTTCAAACCAAGCAGGAGAACAGAATGGGTTTTAGGATGGAAAGGGTGTGTTTTATCGGCATACACAGCAGATTTTTGCTAAGATTTGCAAAGGCACCGTTATTTTTCCAGGTGCTCTATTTGTAGCTACAGGAATCAAAGACTAAATGATTACAGGGTCAAATCTCAGACTTCAGAAAGTCAAGAAACTAACACATAAAACTCTTTTCTTCTCTTAATAAAGCCTCTGGACCAGTGACATACCACACTGCATTCAATCTTGGATGTTATTTTGGTTTCTTAACCCCTTATTGTGCAGTATAAGGATAAGATTGACATGTCAAGAAAAAATCAGTACTTTGGAGCACTCTCCACATGTAAGGAATACAGTGGTGGATGCTACCTGCTTAGACTTAGTCCCATACAAGGAATGGAAAGGCATAGGATGTAGATGTTTTTGACAGAAACCAAATTTAATGGCCACTTATCAAAGTATAGTTTTAAATAGGCAGCATGAGGGAACAAGCACCAGAATTGCATGATTGCAAAAGGGTAATGTTGCCTTACCTGTATGAAGTTGATTATGCATAAATACAGATGAAAAGTTGGTTTTGTGAAGAAGCTTAGAGCTGTACACCACTTGAGATAAAAATTTACAGAGACCAGTTATTAAAAACAGAAGATCTGGGAAACTTGATAAAAAGAAGTCTAAGGTCTGAGAGATTAGGATGCATCTTAAGGGTACAACATCTTCTTGTGGAAGATTCCACAGTGGAATTAGGACTGATGGTATTTCTTCTCTGTTTTTTCGAGTCTGAAATTTCAGTAGTGAAAAATAGAACATAGAAAGATGACATGGCAAGATGATTTAACTGACATATGACTAATGACCTTTAAAAATGTTATTTAAAAAAAAAAATAATAAAAGTGTAAATATAGACCATGCAATAATGACAGTTATGTGAGAAGCAAATAGAGGTACCTAAAATTTTTGAAGATAACCAGCACTTCAGCTCCATTTATTACACTGAATGTTTTTGCACTCCAACTGGAAAATTATTTGAGTAGAAGTATTTATTTCCCAATTCCACTTGTACTATTTATTATTACCTAGTACCTTTTATTCTATGATCTAAAAAATCACTTTAACATAAACTTGTAATCACTCTATTTCTATTTTTATTTTACACATGAGAAAACAGTGTCAGGAAGAGATTGAGTTGCCCAAGACCACACAGTAGATAACGGAAAAAAAGAGAAAAAAAAAGAAAAAAAACAAGATCACAGATAGTCCCAGCTAATCTTGACTTCTCTGGCTTTTGTATAGCTCTTGTGTATATGAATTCAAAGCACTTACCTCCTCATTTGAAAATGTAGGAATAATCTTGACTTTTAAGAAAGAGACATCGATCAATAATTCTGATACGTTGTTCTGTGTAATGAAATGCTATTGTATTCCTTGAAGGAAACACAGTGTTGTACTAAATAAGTTGTGTGTAAAGTTACTGATTATCATATGGAGCCAGAGTAAGCATTAAAATGGTTATAAACACTTCACTGTCTGAACTACAAGCACACTGCATTTTTCAAGTAATTCAGTTTAGAATTTTTGCTTTCAAATGTTAACTCTCTTCAGTCTGGATATTTAAGATAGACTAGTCTGTTGTAACCCAAATTTTAACATATGTAATTCCTTCTTCTCATTTATTTTGAAAAAATATAACTGTTACATACTTCTCAGTTTTCTACAAAACTTAAAATAGAAGAAACTTCAAAGTTGAGTATTTGGCCTCGTCAGTGTTCCTTTATGGTTTTCACTGATGTTTTGAGAATTAAGACATCTTCAAAGCAAACCAAAACAAATTCTGGTAAAACAATGCTATAGATATAGTTTTGGAACATTTGAGCCATTAACGTTTAATACTATCCCTAATACATGGTGTGTTTTCTGTACAGTTCTATACAAAATTTTTCCCACCCTTTCATATTCAGAGTAATTTGGGGTTTTCTGAAAGACAAGCTTATCACCCTAGACCATAATAGATCCATGGGAATCCATTAAGAAATGTTCTTCTGACAAACAGGTTCAACAAAGGAGAAATATTAAAAAGTCAATATAAAAAGGGAACTGAAATACTTCAGAAAAGAATGGTGTCTTTTTCAAAAGCATCAGGGTTTTTTGCAAGTTACTGGTTTTACAAGAACACTAAGAAGATATTTTGCTTTGCTTTCCATGAGAAAAAGCAGTTGGCCCAGAACCTGAAAGTCCTCGAAAAAACAGCCTTTTCTGATAGTGCTTGAACACATTCCTAAAGCAATTTGTTGCAGTTCAGTTTGTGTTTCTACACCATAGCTGTTTTGTTTCATTCAAAATATTTAACTGTGAGAATTTATTTTTGCTAAGAAAGTTGTGGAATGGTCAATTTTATTGAGCTTCTTTACTCCGCTTTGCTTTAGTACATCTAAAAAGAAGGCACATCTGAAGCATTTTCACTAATCCTATAAAATGAAGATAAAATCCACTGACACCCCTCCCCTCAATTTTAAAGCAGCATGTCTTGTCAAAACATTGTTGCACTTACTTACAAAATGACTGGTAGTTTAAAAAATCGAGACACTGTTCATGGAGACTTTAAAATCCTATTTAAATACACATCATAAGAATGGTAATTCAAAATTTTTAAATGGCCTGTAATATGCATGCTTTTCCTTCTCACCTTGGCTTGTCATCCCCTCAGTAACTAATCACTTACAGAATAATGCTTCATATATTCAAAACAACCATTACAATTCACAAAAATTAAACTGCTTTGCATTCAGAAAATGCATTTAGTCTTAAAGACTGAAAACCCTAGATGTCTGGTGTTTTTTCTATAAAAGAAACAGAAATGTATTGGAAAAAGCATAGAATTGAACATTTGCTCATTTTTTAAGCTTATGATCTGTTCTTTCATTTCTTACATAGTAAAAAATTTAACATTCTTAACTTTGGACAAGCATGAATTCACACAAGTGATACAAAGGTGTAGAAAAAGAATGGTTGCATGAAAACCAAAGCTATTAGAGGGCAGATTTTAAAGTGTAGTTCTAATTTAGAACTGCTGAACCTCCTATAATATCTCAATTATATATGAAATGGAAAAGAAGCCAACATCAGATAGAAATTGAGAAAACACTGCCAGAGAACATTCAGGTATGTCTTGCTCAGATTTATGGCCAATGCTCCATAATAAAGAATACAGTGTGTACCACAGAAACACACAAAGCAGTCTTCGTTCAGAAAGGGTTCTATTATTTATTCATCGAGCATAGCATGCTATAAAAATCTGATTATCCAGGAAACCAAAAATCTACAAAGTAGCTGAGTATTAAGTATTGTCCCTCTGCCCACCAGTTCTCTCCATAAATCCTTTATTCGCAATGTCCGCTTAATATTCAAATACAAGCATATGGCTTTCCATGAAAAGGAAGTGGTTCCAGCCACTAAAAATGAAGACCGAACAATAAATTGATCGATCAGATGCAATGTCCTACTAATTTTGACGGAAAATTTGATTTTAAAACAGACACCCGCGATAGCCATCGAGGGCAAAACAGGTATTGTTGAGCTACTCACTGCAAAATAAATGCACAGCTCATTTAACGGGGAACAATAGACTAGTAGATGACGGACTCCTCCCTCTGGCTAAGAAACCATTAGCCTATTTTCTCGTCTAAACCCGTTCAAACTACCAGGACCCTAACCCTGGATTTGCCAGACCGTCTCCCACCTCCCGGAGCTCTCGTTATTTTAACTTTGTGCAAACACCGCGCGGATTGCGTCCCTCCCCACTCGGCACCAGCGCTGCGGGTTCCCGGGAAGCGCGGGCAGCACGGGCAGCCCCAGCGAGGA
>NW_020799142.1:15424740-15473924 GCF_003259725.1 Athene cunicularia | reverse complement strand
TGGGTCCCTCCCACGGGCTGCAGTCCTTCAGGAACAGGCTGCTCCAGCCTGGGTCCCCCGTGGGGTCACAAGTCCTGTCAGCAAACCTGCTCCAGCGTGGGCTCCTCTCTCCACGGGGCCACAGGTCCTGCCAGGAGCCTGCTCCAGTGTGGGCTTCCCGCAGGGTCACAGCCTCCTCCAGGCATCCACCTGCTCTGAGTGGGGTCCCCAGGGGCTGCAGGTGGAGATCTGCTCCACCGTGGACCTCCACGGGCTGCAGGGGCACAGCCTGCCCCACTGGGGGCTGCAGGGGGGTCTCTGCTCTGGTGCCTGGAGCAACTCCTCACCCTCCTTCTCCACTGACCTTGGTGTCTGCAGAGTTATTTCTCCCACATATTCTCACTCCTCTCTTCTGGCTGCAATTGCACAGGGGTTTTTTCCCCCCCTTCTTAAATACATTATCCCAGAGGCTCTACCACTGTCACTGATGGGCTTGGCCTTGGCCAGCAGTGGATTCATCTTGGAGCCGGCTGACATTGGCTCTGTTGAACATAGGGGAAGCTTCTAGCAGCTTCTCACAGAATCCACCCCTGTAGCCCCCCTGCTACTGAAACCTTGCCATGCAAACCCCATATACAGGCTTACCCAGGTTTCATTTTAAAAATGCTTTATAATAAGGAAGGGTAATGCATGTATACTGTAATAGCTATATATTACTTACAGCATTGGTGTATTCCATTTGTATACCTATTTCATAATTAGCAGCACTATTCTATTATTAAGAATAATGAATTTTTACATAGCATTTTTCATCCACTTCATCCAAAAGTACAAATAGGATGTTGTCACCTATATTTTACAGAAGTAGAAACTGAACCACAAGGCACAGTATTAAGGCAGACATTCAGTTACATTTAAATATATGACTTTCATTCCAGTCACTTACTAGTCTTTACATTTAAATTTTAAAAAACATGTGTATGACCAGTTGTTTATGACATTGGTGTGCTAAGACACTGCCAGAACATTTTTTTACTAAAGCACAGAAAAAAAAAAAAAAAAAAAAAAAAGTATGTGATGCTTTTTTGTCAATCTTTCCTCTGTGAAGTCAAGGCACATTTTTTTTCTTACTTGCCAAGCTTATTTCACCACAGAATTCTCACAAGTACTAAGTCTGCTGAAGACTCAATAGCAACGGAACATTCTACATTTGAGAGTTGTAACTGAAAATTATTTAGAAAAATAAATTTCTTTTCATTTTCCTGAACTTGCCTGAGCCTTCCCACAGGAGACTGGAACCTCCCTAGTGAGTTGAGGCTTGAATATGAGAAGTACTGCTCCAAACATGCCCACCTATTAGCCTTGTATTAGCATCTCAGAGCTCTCTGTGTATATCACACCAAAATGCACAGAGATCCATAAAATAAAATGTAACATTTTACCTCATAAGAAAATTCTATTTGAAGTTAGCTAGGATTCTTAACCTTTCACATCTCTTTTTAAAAACATATCCTTGCTTTCAAGAAATACTTAGAAAAATAGAATAGTGTTGAAAAAAAACCAATTTTGTTTGCTTTTGCATCTTTTTTTACAAAGGTTTTGCCAGTATTTTCAAGGCTCTTCTTCAGCTGATGGTGGTAGCATTAACAGTGTACTAGATAAACTGTTGTATCTCTTGCTCCTTCAGAATTGCACTGCCGTTCTTAACAGATATCTATGATGATACTGCAATGAAGATAAGTAATTTGAGTGTACAGAAAATAATGGGGAGCATCTTATTTTGTTCCTTCATTTCCTGGACTAATAATGACATGCAGTCCTTACAAACCACTGTAATTTATTTTTGGCTTGAATGTAAGGGAAGTATGTTGTCTAAGTATAATAGAAATCATTGAAAATTGAGATAAAAACATAACATCGAAGGTCAATATATTAAGGAGTTAACAAGTATAACTGGATTAGAAAAGAAAATATATAGCAATTTAATTAGGAACCTAATAATGTCCACCTCTGTCAGAGAAGCTACTTCTGTAATAGTTTGCATACCATGTAAACAGTGATAAAGTGAATCACCTGCATTGTCTGTACAAGAAATGAACTAATGCTGACATGCATGTTAGATGATGATGAATTTTGGTCAGTATTATCCACCACTGATTACAGCACTGATAGTAATCCTGTTATAATTCAGCACTATGGCACTTAAGAAACTGTACTGTATTTTAGGTATAACCATAAAGTTTCACTGAGTTCTTTTAAGTCCAGTAAGATTAAATTTCAGATACAGTGGACAGCCACTAGCTGTTCTTCTAAATTTTTTTATCATGTCTGACTCATGAATCAGAAACATATCCCTACTGCTAGCAATGGAAGAAGAATTCAGCAGATCATCATTCTATAAATCTATTGAAAATTAAAGAGGAAAAAATTGAGTGCTTTAACAAGTAGATGTCTGATTAAATGCAAAATATGTTGTTATATGTAGAACTACAAATCATAGGAAAAGAAAATAAGAACATATCTGTGTAAGTGTCACATAACCTACTTGTATGGTGTAATACGTATTCACATTAATCATGAACTTCTTTACCATTGAAAACAAAGGGACAGTTATGGTAAGAGCACTGCATCTGTTTCAATATATATTCTGAAATCTTACTGCAGAGAGAAATTAACAATCAATAGCCTTTTGGTTGAATGCATTTTGTAAATTATGGAACGATTCCATAATTTAATTCAACTAAAATTACTATTAACATGATAAAAGTGATATTAATCTAGAACTGTATAATTATGCAGGTTTGTTGCTCATCACCTATTAGGAAGGCTGCTTTTCCAGTTTGCAGAAAGATGTTCCTGCAGGTAGCTCCATGGGGACTTAATTTTAATACAGATTTTTAGTGAGGAATAATACTTTCTAGTTTTGTAAAAAACCCAACAATGTTATCTTATTTGCTATCTAATCTAGTGCCTGCTATATGTAAATATAAATAAAATGCTTAATTTATTACCCTACAGATGGTAATTTTGAGTGTTCCTTAACTTTCCCTGTGTTTAGTCACAACAGATTCAACTATTTTTCTTAGAATAGGTGTGGTAATAATATCAAATTAATTTGTAAAGTAAAATAGAAGTCACACAGAATCACAGAATCGTCTAGGTTGGAAAGGACCCTGGAGATCATCTAGTCCAACCGTTTGCCTAGCACAGTTCCCACCTACAGCATAGCCTTAAGCTCTAAATCGGCCCTACTCATGAACACCTCCAAGGATGGGGACTCCACCACCTCCCTGGGCAGCCCATTCCAATGCCCAACAACCCATTCTGAAAAGAAATGCTTCCTAATATCCAGCCTAAACCCTCCCTGGTGCAACTTGACACCATTACCTCTTGTCCTGTTGCTTACTACTTGGTTAAAGAGACTCATCCCCAGCTCTCTGCACCCTCCTTTCAGGGAGCTGTAGAGGGCGATGAGGTCTCCCCTCAGCCTCTTCTCCAGACTAAACACCCCCAGTTCCCTCAGCCGCTCCCCATACGACCTGTGCTCCAGACCCTGCACCAGCTCCGTTGCCCTTCTCTGGACATGTTCGAGTCATTTAATGTCCTTTTTGTAGTGAGGGGCCCAAAACTGAACACAGGAATCGAGGTGCAGCCTCCCCAGTGCCGAGTACAGGGGTCAGATCCCTTCCCTGTCCCTGCTGGCCACGCTATTGCTGACACAAGCCAGGATGCCATTGGCCTTCTTGGCCCCCTGGGCACACTGCTGGCTCCTGTTCAGCCGGCTGTCAATCAACCCCCCCAGGTCCCTCTCTGACTGGCAGCTCTCCAGCCACTCCTCCCCAAGCCTGTAGCGCTGCTGGGGGCTGTTGTGGCCCAAGGGCAGCCCCCGGCATTTGCCCTTAGTGAAACTCCTGCAGTTGGCCTCAGCCCATGGCTCCAGCCTGTCCAGGTCTCTCTGCAGAGCCTCCCCACCCTCGAGCAGATCAACACTCCCACCCAACCTGGTGTCATCTGCAAACGGACTGAGGGTGCACTCCATCCCCTCGTCCAGATCATCAGTGAAGATGTTAAACAGGAGTGGCCCCAAAACCAAGCCCTGGGGGACACCACTCGTGACTGGCCACCAGCTGGATTTAACTCAGTTCACCACAACTCTCTGGTCCCAGTCATCCAGCCAGTTTTTTACCCAGCGAAGTGTGCGATTGTCCAAACCTCGAGCAGCCATTTTTGCCAGGAGAATGCTGTGGGAAATGGTGTCAAAGGCCTTTCTAAAGGCAAGGTAGACAACATCCACAGCCTTTCCCTCATCCAATAAGCAGGTCGCCCTGTCATAGAAGATCAGGTTTGTCAAGCAGGACCTGCCTTTCATAAACCCGCTGACTGGGCCTGAGCATCTGGTTATGTCGCATGTGCTGTATGATGGCACTCAGGATGAGCTGCTCCATCAGCTTCCCGGGCACCAAAGTCAAGCTGACAGGCCTGTAAATTCCCCGATCATCCTTCTGACCCTTCTTATAGATGGGCGTCACATTGGCCAATTTCCAATCTGTCAGGACCTCCCCAGTCAGCCAGGACTGTTGGTAAATGATAGAAAGTGGCCTGGTGAGCACCCAGCCAGCTCCTTCAGCACCCTCGGGTGTATCCCGTCTGGTTCCATAGACTTGTGTGTGTCTGTGTGATGCAGCAGGTCACTGACTGTCTCCTGGATTGCAGGGGCTTCATTCTCCCAGTCTCTGTATTCTGGCTGTGGAGGCTGGATTTCATCAGTACAACTAACCTTGTTGTAAAGACTGAGGCAAAGAAGGCATTAAGCACCTCAGCCTTCTCCTCATCACTTGTTACCAAATTTCCTCCTGCATCTAGCCGGGGGTGGAGAGTCTCCCTGGACTTTCTTTTGCTACTGACATACTTATAGAAACTTTTCTTGTTATCCTGGATTGCAGAGGCCACATTAATTTCCAATTGGGCCTTAGCCCTTCTGATTTCCACCCTGCACAGCCTCACAGCATCTTTATAATCACTGTGAGTGGCTAACCCCTTCTTCCAAAGGCTGTAAACTCTCCTTTTCTCCCTGAGTTGCAGCCAAAGCTCCCTGTTCAGCCAGGGTGGTCTTCTCTGGCGTTGGCTTCTCTTAGAGCACCTGGGGACCGCCTGCTCCTGAGCATTAACACTTCCTTCTTAAAGAGAGCCCAGCCTTCCTGGGCCCCTATACCCTTCAGGACAGTCTCCCAGGGAATCCTTTCAAGCAGGTGCCTAAACAAGCAAAGTCAGCCCTTCTCAAGTCCAGGATGTCAGTCCTGCTTAGCTCTCTCCTGACCTCTAAGAATAGAGAACTCTATTATTTCATGATCACTGTGCCCTAGTCGGCCTCCAACCTCCACATCGTCCACCAGCCCTTCTCTGTTCACAAGTCATATAATTTTAAGTATTTACTACAAGACCGACTACTGTATGGCTTTCAAAATCTGAATACAATTCCAAAGCTAACAGTTCTTTGCAAGCACGTGGTTTCTGTTTCTTATAGAGAGTTTGTATACTAGAAGGACGTTTCTTTGAATTTACCAAAATTTCAGTTGCAAGATCATAATCTTTCTGTATAGAATGTATTCTTGTTCTGACTGCGTTCAGTCCTGTGGAGTACATTCTTCACGACCCAGTCACAAAGAAGAGAAGTATCCTGACACACAAAGCCAACCCTCTCCTCTTACCCAGGTAATATAAAATTTGTCAAGTATGTAAGAACCATGTGTTTGATATTGCAGGTACATGGACAGACACAGCTAAAGCCTGGGCTTTGACACCTCCAGGCTGATGCAGAGCTCTACTGATGAAAAACTGAGGCTGACCAAGATGAAAGGCATTTTGCACCCACTAAGATCACAATTTCATATAACCTCCTACTTGGAGCTATGAGCAAAGGCTCAGTCTCTTTCAGAAGCACACTAAAAATCCCAGGTTAGATTCTCGCTAGTACTATATAATTACTGAATGTAAAAGGGGTCAGATCTTAAAATCATTCCCTTGACTGCCTTGATTTGCAGCTGGAGGAGGAAACAACAGCAACAGTTATTACTTTCCCAGTTGGATAGCACAGGAGCAAGAGAGAAAGGATTTAGCAGTTTGTGCTCTTCCCACTACCTCCTCTTCTCCACTGTACCACAGCAGCAGATTACATGACGCATAAGCCCCCAGAGAGGCTCTCAGGAGTTTCTTCCTTTTGTAGCAACAGGGGACAGTGCTACCTTGATTTAAACTTTGTTTCCAAGTAGTTCTTGAATAATGCAGCTACACATCATCCATTGATCTGGAAAAATCACAAACTGAGGATCTAGCCCATTTAAAATAAGGTCTCCAGTTTATTTTCTGCTCTATCAGTTGAATTTTTGATCTGCTCACTTCAAGCAGAGGAACGTGGGTGGCATGCAAGATATTTTATTAAGGGTGCACTTGTGTGAAATTACTTCATTTTGCAGGGGTTTAGGAGCATTTCATTTGTATAAGACATGTACAGCCTCTTAATTTTACTCTTAGTTCTACAAAAAACCCCTACAAGTTAAAAGCAAACCTCATTCATACCTAGTTTCACTCATTCCTCAGTGAAAAAGCATACTAACAAACACTAGGAAGAATTTCGAAAACAAACCTAAAAAAAAGAGAACTGGAGTGCTTAGCCAAACTCCAAGGCAGGTGAGTCTTGCATGATTTCAGGTTTTAACCAATCTCTTGAAAAAGTTGCTAGAAAATTCAAGACCATTCAAATTCTAACTGCTGAATATTGTGCTTTTGGATAAAGCTTGATGTTTATTCAGAACAAGGCAGTATAATTCTTTGGCTCATTACTGAAACCATATCTTGAGTTTACTACTCATTGTATAATAATTTGTTTCATAATTTCTAATAAGGGGTTGATTACTGAACCCCCCTCACATCTGAAGTATTTCTACTATTTAAGTTCTCTTAAAGAAACAAAAAAGGCTACTAGGTATTCCACTAATTCAACTGAACCAATGTTTTTGGTAAGGCTAAACACCAAAAAAGTTATTTCAATAACTTTTTTTAAGTAGATGTTTTTCTTTCTTACAACCCCTTAATTCCTTCAGGCTCTCACATATGCTTTAACAGTTTTCTCCAACTTTATCAAGTAACATAGAAATCAAAAGTAAAAATGCTTTAAAAATAAGTTTTAAAATAGTCACATTGCAGGGAAAGCAGTACAGGTATTTCAGTTGATTGTTCCCAGATAGTAAGAAGGCAAATGAATGGAAACTCTTATGCCAATAGATTTCTGTTAATTACTCTCCAACCCTGCTAAAAATATTTCTGATTTTTGTTTTTTGTTTGTTTGTTTGGGTTTTTTTTAAGTAAAGCTGTAGATCTATCCACCATCATTTGAATGAATAATAGAGTTTATTTCCTTCTTGGAAACATCATTCAAAAGAAAAATTATATTCTCCTGTATAATATGTTTCAATGACTGGACAGCTTAATCAACATGTACTTAATCTTAACTTTGTCAGACACAAACCAAAGTTTAAAAATACAGTGTGTTGCAACTAAAGTGTCAAACTCTCTAACATACCAGAAACTACATATTGTTTAATTAGAAAGTTAGGAATCAGTATCAGTCATTTTTTCAATAAATTATTTTAAACCAATCATATAGACATAAATTATCTTAACAAATTATATTTCCAGTAACATTTTCTGAATTACTTGATTTTGGTGAATCAACAATATTAACAGTTGGAATAGTAAAATGTAATTTGTCATGTCAGTTGATTACTTATTATTTAAATGAAGGATGGAGGAGAAAGTAGCATTCATTAATGTGGGTAAGTGAGTGTGAATATTGCCAATTTAATTTCCCATCTGTAACTCTCCAAAGTAAAGGCTCTTATTAAAGTATATTAACTTGAGATGTAAAAAAAGTTTTAAAGTGTTATTCATCAAAATTGTCATTTGTTACTTGTGCATCTCATACTTGTTGAAAATATCCTCATGATATTAATGGCTTTATTTACTAAGCTTAGCTCATTTTTATTTGATAGTCCTCCAGCTAGAACCACTAGGAGGTTTTTCAGCTATCTTCATTGAAACTTGGATTGTTCAGTTCATATTTGAGCTACAAGTGAATGTTATTTGAATTGCAATATTTGCCTGAAGCCTGTATAATATATCAGTTTTAGTTATGCTCTGAAAATATGACATTCATTGGCTGAAAATGCTTTCACATTTTTCAAATGAATCACTTGCATAAGAAGAGTACTGCCCTCCAGAGACAAATGTGAAAGATCTCATAGAAAACTGTTTGCACAGGAAAATGCCATGCTTTTCAAGTTACTTATTTTACAAAAATGGTGGAGTACTCTGGTCCTATCTTTTCACTTCAGATAGCACCCACATATTTCTCTTCAACTCTCTCTTTCCTCTCACCAGTATTTTCAAGTGGAGAGAAACAGAAAGTTTGAATGATTAAAAACTACTTCCCACTTCTTAAAAAAAAAAAAAAACAAAAACAAAAACAAAACCACAAAAAACCCACAACAAACAAACTAGAAGCTGAGCTTCTGCTTGGTATTTGCAGGTTTTAGAAATCCTACAGGGATGCTAGCCAGATTGTGACTATTCAAGGCAGCAACTACAAAAAACTCTGAAACCATTCCCGGCTCTCTGGTCAGTGTTCACTGAAGCACTCTTACCCTGCTTCCCCTCAAACTCATCAACAGAGCCTTATAGAGGCAAGAATCATAGTCTTAGAAATTATTACCTCTTTTATAGCAGTGTGACTTCATGCTGTTTGTACCAACATGGTCCAGTGCAATCAGGACATGTTAAATTTTTATTTGAAAATGGATAAACTATCAGTGCCCAGGTGCTATTGTTGGAATGTGATAAACATCTCAGGATTAATGGGGAATACTTGTAAGATTTTATCTTTGCATTTTTGTTACTGGCAGTTTTGAGGTTGTGGGTTTCTGTGGTTTTTTTTAACAGTGAACCATTCAAGGAAAGAAATGTTCATATATTCAGTATCATGAGGGTGTTCATGAACAATACAGCACATTTAAATGAACACAAAGAGTTGGTCATGAACACTTTCCCAAAAACTTGTGTAATCTACATCCTTGTAGGCAGCAACAAATATTGCAAATGTACCTACAGAATAAATTAAGTACAGATTTATTTTCTTACAATCTGCTAGGTATCATAAAATATGAAGCACTAAGTTCTGTCCACAGGTTCTGCAAACAAGCAAACAGGTCATACTTCAGAGAATCAGGGCTTTGAGTGCCACTGATCAGTCAGGCAATGAAACCATCTGGTTTGGATCATGATGGATAGCCAGTATTTGTTTAATGCTGAAGGAAAAAACACCACCAGTAGCTCAGCACTTATGATTTCTCTGAGTGACATATAGTACTGGATAAGAAATCATAATCCATGTACTGCTTTAATTACTGAAATAATTGCTGACAGCAAATGCGGTCAGAAATAGAAAGTTTTGGGCATTTTCAGTTGAAACCATTGAGAGAAAACAAATCCAACTGTATCCTCTACGTGAAATTCATAGTCTTACTTCATACTCTTACATCATTATACTGGTAGCAACAATATTTCTGCTTTGTTTTCCTTTATCCACACTACCTTTTCCACAGCTTTTTGCATTCTTCAGTAGGTTGTGATTAGTTAAGCACATCATATAATAGATATGACTATGTTTAACCATATAGCTATTAAGCAATGAACAGTTCTTGATCTTTCCTATGGAAAATGCTATACCAGAGAGGAATGATGGTAATTTTAACAGCTTCAACAGTATCATTTACTTATTCTCATCACACTTCCTTGGTACTTCATGTTATTTTAGTAATACTCTATGCACATTTTATTGCCCCTAAAACAACATGGAAAATTGGTCACATAGCTTTTCCATGAGATTTCTTTGCTAGTCTTCACTATGCTTCTTGGCAAAACCCTTACCACAATTAATCTTGGCTTATAAATTTAACTGTGTTTTTCAGACTGAGAAGACTTCTCCAAGTATCTTCAAAAATGTTTATGAAGTGTAGGGCATTTTTCTAATAACCTTTCTAAGCTATCTGTATTTTTAAAATTTCCTTTAATTTATAATTAAACAAACAAGATAATACTGAATTCCCCGTGTTAAAGCTTCCAGCCGTACCTCCTGGAACCACACTGATGATCAGCAGAAAATTTTTCATTATTGGATTTCTAAAAGAGATTCAAAGCCAAAAGACAGCACCAAAAAAATTTCCTCTCATTGTAATGTGAATAGCATCTCATGAATTGGCGCAAAAGAGAGTAACAATTGCTCCTGCAATGTTACAGAACTACCATGAATACAACTTCTGTTATCTTGCACTATCATCAGGGCTCATTAGAAAGCATTCTAAAAAGGCCTTCTAAATTTTTTTTACTGACTATACTGGTACTCTGAGAAAATGTATTGTCAGCTAAGCTGCAGCTTTTCAAAGGTCTAAACTGAAATTAAAAAAATTGAGGCTTGGATCTCTCTGACTTCAGTCATTCTTAGCTACCTAGCTGGTATTGAAACATATTCAAGCAAACAAGCAGAAGCCTCAAATGTTCTTAGAAAATTGCTACTTCTGTGTTCTCTGACTTTATTATCCTGCTTATCTTGGGCTACTACTACTCAATCCTCTTTAAATATCTTGAAAAGGTTAGTGTTTACTGGATTTTTTGATCACAGGTCAGGAAGGTCTGTGGTTTATCTTTGCTTGGTCTTTCATAGATTGCTCTCACTACTGTTTTTAACATTTTCGGGGTTTTTTCCAAATTCAAGGTCTATCAAAGATAGGCAAAATAGCCCAATAATGAAATGACTATCCTCAAATCTTGGGAAAACTCCTATATCTAGCAACTCCTAGGAATTCCTCACCTTTCTCAGAAATTGTAGATGTCCCATCTGTCAGCTTCTGTAACAAGTGTGTATTTCCAAGAGCACCAAAGGAATAATGGATCTTCAACTCAGCCTGCAATTGAAATGCCACTTACATTTAAACTGGAATTCAGGATGCTTGTGTTCTATTCATGGCTGTAACAGAGATCCCAAAAAGTCCAACAGCCATGATTCCATTACTTACTAAGGCATTTTGAAAGAAGAAAAATTCTGAGAGGTGAGGTCATCAGAAACACAAAAAATCTTCTTATACAAATTCAGTACTAACCAGTGTTGAAAGAAATCTAACTCTGGAGTATATTCTTCTGCAATGATGCAGCTGCTTTTCAGGTTAGCAACTTCTACTTTATTTTGTGTAACTGTTCCCTAAAAATCTATGACAGAGAACATCTAACCTCTGCTTTATCCAGAAAAGCAATAACGATCATCTGAAATACAAGCATGTTAATGAAGATGTTAAAGATTTTTAAACTACTGGAGAAATCAACACTGCTTATTTAATGTTATTATCTTAATGCTGGGATTTTAAAGGCTTTTTCTATACCTTGTTAATTTTGGTGTTTTCCTTCTCTGCTACAATAAAAATATCATAATTCTGTAAGTTTTTAAATAAATGTTATTTACGTTGAACTAGCATGTCATTTATACTTAACAGAGAAAAGCTTTTTTCCTCTGGTTTAGATTAAGGCTAAATTTACAGAATGGTCTCCAGAGGAAACCCCAGAATACTGATGATTTTACATTAATCTCCCACACAGCTTTTAGTACCTCTGTGTAGGCCACATCCTGTCGCCATTTCATTAAACAGGATTTTGCCACCATCCCTACACACAGAACAATCAGGTTTTCCAAGTATATTCTACATCAAGAAATTTTAGCACCAAACATAGAGATGACAACAGCACAGTTATTGTCCAAATTTATACCAATTAATCTGTGAATCAAAAACCACAATTATATATTCACATTTGATGAAGAGGAGCAATTGCTACTGATTCATGCATACATAATAAATGAAGCATCTCAAAAGAAGCATTTAGGGCTAAGGATTATTTCATACATTTTACTTTTGCAATTATAAAATAAGATTAGACCTTTGACTAAGAAAATTACTAGGATGACATCAAGTTTTACTACCAGTTATAGAACATCTTGCTGTAGTTCTCTCTGTATATACAAAAAAGCTGTGCTATTCACACCTGTATTTACGTTATCTAATAATTCTTTTTCCAGAATTGCACGAAAGTTTCTATCATTTCATTGTCATAAAATGACTTGGAAACCATGGTGCTGAATATTGTTTAAGTTACCTGATACATTGTGTAAGTTACTCAATACAGCCTACTAGGTGTTCTCTATTTAAAACCACATTGAACTAGGGTCTTATGCCAAAGATGAGGAATAGTTACAAAAATGATACAGAACATGAAAGTGAGCTATCTTATTTTGTGGCAGACCAAGAAAAGAAGAATATGTATGATTAGTAGATGTCTTAGGCAGTGATAGAGACCTATAATAAACACCTATAAGCATCAGAAAGATGTAAACCTCTGGAGAAGGAAAGAGATATGAGCCAAAACAGAGTAACAGAGGGAATCTAAGCAGCAAAGTTGCAGTCAGAGACACAACTCCTGCAAACTTCTCTAAGTTTTCATAAAAATCCAATGTTTTTAGTCAAAAACTAGATAAAAGCAGCTGAAAATCCAGACTACTTATATGTCTTAATTGAAAAGTCTCAACTTCTGCATGTTCAATGAATTTCAGATCATACATAGCTATCAAAAAATATCACCATACTTATCACCATTTTCTGTTAGGGACATCCAGACATGTCTAATATGTTAGACCTGAGAAGGCCACAGACTGTCATAATGAAACCTTTTATTGTAGGGTCTGTGAGATTCTCCAGCCACCTATTCACACATTTCTCATTTTCAAACTGTTGCATTTAATCACCCTGTCACCTATACCAGAAAAAAGACCAGAGTTACTTTTGAATTAAAGAAAATGATTGTTGAGAAGGGATGTGGCAAGAGAGAACAGAATGAGACCATTACATACCCATTACTTGAGATTGCACAGAAAATTATTTTGTTGAAAGTAATAGCAGTCAACCAGATCTTAGTCTGTCACATGGAGTAGATCTTCTGATAAGGCCCACATTTTTACTCTGTACTCGGTTCAAGCAACAGACCAATGAAAAACATCTCATAAAATTGGTTCACTGCTGGGAAAGAGGTAAAGCCAGACTTACAGCCTTTCATGGCTTGGCTCTTCTATTTTCTTTGCTGTAACAAGAACTAAAAATTATCTGCCCATATATTTTTGCAAGATAATTTTGAAGCCCTTTCTTTTCATCTCCATTTTATAGACATTATCTCGTTTAAAGAAGACCATTTTAAGGAAAGCAAAAATTACAGTATATTTAAGTTCCAAGAGGATCTGATCCGTTTACTTTTCAGAGAACTAATGTCAAGCCTTTGTCTGAAGTGAAAGAGGAAACTAACAAGGATGTTTAAAAGAATTATAAGAAACTTTGGAGCCATAGCCTAGAAACAGAAAAAGAAACTCAGTAGATAAGTAAATGTACTTAACAGGCTGTTCTCATACAGTACACCTAATGTAAAATCTTTATGTGGACATTACTTTCTATGCTTAATCATTTCAAAGTATTATTTTGGTTACAATTCTGAAGAACTAAGTTCCTCCTGTTTCCAGAAAATCCCATTTATTCCCCTGTGTTCCAATCTTGAATATTATTCATTGTCTATTCTATTAATTTTCCTCTTAAATTTTTAAATGGAATCATCACATCATCTCTATAAATCCAGATCTTACTTTCTGAATGTAAGCTTTCTATTTAATAAGAGACTCTATTTTTCAAATAAAAAAGATTGCTCCAGAACTAAGAGAAAAAATTTCTGTCTCTAAGAATACAAATTTTTTTTCTCAAAGTTTCTACAAAAACTCATGTCATTTAATGAAATAGCATTTTGATAAAAGTGTTGCATTATAAAATGTTCTTTCTATTTCAACAGTGTATAATCCTGAAAGTGAAATGCCATATCACCACTATCTAAAATATTCTATATATATATATTTGGATGTGATATTGTGCACTACTTAAACAGCAACCCTTAAGGGTGTTAAATGTTCAAATTCCAAAATGAGGTTTGGAATCTGCATTAACTGCATCATTTTCTAGTAATGTGAAATGTTACTGGAAATATGTTCAAAATATATAAAGTAAATTTGTAATTCTAAATCTGTACTCACCCAATCATAAAATAAATGAGGGCCTAACTATGCATATGCGTATATACAAATATAGCTTTATTAGTAAATGTATGGTTATTAACAGTCTGAACATGAACGAAAATTCTGCAGAAACAAGTTGAAGAAATGCATATGATGAACAGATGACAATGATCTAGATAAGAGAAACTGTTACAATACATTTTATGTGAGGGTGGCCATACTTAGACAGACCAAGAGTCTTTCTATCCAACATCCTGTAACCCATACTGGCCATAAGCAGGTACCTGTCAAAAGAAAGGAGAGGCATAGATGATGTTCTTACCAAGGCAGACCTTCTCAAATAACCTCCTAAAATCCATCAATTTTCTTCTCAGAGGATTTCCTTAGCCAGGTATGTTTTAAGTTATAAATAGAATAAGGCTATAAAGCAGCATCCAGTTTTATTATGAAACTAACGTACTAATTGCTAGGTTATGTGATCAGAGGCTTGTCTTCACACAGAATTGTACCGAAGCAAGAATGATGACAACAGCTTGATTCGCTACATAGCCCACATCCTTTGCCTGTGCACCACCTTGTTGCTTCTGCCGATTTAGAGAAAGACATGCATGAGAAAAAAATAGAGCCTGTAGTCAGCCTTAACAGGGATGGTACAACAGTGACTTCACACAGACCTGTAGAAAGATTGGGTTGTGTAAATGCTCAGTATTAATATGCTTCTCCTTTGATTCTCTCTCCTCAGATGCTAGGCACCATTCTGCACACAACCACATGAGGTGCCTTTGAGCTGCTGTGTGCTCTCCTTTAGCAGTTCACCATGTACTTCCAGGACAAGACAGCTTGTATGGTATTGTCCTTAAGGCTGGATTCACCCACAGCTGATGGCTGGATTATTCTCTTGAAGTGATTTCTATCTTTCCCTCAGCTTTATATGCCTTTGACAGTCCAGTAGGTTTCTTGTTTGTATTTACAAGCTGATGCTGTAGGGATGACTGAAACACAAATCAGAAAGAGCCCAATAGTGAAGCTAATCTAAAGTGACAATTTTTAACATGAAAAAATCCTCGTAAGGAAGATGATTTATTCCTCTGGCTGGATAAGATTTCTAATTACTTTTGTCATTCTAAATTGACATTAATATGACATAGTGAAAAATTATGTATTAAGAGATTATTTTGTTATGCATTTCTTTTCACATTTCACTTTCAATAATTAATCACTATTTTGAATTTCACACAATATTGAATAGAGTATGGGCTTGGATTTGGCTGATTGCTTGAAGAACTATTTTAACAAAATAACTATTTTACTGATTAACTTCTCAAAAAAAGAGACAATACCTGAGAAGTATAAATCTTTTAAAACTATTAACATAATATCTCCTTCACTTATGGTACAGAAAATAAGGCTGATCTTAATGAATTCCCAGCCTTCCCCTACCTCACTGCAACTTTAACCAATTATAATTAGAAGCAGTCTTTCACTTTTTCAGCTTTCCCTTGCAAGGTGAGCCATTGTAATTGTAGACCTTGGCACCAATAATCATCTAAGCAGATAACTGAGCAACAGGCTAGGAAGACTCATCAGGAGAAATCATTTAAAGAGATCACTTAGCAAACAACCAGTCTCTTTGTACCTACAATTAAATCAGCTACGAAACAAGCAAATAGTCACTCCTCTGTTTAACAGTACCAAATTATATGAATGCAAAACCAGAACACAGTTTAGTCATATTAAAAAACACTCCTTTTTATGGAATGCATGCAGGAATGCAATCATAATTGAAAATTAAACTAATATTTTATCATAAAAATCCTACATAATCAGCCAGTGACTCATTTTCCTGTAGTATGCTGGATAAACTGTTATTAAGGTCTTAGAAGCAACAGTAGGACACCAAATTGGCTGATCAGGGAACTTCCGTAGAGATGAAATGCAAAAAGCAGAAGTACTGTACATGGAAGAAGAAACATATTCCCAAGAAGAAATACTGAAGTATCACCTGGCTTTTCAGGGATAGCATCAGTAAAGTCAAAGCTCAGCTGGAGATGAACCTGGCAATGGAGATGAAGTGCAAGAAAAAGGTACATCAAAGGCAAAAAGAAGAAAAAGGAAAATGTGGGCCTGCTGCTGAATGGAGTAGGTAGCCAAGTGATGAAGGACATGGAAAAGGATGAAAAACTCAAATCCATCTTTGCCTTATCTTACTGGCAAGGTCTCCTCTCAGGCCTCCCAGGTCATTATGTCCAGAAGGAAAGTTAGTGGAAGTAGAAGGTACCACTCACTGTAGGGAAAGATCAAGTTAGGTTCTGCTTAAGTAAATCAGTCATGTTCAAGTTCCTGGGACCACACGAGATACATCCAATGGTGCTGACAAACCTGGCCGATGTCATTGTGAGGCCATTTTCTGTTCATCATCTTTGAAAAGTTGCAGTGATCAGTAGAGGTCTCCAGTGGCCTGAAAAGGTCTGATGGTAAGAACATGTTTAAAAGGGAGTGAAAGAGGAGGACCTGGGGAGCTACAGGCTGTTCCAGCCTCATCCTAAATCCTGGAAATGTTGTTGAGCAAATTCTCTTGTAAGTATTTTCTAAGCATATGAAGGACAAGAAGAGATTGGAAACACTCAGCATAAATTTACCAAGGGCATATGTGACAAACCCAATTGCCTTTCATGAAGAAATTGCTGGCTCTGTGAAAAACAAGAGCAACAGCAGCAAGGTTGTTGACAGGCTCACTGACACCTTGTAGGCAATCAGGAAAGATATGGACTAGATGAGTGGACTACAAAGCAGACAGTAAACTGGATGGTTGCACCATCAGGCTCAACAGGTAGTGGGCAAGTGGTTCCAAATCTAAGCAGCAACTACGTAAGAACAGAGCTCCCCTGGAGTTAATACTGGGGCCAATACTGATTAACACCTTTAACAGCTGTCTGGATGGTAAGATGTGATGCATCCTCAATAAGTTTGAAGATGACACCAGAATGGTCGGAGCACCTGATACACTGGAGGGCTGCAATTCACAGAGCCTTGACAAGCTGGAGGAATAGCATGACAGGAATCATAAAAGGTTCAGCAAAGGCAAAAAATAACCTCAGCTCAGACTATTACCTGCTGTTACCTGACTTTTGAAAAGTTTATTTCACACTTTATGTGCCCAAAGAGAGCTATACCATCTTTTAGATTTTATATATATATATATATATATATATATATATATACACACATACAAGCTATTTCAAAATCCCTATTTTAAATAGTAGATGTACATTATTTTCTTCTTAAACTAGAAAATACATAAATACATGTACACATACATTGTTCATCCAGAATTTACAGTCTATGTTATATAAATACTGATTTCAGAGAACAAAGATATCATTTTGTTATTGAAAAATTAGAAATTTTACAACTGCTGAATAAAATCAGTAACATCTGATCAAAATTCTGTTTTTTAAAAAAGATTTCGGAATAGCTAATGCTAGACTGGACACAGTACCTGCTGTTCTCCATATTCTACTCGTGCATTAGATGTAAATCATCCACTTAATGGTAGGCATAAATTAAAGTAATCCTTTTCATTTGGGAGATGAGGGATTGGAGATAGGTGTAAGATCTGAAGTCTTCCAAAGGTATTAAGAATTACTATTATGCAGGTATTCTGGTATGGGACCTGCCACCCTCACAGCTTCCTTACTTCTCTTCAGCATCTAGTCAGTGCAAGTTGTTCTCCGAAATTATTCCAGAATACATATAGAAATTGTTGACACTGGTCGCCATAACAGAAGACTCTAAAAAGCCAGCGTTTGGATGCCACAAAACATTAAGGCTTCTAATGTCCACTTAAGCTCACAAATTCCCACGGATTTTTACCACTGATCTGAGGTTAAATGCTCACTCAATTTTGGTTTTCATACTAATTAAATACACTTTTCTTTGTAACAGGTACTGCAGTCAGATCAGTTCAATGAGACTGAGTTAGTAGGATAGAAACATAAAAATTCAGTGTGAGTCCAGATGCGTAACAACAGTTATGTGTTCAGCTCCTACTAATATCAAACACATTCTCAGACCTGGTCAGTAAAATTCTCCTTGACATACTAAGTTTATTTTTAAAGGTTGAGATAAACTTGAGGCTTTTATTTTTTCCCCCAAGCTCCATCCTCAGCTTTCTAACAGGTAGCATAGGCTAGACACAAAACAAGGAAGCAAAAACTGTTGAATTCTGTTTCTAGTTTGATTACTGGTTTGTTCTGTAGCCTTGGCCAGTTGCACTACTCCTTTGCATGCAATTTTTCCTGTGCAGAAAATGAAAATAACACTACTTTCTCATTAACTGATCTCCCAAAGGTAACATGAGGATTTGCTCATGTTTATAATGCTTTAAAATAAAGAAATGTGCAATAAAAGTCCTAAGAATTGTTGTGCTGTTCTTCATTATTAACTGACAGATGAGCAAGGTAACAAACACACTGCTGTTGAAAAGGGTCTATACCCATGAGAAGCTTCCTGATAAGAGTTACAGCTTGGCAAGATCTCTTTCAGCACTATGTAAACCATAGTTACCATTTATTTTTACTACATACACTACCTTACTGAGTCACAAATAAATAAATCTGAAGATCAGCTCTTCCTCAGCTTTTATTTTTATTACATGTTACTTTGCTAAGGTCCAATCTCCTTGCTTTCCTCATCTCTCTCTAACACTCAATTCCTTAAAACAATAACCAAAACTTAGAATTCTAACTGTTGTTTAAAAATACTTTGCTGGTATAGTAAAGTGAATAACTGCAAAATTATGGCTCAGGATTCACACATTTCAGTTGTTTAACATTTGGAAAAGCTTTTTGTGCCTGACTACAGAAGACAAAATGTAATCTGAGGTAGTACTCTGGCAGAAGGAAAACAGTGAGCAAGTTTGAATTTGGGACTCAGTCTGTAATGCCAGAGTATCAAACTTACACTGATGATGCTAATAACACTTTTCTAATTATTTCCTTTAAGACACAGAAACAGTTTAAGTGCATCTTTAAATAAAGAAAAATTGGGGATAATTTTAGATAATGTTTAGATAACAGATAATCAGTTTTTATCTGCTTATGAATAGAGAGAGTTTTGACTGTTTCTTTAATGAATAATAAAATAAATAAGTTTTTAATTAGCACAGTGCCTATCTAATTCACAGAATTTAACTTAAGGAAAAACTGATAAATTAGGACAGAAAGAACATTACAAAAAAATATTTCAGAAATTAACTATCATGTAAGTCATTCTTGTAGCTCCCTAGAGTTTCATAAACACACTAATATACACTCTTGCAGTTGTATGTAAGCAATACAAAGGCAATTAAAAATACATCTTACATTGTACAATTATAATAACCTCTCCCAAATTATGTTTGAGCAAAGTATAGGGTAAATAGTAAGAAGAGACAATATATACCCTGAATTTCATATAACTAAATGAAACACAAAAACCTATTTTACATATTTTTGTACCGAAAGCCTTTCTAACTGCATCACAACTCCAAAATAACTTTTTGCTTTCAAATAACCCTTATAATGATGTCTTCAGGTACACAATGTACTCCTACATTTCTGGACTTTGCACCCAATAAAGGTGTCATTTTCCATCATATAATGTCAGTCACATGTATTAAGAGAACAGAAGAATCACAGCAGCAACTGGAGTAGTTTGCTCTGTTGTCATTGAAAAATCTATCCTTTAAAGGGAAAATAGAAGACTACACCAGCCTCTGACACCTTGGATCTGTAGCATTATGAGTGAGGTATGTACATGTGCCATTACACTTCATAGTGTCCAACAAATGCTGGTCCAGCCAGCTCAAGAATATCTATATCCTATCCTATCTTCCCCTATCCCATCTCCTTCTGAGTCAAACAATGCAAATAGACAGTTTCCATAACAAAAGGCAATGGAAGAGACTTTCACCATATTTCATGAAGCTTTAGATAAATCAATACCATCATAATATATAGATTTGACCAACTGTCCTAAATCACATCCAAGTGTTTGAAAGAAGAAGTCAAATTTACAGTATCGCACTTACTATCATAATTAAAATATTTGCTTGAGTATTAAATCAGGGTAGGAGCTGTGGCTATTGGGCAAAACAAATCTAGAGGAAAGTAAACGTTCTTTGAAATAATTATCATAAAGAAGGTAAGATCAAATACATTAAATCTCCTCAAACAAACAAGTTCCCATGTATAAGTCTCCCACCCTTTTAATAACAGCTGCTTTGGCAAAAGCAAAAGTATTCTGCTGTCAATCCCTTCCTAGCTGTGCATACCATCTTAAATGGCATCAGACCTGTTACCTGCATCAAAACTGTTAATAAACTCAGTTACAGTTATTTGAGGAAAACTGGCAACATTTAAAGCATGTGGTCACATTCACACTCCAAATATACTAGCTATCCTAGCTTACAGTAAAATATCACATTTAATATTCTATTTATACAGGCTAAATATATTGCTTATTAAGAAATTAACAAAATATAGGAAGAACTGAAATGTCAAAAGCAATTGCCTGTCTGTTTCTAATCCTGCCCATAGAAGGTCTGGCAAGTGTTACTTTTCATAAACGTAACTGTTGCTGCCAGCTGCCAGTTCAGTCTATCAATTTGCAAGCAGTTGTTTTTATAGCTCATGTTAGTAATTTTGCATGTAAAATTTCAATCTGACACAAATCCTTGAGCTCATGTTAGTAATTTTGCATGTAAAATTTCAATCTGACACAAATCCTTGATCTTAACTGTGGTCTTTAATATTATCTCAGTTTAACCTGGATGAAAAAAAAAAAAAAAAATTAGGATCTGGTTCCCTGTATGCATCGAAAGAAAAAGGGTGAAATGACTGACAAGACACTGTGATGTCTCCTTAGAGTCAGAAGAGTAAGAGTTTACAGAGTGTGAAAGATATAGAAAAACATTACTGAACATTTACTATCTAATTTTTCATCTACTATGATTTTTTTTTAAAGAGATTTATTTGTTAGTGCAGCTCATTCCTCTACAAAGCTCACATAAAACCAGAAACAATCCTGAGACATTATAAAGATAAAAAGAGAGAGAGAAAAAGAGAGTGAAAAAGAGAGAGAGAGTGTGTGTGTGTGTGTGTGTGTACACACGCATGTGTTTAGGAAAAAAATGCATATTTTATTTAAAAAAAAATACATCCACTGTCTCAGATTTTAGTTCTGGAGGTTCTATAAGATACTTTATAATCCTATTTTTGGAAAGTTTTAGCATATTCATGAAAAAAAATACATTTGTAATTTAAGAAGTTTTCAGTGGTGAAATTCTTCCACCTCAGAATGTCTATGACCCAAATGCTCTTCTACCTTCACCTACCCACTGAAGACAGAGAATCCTGTGTCCCACCCATCCTTTGGTTTCCTTTACTCAACTGCATATTTTCATATATTTGAAGGCAATGGAGGTAAGCTGTATTTCCACAGACAAAATAGTTTGTGTACTAAGTTTGTGTACTAAGTTTGTGTACTTCCATGCAGACAGAAGGCAGATAAAGGGATAGCTTTCTCCAGCTGTTCAAGCTGGCATTACAAGCGTGTAAATGGGAAATTCATAGCTGCTTTAGAGAGCCAACTGAAAACTGGCACTAAATATCTAGATAAATTTAATTTCCTGAACAATATTCTTCCTGAAGCAGCATAATTGCTCTTTAGCTAAGAAAGAAACATAAAAGCTAAAGATTTTATATTACAAAGAAACATCAAAATTATAATTGCTTCTGATATTCTGTTCAGTTTTGGTTTGTTTGTTTGTTTAAATAGTCTGGCAGCTCCATTCAACAATCTATAGATCTGCTCTTTCCCTGTCATTCTCAGAAATATGAGATAATTTTTTTAGATAAACCTTGTTTTGTCCAGTTTCTAAATATATTCTACCAACCCGTGGAATGAATGGCATAGGCAGGATACAAAGTTATGTCTTAATGTCCAGCACAGAATCTTGGCCACAGGGAAGCCTCTTACAGAAGTGATCCCTCTCTGAGTACAGCACATAGCTACCCATAATAATTGGCAAGTTTTAGGTTTGTTACTTATTTGAATATCCTTCAGTCTTACTCTTGCATATTTAAATCCAGCCTAGAAATAATGTTGTCTCCAGAAATCTATAATCCTTTAGGCTTTTACATAGGACAGAAATGATGGTTTTCATTCTGCTTTCTGAACTACCATATCAGGAGCATACTTTTTTTAAAAAATTTTCAGTCAGTGTTGCTAAAGGTAACAATACAGAAAGTACCTTCTATGTATTACACAGTTTACACCGGACATCCCAAATACTACTGAAGTTTCAAAGCCAAATACTCTGAAATTTAGAAAGGCCAGGAATGTGAATTGTAATCGTTCCACCTATATTTATTTTCCTTCCATATCTCAAACCAATCTTCTCTTCAGCCTCCATGGATAGAGAACAAAAAAATCAAGACATCAGTCTATCTTCAAAACTTTACTAAATAACATTATATTTATCACTCCAAATAATGTGTGCATTTGTAAACAATCTAAAAGTTTACATGCTTTTATGGATGTAGTGAGTATTTCAAGAAGCATTTCAAGAACTCATTCTACAAGAATTTCAAGAACTCTTCTAATTTATTCAAAAAATAAAGATACCCACATTGAAATAAGATTTGGGAGGTGATATTAAATTTGAAATTAATAGTAGATGGGTTTTTGCCATAGCACCCTAATGAATTATGGTTTTTTCTCATGTACTACAAGTCCTACATTCTTTTCACAGCTACATTATTCAGAATACAGGATTTTTTCTGAAGGTATGTCAAAAAATTCCTAAGTCCTGCATTTCAGTTCTCAGTGTGTTCATCTTTTCTTTTCCTTATATATCCTTGGGATACAAAATGGCTGCACTGCCTTCACCATTGTAAGCAACAATTTCATACTAAACAATTCACATTTTGGAAAATAAAAGTGGAAGATAGGATGGTATCAGAAACATTTAAGAACACAAAAGATTACTGTAGAAAATGTACATGATATAAGAAGTCACAGATGTAATATGAAGAAACTATAATACAAATCGCTGTAACCAAATATGTTCAATTATTTACATTACAAATAATGTAGATATACAGGATCAGGCAAAATCCTCAGGATTCCTTGAAACTTGTTTTGAAACTGTGTCATGTAAAAATTTTCTGTGTATAAGAAGGTTCCTACCTTTATTATAATAAGGGAAAAATGGTTATTCAAGCCTCCAGAAGTCTTCTTTTCGAATATAAAGTATTAATAATGTTCAGAGAAAATGTTTTCTGGTGTTTGTATTTGGACATGACCAAAAGATTTACAAGCAGTACTATCAAATGTCAGTCACAAATTTACATATCAATATCTTATTCTTCTTTTTTACTTATTTAGGGATTTAAAAAATAAATAAACTTCTGTCCTAGAAGCATCACCTTCTGTCCTGTACCTGCCACTGAAAATGTTGAATCAAGAAGAAATTGCTGGGCCTTACCTGCTGGACTCAGCAGATGTAATGGCAATCAGAGGAGGAATCCTCAGTGGAAGAGTTGTGGGCCTTGGGATAGTCTCAGTATCATTCTTTTTATCCCAGTCTGCCTGTTCTAACTGCCTGAAAGCCAGCGGAGGAAGCTGGATGTTACGGGACGATAATCTCCGCACAAGATAGGGCTCCATTCCCTGGAAAGATTCTTCGTCCTCAATGCTGTGCTGCAGAGCTTCTTCTGAAACCTATGGTCAAGGAAAAAAAACACCCATCATGTAGGGAAACACCTATAATGTTAATTTGATAACTCTTTTAATTCCTTTCCATAAACTAGTTCCTTATAAATATTATTAATACTATCATTATTAGGAAAATTAAAAACAATGATAAAATGCAGTAAAAAGTTTCTAGGGTTTAGATAATTTGGGGGTTTAAAAGTAAAGAGATAGCTAATTAATGAGATTAACACACTGCTATCCAAAATATGTACTCATAACAAAAGTGCTCTGCATTAGACAAATTTCTTTCCCACAATATGCTTGCTTCCCTACACATTAGTTATCTACTTTTCTTCTCAGAAGTCAGAGTCCAAATACCAATAATAAAATAAAACAAAAGTAGTAGACAGAGATCTGGAACAAAACACCTCTCGACTGAAAATAGGAAAAATTCACCTTAAATTCTCTCAGCTGACCCAACTCCCATCTTTCTCTCTTGCCCACAGTAATTTCATACTAATAGTAAGTGAAGAGTACTTAACCACTGTAGTGCTAGAAACAGTGAATAATTAGAACTTCTGAAGGTCAGGTAATAAAGGAATCTTAACTCTAAACATTAGTGAACATTATTTTTAATTTAATCATCTAAACTGCTGGCAATATTCTCTGGGTCATGGAAGAATGGCAGACAATCCAGGAAATAAATCTCCAACTGATATTGATTTGAAGGGGAGAAACTTTCTTCAGAAAGTTTGCAGAACTTTTAACAAACAGCTCACCATTGTGAGAGAAAATTCTCAAATAATTACTTTCCTGAGAGCACTGATATTCTGAGAAGCCTGTTGTAATAATGAGAAGAAATTGGCTTTTTTCTCTGTGTGTTACACATCTTTTATCATTACTTGACAAATTCCCCAGTACAGATACCACTGTCTTCACCTAGTGCCTTGATTACTTCGCTGTGAAGAAACCCAAGTTCTGAGCATGTCTAAAGATTTTCTACGTATAAACTAAGAATTAGGAATACAGCAAGTAGAGCTATATATTATTCCACCTCAATCAGGTATCAATAGCTTCATAATTCCAATGCAATACTTGATACTGGTATGCCGAGTATTTGCTTCTGCCAAATTAGAGTTCACATGTATATTATGGTATACATGGTATACAAAATAAAGCAAGATAGACTCTGCCCATAATTTACAATCACACCTCCAGTTATGGTGCAGACATGGCGTTCAGTTTGACCTGTCTCATGAGGACTGATGCACATCTGCAGGACAATCTGGCACGCAATGTATTTGCACTGTGTGCACAGGGAGAGCCACTAATGAATCACCTTTCATGATGAATCATTGTATTGGGTTTGCATGGCAAGGTTTCGGTAGCAGGGGGGCTACGGAGGTGGCTTCTGTGAGAAGCTGCTAGAAGCTTCCCCTATGTTCAACAGAACCAATGTCAGCCGGCTCCAAGATGAATCCACTGCTGGCCAAGGCCGAGCCCATCAGTGACGGTGGTAGAGCCTCTGGGATAATGTATTTAAGAAGAGGGGGGAAAAACCCCTGTGCAATTGCAGCCAGAAGAGAGGAGTGAGAATATGTGGGAGAAATAACTCTGCAGACACCAAGGTCAGTGAAGAAGGGTGAGGAGTTGCTCCAGGCACCAGAGCAGAGACCCCCCTGCAGCCCCCGGTGCAGCCCCCGGTGGGGCAGGCTGTGCCCCTGCAGCCCGTGGAGGTCCACGGTGGAGCAGATCTCCACCTGCAGCCCCTGGGGACCCCACTCAGAGCAGGTGGATGCCTGGAGGAGGCTGTGACCCTGCGGGAAGCCCACACTGGAGCAGGCTCCTGGCAGGACCTGTGGCCCCGTGGAGAGAGGAGCCCACGCTGGAGCAGGTTTGCTGACAGGACTTGTGACCCCACGGGGGACCCAGGCTGGAGCAGCCTGTTCCTGAAGGACTGCAGCCCGTGGGAGGGACCCATGCTGGAACAGCTCATGAAAAATTGCAGCCCACAGGAAGGACTTATGCTGGAGAAGTTCATGGAGGACTGTCTGCCATGGGAGGGACCCCACACTGGAGAAGGGGAAGAGTGTGAGGAGTCCTCACCCTGAGGAGGAAGGAGCAGCCGAGCAAAGAGTGATGAACTGATCACATCTCTGGCCCTGCACCACTGTGGGGGAGCAGGTAGAGAAATTGGGAATAAAGCTGAGCCCAGAAAGAAGGGAGGATTGGGGGCAAGGTGTTCTTAAAATATGGGTTTATTTCTCATTATCCTAGTCTGATTTGATCGGTAGTAAATTAAGCCAATTTCCCCAAGTCAAAACTGTTTTGCCCATGACAGTAGTTGGCAAATGATCTTTCCCTGTCTTTATCTTGACCCACTAGCCTTTGTTGTACTATCTGTCCCCTGTCCAGCTGAAGAGGGGTGTGATAGAATGGCTTAGGTGGGCACCTGGAGTCCAGCCAAGGTCAGCCCACCACAGTAATAGTAATAATCTTCATTTATAATTGAGGTCAGAGCAGTTGCTGTGAGCAAAGTATTTCTAGTTAAATTTTTAATCACAAAATCTAAATCCATAATTTACCTATTTTTCTTAATCTAGCTGTAATGTAGTTTAAGAAAAAAGATTATAAAGCGGTATGCATTAATGCATGTACTCTGAAGCCAATCAAGAGCAAAATCAACCACTGTGAAAATACTAAAAGATTTAATATGTTATCATCATCCAGGGAGAAGTTTAACTTCAGGCTTGTATTTTCAGTGTGTGCATAGTGGATATTCAAGACAGATGAATAAATTAAAAAATAATAATGAAATTAATTATAGCTCTGCAAGAAATTAAAAAGGCTGATATCAGAGATAAAAATAATCTATCACATGACGTTATTTGATCTACTTCATCAGCTGATTATTTGGACATCTCTGAAAATCATAAAATCCATGCATTGCAGCCACAGACAATCAGAATGAGATAGCTGAACTGAGAAGGTGAACTCGCTGGCTAATTTTTTCAAGTCATATGCAAAAATTAAATAGGTAGAACATTGTGGCATTAAAAAAAAAAAAAAAAAAAAAAAAAAAAAAAAAAAAAAAAAAGAAAAAATCCAACCCTAATATTAAAACTAAGCTTTGTATATTTTGATGACAATGGAAAATTAAATCAATTTGTGGAAAAACAGGCCACCATTTCAGGTACAAATACTGAGGCATCTAAACCAGAAAATGCTGATCATATTGATTTTACTCATCTTGGTAAAACAGAAGGAAAATATACTTTGCTAGTTTTGCCTTATATTTGAACATAGTTGCCAGGAGAATTATGCTTACTCGCAGAATCATAGAACTGCAGCTTGGAAGGGCCCTCATGAGGTTGTCCAGTCCAGCCTCATGCTCAGAATGGGACTATCATCAGCAATAGAATCTCAAAAAACCTCCAGCAAAAGAAATTCCCCAGCCTCCATGGATAACCTGCTCCAGTGCCACATCACATCCCTAATGAAGAAGATTTTCCTGATGTTCAGTCTGAACATCCCAATCAGGGACCCTTGCTCTTCCTTAAAGAGCATGTCACCACCAAGAAGAGCTTAAATTTGCTGTCTTTTGCAACTACCCTTCAAGCAGGTGCAGGCTGCCGTTAGACCACCTTTCACCTCCTCCACAGCAGACCTAAGTAAGCTCAGCCCCCTCAAGTGCTCGTCAGTGATGGTGTGCTCTAGGCCCTGACCATCCCGGTAATCCTCTCCTGGGCTCCCAACATTCCCCTTGATCCACTAGCTACAGCCCCTTTGGCACGCAGTTAGTTTTATTTATGGTGAAGAGTGCACTGTTTGGCTGCTATCCACCCTGCAGTCCATTGAAACCCTTTCCAGTAGGGCTGTGACCGTCAGTCACTTGCTGGCCTGTGCCGGTGCTTCAGGTTATCCTGTCTGGGTGCCAAACTCTGCCCTTCAACACGGGCTCTGGTATCAACCCCTCAGGCCATGTGCTCATTACCAGCTGCCAGACAGGTGTTGAGCCAGCAGTCTCTACACTTTGATCCCAACTAACAGTCTGCTCGTCCAGTCCAGACTTCCTCAGTTTTCCAGTGAGAATGTTCTGGGGGATTGTTTTGAAAGCCTTACTAAACTGGAGGCATGTTACACCCACTGTTCTCTCTCCCGCACAGTCTTTTCATCATGGTAGACAGTCAAGTCAATCAAACATTATTTGCTCTTGGTAGATCCATATGTTGAACAGTCCTGACTATCTTCATGTCCTTTACAGGTCTGGAAATAGATTCAGAGATGTGCGTGGACCTTGCCAGCAACTGAGGTGAGGGTGATATGTCCGTAGTACTTTCATCCTTCTCCTTGCCTTTCTTAAGGATGGCTGTAACATTAACATTTTCCCAGATGACAGGGACTTCCCTTATCCATCATGACTGTCCACAAATGAAAAACAGCAGCCTCACAGTCACACTGGCATTGCAAGGATGATGAACAACTTGCTGAGGACAAAGGGCTTTTTTCTTTGGACACAGTCTCTGTCTTATTAGAAAGTCAAATAGAGGCCAAGAAACTCATACTTGTGCAGCTCTGTGGAGAAGATGGAACAGGTCATGTATCTGAATGTAGATATACTTAAAATGTTAACACTATATGATACATAAGAAAACTACTAACTCGTTTGATAGAAACAAAACCAGGAAACATGAATTGTGCAGCACGATGTTATATGAGAGTAGATATGATACTTTTATAAGCTCCTAATTACCAGATGAGTAAAGGTAGACAGAAAACAATGGAACAGTTGTAAAAGATCTGAATTTTCAGAAATACAAGAAATACATGAAAAGCATTTTGCTGCTGTCTCTAAAGCATTCAATGAAGTATAGAAATCAAGCCACACAGCACAAGATCATGTGTCCTTTCAGCTCCAACATTCACAGCAGTAACACATGAATGTGAGAAAGACAGGTTGTACACATGTATAAATTATATTTTAAGGTAGTGTATCATAATATGTCATAATACCACTTTTGTGATAAAAAGAAAAAATTCAGAATGCCTGATAAATTTATTAGGGCAGTATATGCTTTGAACTGTCAACATAAGGATAGTTATGTGGGAAGAAGATTCTTGGTTTGTTTTATATTTATAGTTTTACTTCTTTCATTAACATGGATATGAAAATAATACAATAATTCCAAAGTTCTTATGTACTGGTGAATTTATATATTTTATATATTTATAATCTATTGAAAAATTGTGGTGTCTGATCTAAAGTTAGAAAGAAATATAAAAACATGATGGTAGGTGTACAGATGTAGGACAGGCCAGTGAGAAGTTTCTTGCAAAGCTGTTTTCACTGTAGATGATCTTATGACTAATCAAGAAAAATACAGACTTGTAATTGAGCAAGACCTAAAGATTCTCCATGTCAATAACCCATAAGAAGCCTGTCCTTGAAAAGGAAAAGAGATGAAGGCAAACGGTGACACTAACCAATCATCAGATTTGGGAAATAAAAATTTTATGATAAAATACTAATTAAAACAATCAGTTGGAGTTTTTATATGGTCCTTGACTGCTGGTCCCTCACAGAACACAATTCTAATGTATGCCTCACAATCACTATATGATGACCTTGGCAAGTGATTGATTAAAAAGCATAGACAAATTCATGACAATTTTCCTACAAAACATGGCTAAATCTATTTAGCTAAAAAGTTCTGCCACCACTTGAGGTGCTGGCAAGGAATTACTTCACCATGATATTTTAACTTTTCTAAACTGTAGGTAAATATCTTAGTTCATTCAAATGGCATAAATAATGCTATCTGCGTACCAGTTCACAGAAGAAAGATGTGATAACCCGTTTGCTTGCATGAACTTGCACTGCACACTTTTAAATTTTTTTTTTATGTTTTCTTTCTGTCTGATATAATGTTGATCTCAGTTCAAGATTATATCCTTTAAAATGTTTAAATTGCTTTTTAATAAATATCAAATGAAATCTCTTTCAACACCAGGAAAGCAGCCTTTATGTTTGCTTACAAGAACTAAAATGTGCTAATTAGAGAATTATTTAATCAAATTGTCCATACTAACCAGGCTAGACTCTGCTTTATCACTCTGAGAGGTTTTGTGCTTGCTTACAAGAAAAGCCTCATTGCCCTTCAACCTTAGTGTCCTCAAAGCCCAAATTCTGGATATCTTTCTTACTAGGAGCATAAGGTGACTTTATAATTCACTGAGAAAACCCCAAATACCAGCATAAATCAGACAGAAAGTGGAAACTAACACTGGAGTATTGTGGCCTGAATAAAGTCACATCTCCACTGCGTGATGCCATACCAGACGGGCTAGAACTCCAGTATGAATTGAAGTCAAAGGCAGACAAATGGTATGCAACAAATGGTATTGCCAATGCATTTTTCTCGATCCCTTTGGCAGCAGAGCGCAGGCCACAGTTTGCTTTCACCTGGAATCAACTGCCCCAGGGGTGGAAAAAGAGCCCTAACATTTGTCATGGAATGATACAGACTGCATTGGAACAAGGTGAAGCTCCTGAACACCTGAAGTATATTGAAGACATCATTGCATGGGGCAAGACAGTGGAGGAAATGTTTGAGAAGGAGAGAAGAATAATACAGATTCTTTTGAAAGCCAGTTTTGCCATAAAACAAGGTAAGGTCAAAGGACCTGTACAAGAGATCCAGTTTTTAGGAATAAAATGTCAAGATGAGTGTTGTCATATCCTAATGGATGTGAGCAGTAAAATAACAGCTGTGTCTCCACCAACTGAAAAAAAAAAAAGAACACAAGCTTTCTTAGGTTTTGGGGGTTTTTGGAGAATTCATATTTAAGGTTACAGTCTGATTGTAAGTTCTCTCAAGTGACCCAGAAGAAAAAATATTTTGAATGGGGCCCTGAGCAGCAGCAAACATTTGGACAAATTAAATAGGAGATAGTACATGCACTGGCATTTAGGGCAGTCTGAACAGAACAAGATGTGCAAAACATGCTCTACATCACAGCCAGGGACCACAGACTCATGTGGACCCTCTGGCAGAAAGCACCTGGAGAGACTTGAGGTTTGGAGCTGGGGATATATAGGATCTGAAGCCCATCACACTCCAACTGAAAGAGAAGTATTAGCAGCATATGAAGAAATTTGAAACATTTCAGAAGTAACTGGTACTGAAGCACAGCTTCTTCTGTCACCTTAGCTGCCTGTGTTGGGCTAGATGTTCAAAGGGAGGGTCTCCTCTACACATCATGCAATTGATGCTGGGTGGACTAAGTGGGTCACACCGATCATACGATGGGCTCAGATGGGAAGCCCCAACTACCCAGAAATTCTGGAACTGATCATGGACAGGCCAGAGGGCTGAAAATTCAGAGTGTCACCAGAGAAAGCAACACATGCTGAAGAAGCTCCACTGTATAAGCAATTATCAGAAAACTGAAAGTAATATGTCTTGTTTACAGATGAAATCTGTTATACTGTGGGGGAACATCGAAGGTGGGAGGATGCTGTGTGGAGCCCTATATGACAAGTTGCAGAAATTGCTGAAGGAAAAGGTAAATCAAGTCAATTTGAAGAAGTGAAAGCCATCCAGCTGGCTTTAGATATTGCTGAACGAGAAAAATGGCCAGTACTTTGTCTCTATACTGACTGACTCATGGATGGTGGCAAATGCTCTGTGAGTGTGGCTACAGCCATAGAAGCAGACCATCTGGCAGCACAGAGGTAAATCCATCTGGGCTGCAAAATTGTTTCAAGATACCACTGCCCAGGTGGAGAACCTGGCTGTAAAAGTATGTCACGTAGATGCTCACATACCCAAGAGTTATGCCACTGCAGAACATCAAAACAACAAGCAGGTGGACCCGGCTGCTAGAATTGAAGTGGCTCAGATGGATGTCTACTAGGAACATAAAGGTGAGATATTTATAGCTCAGTGGGCCCATGACACGTCAGGACATCTGAGAAGGGAAGCAATATACAAATGGGCTCGTGATTGAGGGGTGGACTTGACCACTGATGTTGTTGCACAGGTTATCCATGAATGTAAAATAAGTGTCATAATCAAACAAGACAAGTGTCTAAAGCTTTTTGGTATAGACAATGGTTGAAATAACAATATGGGGAAGCCTGGCAGAATGATTATGTCACACTACTATGACCCCACCAAAGCAATCATGAAATGATAGTTTTCAGTTCTTGGAGAATTAAGGAATGTGGTTAGCAGAATTGTTACCTTGCCCTTCTGGAGGGCAGACTTCAGCCTATTTAGGGGCCTGGTTGACAGAGTCCCCTGGGGGAGCAAAGGAGTGCAGGAACTCTGGACATTCTTGAACAATAAAAGCTTAAAGGCACAGGAGAAGGCTGTCACTATGTGCCAAAAGATGATATGGCGGGGAAGAAGACAGCCCTGGCTGAACAGAGAGCTTTGGCTGAAACTCAGGAAAGAAAGAGTTTATGAACTTTGGAAGAAGGAGTGGGCAGCTCAGAAGGACTACAAAGATGTCACGAGGTTATGCAGGGAGAAAATTATAAGGGCCAAGGCCCAACTAGAAATTACTGCTGTAAAAAATAGTAAAAATGTTTTTATAAATTCATTAGCAACCAAACAAGGTCTAATGAGAATCTCCATCCTGTATTGGATGTGGGAGGAAACATAGTGACAAAGGATGAGGAAGAGGCTGAGTTACTTAATGCTTTCTTTGCCTCAGTCTTTAAGTAAGACCAGTTGTTCTCCAGGTACCCAGCCCCCTGATCTGGAAGACAGAGGCAGAGAGCAGAATGAAACCCCCATAACCCAAGGGAAAATGGTCAGTGACCTGCCACACCACTGAGACACACGCAGGCCTATGGGGCTGGATGGGATCCACCCAAGGGTACTGAGGGAGCTGGTGAAGTGCTCACCAAGCCACTTTCCATCCTTTATCAGCAGTCCTGGCTAACCAGGGAGGTCCCAGTTGGCTGGAGGTTAGCAAATGTGATGCCCATCTACAAGAAGGGCCGTAAGGAGGATCTGGGCAACTACCGGCCTGTCAGCCTGACCTCGGTGTGGGGAAGATTATGGAGCAGATCATCTTGAGTTCCATCATGTGGTACTGTTGTGGTTTGAGCCCAGAGGGCAACTGAGCACCACACAGGTGTTCACTCAACCCTTCTCCCCTCAAAAATGGGAAGGAGAAAGTAAATAAAACAGGCTTGGGAAGTGAGTTAAGGAGTGACTCACCATTACCTTCATGGGCAAAAGAGACTCATTAGGGGAAGAGAAAAAAACGAACATCAATTTAATTCAAACACTAAAAATGACAACACTTAAAATGCAGAGTAGTACCATGAGAAGCATCACACACCTTAAAAACACCTTCCCCCAACCCTCTGTTCTTCCTGGGCTCAGTTTTGTTCCATATCTATCTACCACTTCCCCATCAGTGGCGTAGGGGGCAGGGAATGGGGTTATGGTCAGTCCACTGCTCCTTCTTCCTCAGGGGTACTCCTTGCATTCTCCCCTGCTCCAGAGTGGTGTTCCTCTCACGGAAGACAGTCCTCCATGAACTTGCTCTGGTGTGAGCCTTTTCCATGGGCTGCAGCCTTTCCTGAGCTGCTCTGGTGTAGGTCACACCTCTGTGTGGCAGTCATCCCAACACCAAAATACAACAGCAAGGGCTTCTTCCCACAGAGTCCTGGTCTCCTTCAGGCACAGCTGTCTACTCCGTCATGGGGTCCTTCATGGTCTGCAGGTAGATATTGGTCTACATCCATAATAGCACCATGAACCTCCATAATGCCAGAGGGGTAGCCTGCCATCTCACCATGGGAAACAGGGGAGTTTCCACTCCGGTGCACCTCTTTCCCTTCCTCCTCCTTTCTTCCACTGACCTCAGTGTTTGCACAGATCCTCCTCACAACTCCTTGTCACAACTCCAGATTCTAACCCCATGTTCCCCTTCTTCACAGAATCGCAGAATCATCTAGACTGGAAAAGACCTTAAAGATCATCTAGTCCAACCATTAACCTAACACTGACAGTTCCCAACTACAACATATCCCTCAGCACTATGTCAGCCCAATTCCAAACTGGAGTTAAATCCAGTTGGCAGCTGGTCATGAGTGGTGTCCCCCAGGGCTTGGTTTTGGGGCCACTCCTGTTTAACATCTTCACTGATGATCTGGACGAGGTGATCGAGTGCACCCTCAGTCCGTTTGCAGATGACACCAGGTTGGGTGGGAGTGTTGATCTGCTCGAGGGTGGGGAGGCTCTGCAGAGAGACCTGGACAGGCTGGAGCCATGGGCTGAGCCCAACTGCAGGAGTTTCACTAAGGGCAAATGCCGGGGGCTGCCCTTGGGCCACAACAACCCCCAGCAGCACTACAGGCTTGGGGAGGAATGGCTGGGGAGCTGCCAGTCAGAGAGGGACCTGGGGGTGTTGATTGACAGCCGGCTGAACAGGAGCCAGCAGTGTGCCCAGGGGGCCAAGAAGGCCAATGGCATCCTGGCTTGTGTCAGCAATAGCTTGGCCAGCAGGACAGGGAAGGGATCTGACCCCTGTACTCGGCACTGGGGAGGCCACACCTCGATTCCTGTGTTCAGTTTTGGGCCCCTCACTCCAAAAAGGACATTGAATGACTCGAGCGTGTCCAGAGAAGGGCAACGGAGCTGGTGCAGGGTCTGGAGCACAGGTGGTACGGGGAGCGGCTGAGGGAACTGGGGGTGTTTAGTCTGGAGAAGAGGAGGCTGAGGGGAGACTTCATCGCCCTCTACAGCTCCCTGAAAGGAGGGTGCAGAGAGCTGGGGATGAGCCTCTTTAGCCTAGTAGAAAGAGACAGGATAAGAGGCAATGGCCTCAAGTTGCACCAGGGAACATTTAGACTAGACATTAGGAAGCATTTCTTTCCAGAAGGGGTTGTTAGGCGTTGGAATGGGCTGCCCAGGGAGATAGTGGAGTCCCCATCCCTGGAGGTGTTCAAGAGTAGGGTCAATTTAGAGCTTAAGGCTATGCTGTAGGTGGGAACTGTGCTAGGCAAACAGTTGGACTAGATGATCTCCAGGGTCCTTTCCAACCTAGACGATTCTGTGACTGTGAAGATAAGGCCCCCATAGCACACATAAGGAAATGGCTGGGAAAAACAGTCTGGGTTATCCCTCTCTTGGGAAAGGGCAAAGTTATTTTTGTGATTGTTTTTGCTCAAGGACCTGGATGCACTTCATGGGTAATGTGAAAGGATGGGAAAGTTCAGTGTGTACTTCGAGGTGATTTAATATTGGGTGAAAATAACCCATGATTTAGCATGTATGATGGCAGTGTTACATGATGCTGTATGTCACCACTGCTGTGGCTGCCATGTATCAATGGTATTATATCAGGAACCTCTTGCTGCCAGAGAGGCTAGAGGCAAGAAGAGAAATTAATTTTAATGTTAAACCTTATGGTCTAGTCCATAGGGGCCAGGGGTAGAGGCTGTAATGGATATACATTTAAATTGTTGTAACCCATAATTTGAATTGCTTGTTATAGGAAGTACTTACAGCAGAAACCACCTGAATCAATGAAGGAAAAATCTCACAAGCAGTGCAAGTGTGGCAGTGACCCAGCTTGAGCTGGTTTTGGTGCCAAATAACTCCAACCAACACACAACCTCTCCTGTCCTGAGTGAATACAATAACAGCTGGAGCCCAAAGTCATAGACAAAATTAATTATTTTATGGGTATTTATGGAATTTACAGACAGTTTAGGGGGGGAAGAGGTAGTTAATGAGCACGAGTTGCAATAGTGTGGCACCTGAGTATGTTGTAAATGGTATGGAATAAGGGGTGAAGAATGTGCTAATTTTGGCTGGAATAGAGTGACATTTCTTTATACCAGTTTGTATGGGGCTGTGGTTTAGATTTGTGTTGTAAACAGTGTTGATAACACACTGATGTCGTAGTTACTGCTGAGCAGTGCTTACAGAGCACCAAGGCCTTTACTGATCCTCACACTGCCCTGCCAGCAAGTAGGCTGGGCCTGCACAGAACGTTGGGAGGGGGCACAGCTGGGACAGCTGACCCAACTGACCACAGGGATATTACATACCATATGATGTGCTTAACAGTGAAACTGGGGAGGAGATTAGTCAGGGGTGCAGCTGCTCAGGGACTGGCTGGGCATTGTTCAGCTGGTAGTGAGCATGTTTTCATTTATTTTCCTCTCTCTCTGTTTGTCTGTTGTTGGGGTTTGGGGTTTTTTGGTTTTTTTTAAGTTTTTTCTTTTCCATATATATATATATATATATATATATATAAAATATATAAACTGTTTTATCTTGACCCATGAGTTTCTTTCTCACTCTTCCAATTCTCCCCCCCATCCCAAAGGGTGGAGACTGAGTGGGGAGGGAGTGAGAGCGGCTGTGTGGTCCTTAACTACCAGCTGACATTCCTCATAGGTTTTTCTTAGATGCTTATCATCTCAATAGCTATGAGCTTCACAGGCATTAATTTAACTCTGTAAAACCTATTGAAGATATGAGGATGGCATTATCCCATTTTTATAGTCAAGAGTCAGAGACACAATGAGATAAACTGAAAAACAGCCTCTAATTTCACTTGACCAATTGGGAAATACAAGTTTCAGAATAGTTTACATTAGTTTCCCTTAACATCATTATGCATATTTTCCTCTGGCTTTAATTTGGAAGAGTTTAGTTCAACGTGTTTGCAAGTAACACTACAGGCTCACAGCAAACATTCAGAAAATAAGGAAAACAGTAACTGGACAAGAAGTTTTCTTTAAGCAATTAGTGCTATGTAATAGTTCTATGTTCTATGATCAAGTTTTACAGAAGTAAGAAGTTCTCTAAGATAAGCGCCCATTAACTTTCAGACCATTGTTTCACTCCAAATCTTGTAACACATTTGCTAAATATCATTCAAGTTCTAGAAGAAAACAGAAGACTATAGTAGCACTGTTACATAGTCCTTACTGATCCTACAAGAAGCTTTAATCCACTAAGAGAATATGCGATCATTACATTAAAGTTTATCCTATTATATATATTATATATCATTGTATAAGCGTAAGGACACACAAAAAAGGTAAATCTGGCACTGCCTTGATTTTTGAGTGCTTGACTTTCTACCTTAGTGATTTTTATGACAAGTTTGGCATGTAATATTTAATTTTCTTTCAGAAAACAGCACATTTCCATCATGGGGACTAACACTGACACACACGTATTCCTCAGCTAAGCTGAAACTTTAGATTGACTACAAAAAGCAATGACACACAAATGAATATTTAAATAGAAGCAGTAAGTGTCAGCTAGTCATCTACTTAGACCTGTAGTCGATGCAAAATAAACCATTTTACAGTGAATTTTCCAGATATTGTGTATGTAGAAAACCATGAGATATAGGAACTATTGGGTTTGTTTTCTTTCAGACTCCTGGTGCTTCAGGCTGCACATTTTAGTGAACACAGGTTATTCTTTCTCCTTATTCCAAGACTGTCCCTTCTCCTCCAGACCCTGCAACATGTTGCCGTTCATAATGTTGTTTTGCAAGAAACTATCATAGATTTACCCAGCAAAAACACCCATTCTAAAGACTGCAGAGAACATACAAATGCCAAGTATCTTCTTGGCGAGAAAGTGTACATGCCATGCCCTGTTTCCCCCGCTTCCCACAGAGAAGTAGCCAGAGAGACTCAGAAGTATTTTTCTAGAGTTGCTGATCATGCCTGCAGTAGTAAAGAAGGTACGTGGTCCTGGATGCTTCAGTACCATGTGTTTTCCACACGTTACTTTTCAAATCTAAACTCAGTTTTTCCTCTACTTTCTCAAAATCTATCAAAACTCTCTTCTTTATTATTTTTTCTTTTCTTGTTCTGAATTTTGTTACTGTCCATTTCTTGAATTGACTATTTTCTGTTTATATTCTTAATGTCAGCAGAAGGCTGAGGGAGGACAAGGAAGAAGGCAGACAACTGCATAACTGATTTCAGTAATTTGCTTTGACGTCTGTACTAGGTCTGGCTAGGATGGAGTTAATTTCCTTCATAGAAGCCCAACTTGTGACTTCTCTGTGTACTTGTGACCAAAACAGAGTTGATAACACACCAACATTTTAGCTGTTGCTGAGCAGTGATTACACAGTACCCAGGCCTTCTCTGTTTCTTATGCTGCACCCCCAGGTAATAGGCTGTAGATGCACAAAAATTTATGACGTGACACAACTAGAACAGCTGACCCCAACTGACCAAAGGGGCATGCATCGCCATTTGATGCGCTTAGCAATAAAAGCTCAGGGAAAGAAGGAAGATGAGGGCATTCAGGGTTATGGCACTTGTCTTCCCAAATAACCACAACACACGCTGAGGCCCTGCTTTCCATGACAAAGCAGATTGAAAAATTATCTTTTTTTTTTTTTTTTTTTTTTTTTTTTTTTTTCTGACTGTCCATTTGTAAGTTTTCACAAGGATAGCAACAGATGCATCTGTGGTCTAAAGTGTGAGACAGCTAAGTTATTTGAAACAAAGCTTACCATCCTATTTTAATCAGTGAAGAAGCTTCATTCTTGTTAACAGTTGAAGTATCTTGAGTTAGAGCTGTGAAAATAATTATCCTAAGAAAGACAACTGATATAAATAGTGTTATCCAAGGTTGCAGTTAAGGCTTTCCTCAACTGTAAACAATTTATACTGGTATTCCATTGTGAAATTTTGGGCAAGCATAACAAATGTCAGTGTTGTCATTACCACAAAGCCATTGAACAACAACCAAGCTTTGGAACAGCAAGTATTTGACTTGTTACATAAATTGATCTAGGATCATAATTGATAATAAAAACAAAGCAACTCCAAGAAATATTTCTTCTGACATTTCTGATCTCTGAGAATGTACACAAGAGAAAGGAAATTCCTACAATGTATCTGTTAATTAAATCAGTTAAATAGAATATTTTAGGTTTTCTCTTTTATGTTAGGGGTCTGGAATCCCTGTCCTGTAACCAATTAATTGAATTCTTGAACATGACATCCTTTTAGATACCAATTAACCTACTTCAGCTCTTTTTATACAGAACAGACTTTAGACTGGGTTGTTTAAAGTGTCTGCCTCCTTATTCCCTTTCCTCCTTAAATCCCCCTGCTAATATGATGAATTATTTGATGGCTATCACAATGCTCATTAGAACATTTTTTTAGCTTTCTAACTAGCAGGTATGTTTCTTAGTTCTTATCAGTAATTGCTCATTAGGTGGAATAGATTTTTATGCAAAAACAAATGATTGCAATCTAAGGAACAAAAGTCAGCCACATATCACAAGCTTGCTAGAAGATAAAAGCAGCCTGAGATAAGTCAAAAAAGTAAAGAGTCCTGACACAAAATACGGATTGTTTTTTGTTGCCATTTCTCTGCAGGCCTCTTGACAGACTTAACGCGATTATCTATTTCTCACCTTCCTTAGCATTTCTTTGAAAAACACTTTTTAGAAGTATCACAGCATGCATCTCTAACAAAGTAGTTGTGTAGTGCCAGTTCTTGAATCATCCATAACCAACCCACCCTGACACACCCTCCCATCTTTTCCATCTGCTGCTCAGTCTTGTGACGTGGATCAAATGACTACTGACATCCTAAAGTTTATCCATTCTCTTCCAAGAAGAAATAAGGAGACTTCCAAGTACTTAAAAAAACCCAACACTGCAGTCATTAACAATTTTGAAATGCCAGCACAGTGCTCTTTAAAAGAATACTAATTGGGGAAAAAAGATACAGCTTCTTAACCTCTGGGTGTATTCTTGCATTACTATGTCACATTATACATCATGCCCACACAGCAGTAGAATTAAACTAGAAGGTAGCTGAAAAATAAGTAAAAATAATCACCTCAGTTTGCTTATTTGCAGCCCAGAGGCATACGGAGTAGTAAGGAGCCAGAGGCCACAATGAAGATTCATTTTGGAGGTTTGACACACGAGGTAAACAATTTCTCCTAATGAATGATGGGGTTGTTTCTAGCCCACCTACAGAAAAACTTCTTGACTCAGCTCTGTGGTTGACTTGAGTCAGAAAATAATAATCTCTGATACTTCTACCTACTTCTATACAAAATAATTCTCTCATTTGCACCAAAATATTTTTAGTAAACTGCCAAAATATTTGTTTTATACTTTTACTTAGAATAAGTAATTATTATTTAATGCTTTACTAGAGGCTGACATAATAGTATTTATCATAACTTAATGTGTTCAAATAGTTCACCTAAACAGTGGGATGGTACTAACTGTTTCAAATGTCAGTAATACATTTACAGGACACAAATAACAGGTGCTGGCTTGAGAGTATTAATACCTGGACTTCCTCCTCCATTTTACTATGGAAGTTCATTGTTATACTGGCAAATCTTTCACCATCATCATGCCTTAGTTGCTATACCTGAAGAACTGATATAATTATTCCTGTTTGAGAATATTACTGTTTGAGATCCATTAACACTGTTTATTACCATAGCTATTTTAGATCTAGACTAAATACACTATCCTTCTTTCAGGCAATTCTCTACTTTCAATTCCTACATATTCTCCACTTCTTCCTCACCAATAACCATTTTAATACTTTGAAAATATAAGCCATGGAAACTATCAAACCAGTAAAATGCTTCTGCTCTTGGATTCTTTAATTTTTATTAAAAAGTAAATGAGGCTATATTATTCACAGACCATTTCAATGCTGAATTTCAGTGTGACTAGATTCATTGCTACTCATTATTTGCACTATGGAAAAAGAGAAAACAATGATGACTCATACTCTTAATCTCATAATTAAATAAAATGAACTATACAGTCAAGCAATTCTTTCCCTCTTTTTTCTATGATGCAAATATTTTTAGTGGGAAAACACCTCTAAAATATGTTCAGAATAAAGTTTTTGCTATATCTTTCTTCAAGTGGTTTAAAATAATTACACCATTTAAAATGTGATTATGTATCTCAGTACAATTTAAGAAGTATTAATGTACATAAGAAAATTAACAATTCTTAGTGATAGTACAGTTAATTAGATGGAGATGGTGGAATTGTTAATGGCGCAAGAAATACCCATGTTTATTTCTGTTCTGTATTTAGAAGGAAGAAAATTATTTATTCCAAGCAAATGAACAGGAAGTACTTTCTAGGCCATTAATATGGAGAGTTTTCTAAGGAAAAAAAGTTTTGAGTTAGCAGATAAAATTATTTCCACAGAAAAAACCCCAAATTTTGGTAGAGAGTCCTTTAACTCTTCTAGCAATAACAAATCCTGGAAAGCAAGGGAAGTCTGAAAGGATTGGAAAGAACACCTGTTCTAAGAGAACAAATTAAATGACCCAAATTCCTACAGAAGAGTGAGCCCACCAATATCACAAGAAGAAATAAATTGTGTTACTATAAAGATGTATGAGTAATCCAGTGTATCTGATTTACAGGAAACAGATATTCTCAAACAAACCATTGGCATTTTGGTTGTACATACAGCAGAGTTTTGTAAGGCACTGACATGAAACTGATGACAAAAATAATGCTATATGAGTGTCTCTGAGGCAGATACCCTGGGAACTTGCTACAGCCCTTTCAGGTTCCTAGCCCCATTTCCATAAGTTTTAGTCTTAATTTAGCAGAGAACTGAGCTCTAGCTCAGTAAGCACTCCCTAGTGTTAAGCTTTATTCTTAGAATCATACAATCATTTAAGCTGGAGAAGACCCTTAAGATCATAGACTCTAACTGTAAACCTAACACTGCCAAGTCCATCACTAAACCATAGTACTAAGTGCCCTATCTAGATGTCTTCTAAATAACTCCAGGGATGGTGACTCACTTCCCTGGGCAGCCTGTTCCAATGTTTGATAACCCTTTTGGTGAAGAATTTTTTTCCTAATATCCAATCTAAACCTCCCCTGATGTAACTTGAGGCTGTTTCCTCTTGTCCTACCACTTGTTACCTTGGTAAAGGTAGGGTAAGTCTATCCCAGATGTAGGGTAGGTCTATGCCAGAGGTACAAAATCCAGGGCTCCAACCTAAGAACTGTGTGTACATTTCCAACATTCTCAGCCCAGGTATTGATTTATTAGACACCTTTCCTGGTCCTTCACTTCTTGAATCACAAATTTTCTTACAAGTTCTTATTTTTTTATCGCTAGAGACTATTTGTCTGACAGTAGAAGGTTTTTGAAAGGATGTCTGCAGTTAGGCAGATGCTCAGCAATGCAAAAAAAAAAATCATGCCAAAAGCAAGGAAAAAATACTAAACAAAGTAAGTTACTCAAAGTCATGGTGATGATATAAGCAGTTTTGAATTTCAGATCCGTTCATACAGGAGATCATGCCAAGAGTGCTGTATTCTCTTCTGCACATATAATGAAAAACGGTAGGTATACAGACTTAGGTTTTGTGGGCTTCAGTAAGGCAGAACTATGCTGACTTCAGCTTCATGTTGCATTATCAGTTGAGTCATTTGGTAATAATCTTAAATTCTATGGGATTCAGTAACTAAGCTAAGAACATGTGTCAGGCAGCCGCTGACATACTTGTCCAAATGTTCCAAAAATGGTAATACAAGATTTAGCCTCTTAATGCAGTTGAAAAATCAAGAAACAAAGGCTCACCCATACAAGCCCTAATTGATTTGTATGTGTTGTTATAAAAAAAATCAGTTTTCTTACTGTTACCTGGAGGTCTCCTGATAAGTATACTCAGATAGACTGCCCTCTACATGGGAAGGAAGCTGAGATGAACACATGCAAAAAGTAGAGTTCCAGAAATGGGAAAATGCTTCTTCCATTCCTTTTCATAATGTGAAGAGTTATGTGTCAGCACAGATGTCAAATCTTTCAGGAGAAATGAAAAAGATACTTTACAGGATTGCTGCAAACAGGGTATGCAAAGAGGGATTGAGAGGGCACAAAAGCTCATGCAGAAAGGCATATGAGAAAGTCTGTGTACCCTGCTTGTAGGCCACAGCCCAGGGAAAGTGTTCTAGGTCTCTGCCATAATGTTGGGTACTTGCCTCGGAGTTAAAACTAGTGTTTCTACAGAGAAGACCCTGTCTGATGCTTCCACCCAGATGGAACAGGTAAGGAAGGAGACCAGCACAGACAGTAGGTTGCAACATGTGCCCAGACCCTTCTTCTGGAGAAAAGGTAAGTACCTTGAAAAGATGTGCACAGGTTGATCTGTTGCATCAAGTGGCCAAGTTGCAGGAAACAGTTAAAAGACTGCAGAGTACTAAAGGGGCCAAGACATAGATAAGTGGTTTCAGAACCATGCTCCTGTAGCAGACACCACAGAGAATGAGGCACCTTGGACCCTGGTGACCCACAAAAGCAGGACTCTGATTCAGTCCCCACCATCCACCATTACAACCAAAACTAGATATGAAGCTTTAACAGCCGTAGACACCCACAAGCAAAGTCTTCAAGGAGAAACTGTACCAGCAGCAAAATAAATGAGAAGTACTTGTAGCAGGTGACTCTCTGCTGAGGGGCACTGAGGCACACATCTGCCTGTCTGACAGGGAATCATGAGAGGTATGCTGCCTTCTGAGAGCTAGGGTCTGAGATGTTGCCGAGAGGGTGCCCCAACTTATCAAGAGCACAGACTACTATCCATTGCTACTCTTTCATGTGGGCACAAATTACATTGGAAGTCAGAGCCTACGCTGAATCAAGGAAGACTACAGAGCCCTGGGGATGCATGAAAAAATATTGGTGCCCAAGTTACCTTTTCTTCCATTTTACCAGTTAGAGAAAAGGGTGCAGTCAGATATAGACATATAATGCAAATCATCTTCTGGATTTTGTCTGGTGCCATTGTGGGCTTTGACTTTTATGGCAACAGGGTATTTTTTGATGACTGCAGCCTGTTAGAGAGATACGGGATCCATATGTCTAGAAGAGGCAAGGGAATCTTTGGCAACAGGCTGACCAACTTGGTGAAGTGGGCTTTAAACTGAAGGACTTGGTGGTTAGGGTCCAAAGTGGCAACACTCACACCATTGCAACCAACTGAAGAATAAGCCAGGCCAACCAGAGCAGCAGCTGATCCCAAGATGAGAAACAGAAGACCAACCACCTCAAGTGTATGTATCTGCATACTGCTTGGGGAACAAACAGGGGGAACTGGAGCTCTCTGTGCTGTCAGAAAGTATGATATAGGAGTAACTGAAACATGATGGCATGATGGGACAATTCACATAACTAGAGGATTGCAATGGATGGCTATCATAGAGACAGGCAGGGAAGAACAGTTGTGCTCTATGTTAAGGAGAACCTGGAACGTATAGAAGTCAGCTATGGCAACTCTGAAAGCCCTATCAAACGCCTCTGGGTCAAGATTACAGGAGTCATCTCCAAGGGGGATCTCAAGTAGACATCTGCTACCAACCTCCAAACCAAGATAAGGCCAAAGAAGCAGTATTTGAGTCACTTAAGCAAGCTTCACGTCAAAAGATCCTGGTTCTTACGGGTGACTACAACTTTTTGCTGGAAGACTAACACAGTAGCTCACACATCACCCATCAGGTTCCTGGAATGCATAGAGGATTTCTACTTCATACAAGTGTTAGGTGTGGCAACCAGGACTAAGGCACTGCTGGACTTGTTACTCACAAACCAAGAAAACCTGCTTTCTAATATCTCAGTTAGTGACAGCCTTGACTGCAGCAAGTTTGGGATCCTGCTGAGCAAACTGAAGGTCAGTAATAAGACAAAGGTTTTAGATTTTAGAAGAGCAAACTTCAGCTCTTTTGGGAGGGATTTTGTGGGAAGTTTCCATGGAGGATATAGGATCTAGTGAGTGCCAAGAGTTTTTCAAGAACACTCTCCTGGAAGCACAAAAACTGTTCATCCCCTTTAAAGGTCAGGGAAATAGGCAGAGTAAGAGACCCCCTTGGTCTAACTGCGAGCTTCTGAGTCTGCTCAAAACCAAAAGTGAAGCATACCAGAGATGGAAAAGCGGACAAATACCCCTTGAGAACTACAAGGGCATTGCCAGGATGTGCAGAGATGCAGTTAGACAAGCAGAAGCTCATCTTAAAATGAAATTGGCCAGACATGTCAAAAACTACAAGAAACAGTTCTTCAGATATGTAAACAACAAGCAGAAACAGAAGGAAAATATTGACCCGCTGTTAAACAGGAGAGGAATTTGTCATCAACAGCACTGAAAAGCAGAGCTTCTCAACACTTTCTTCACCTCTGTCTTTACCAGCACTGTTGGGCACCAGGCCTTGCAAACAAAAATCCAGGTCGATGCAAACACAGACACACTGTCAGTGAAGGAAGGGTTGGTATGTGAACTATTGCAGGAGCTTCATCTCTACCAATTGATGGGCCCTGACATCCACCTGAGGGAGTTAGAGAGCTGGCTGATGTTGTTGCAAGGCTGCTCTCCATAATCTTTAAGAAATTGTGGAGATGAAGGACATTCCAGAAGACTGGAAGAAGGCTAATATCATGTCCCTCTACGAGAAGGGCTTGAAGGAGGATCCAGGAAATTATAAGCCTGTCAGTCTTACTTCAGTCCCTGGCAAAGTTATGGAACGAATACTCCTGGGGGCTATCACAAGTTAAATGAAATACATGTTTGGGAACAGCCAGAATAGATTCACCAAGGGCAATCATACTTTACAAACCTGATTACCTTCTAGGAAAAAGTGACCTGCTTTGTAGGGTGACTGGTGGGCATTGTCCATCCGGATTTCTCCAAGGCTTTCCATATGGTTCCCCATATCTAGCCTCCTCCTAAAGAAATGGATGCATTAAACAAATGGTCTGTGCAGTGGGTGGGGCACTGGCTGGCAGGCTGCACCCAGAGAGTGGTGGGAAACAGCTCCTTTTCAAATTGGCAGACTGCCACAAGGGAGGTCCCCCAGAGATCGATATTGGGCCCAGTGCTGCTTAATATCTTCATAAGTGATCTGGATGATGGAATCAAGTGTACCCTGATGAAGTTTGCTGATGATACCACAGTGAGTGGGGAAGTGGTCACTTTGGAAGGGAGAGCCACGCTGAAGGAAGACCTAGGTAGATTGGAAGAGTGGGCTAACAAGAACCTTATGAAGTTCAACAAGAACAAGTGTAAGGTCTGGCACCTGGGAAGACATAATCCAGGAGTGCGGCACAGGCTGGGATCTACCTGGCTGGAGAGCAGCTCTCTGGAAAGGGACCTGGGGTCCTGGTGGACACAAGCTCAACATGAGCAAACAGGGTGCTGCAGTGACAAAGGAAGCCAACAGGATGCTGGGTTGCATCATCAAAGGCATGAGCAGCAGAGATAAAGAAGTAATTATCACACTCTAGTCAGTGCTTGTCAGGTCACAGCTGGAATACTGTGTTCACTTTTGGTCCCCACTATGCAAAAACATGTGGACAGGCTGGAGAGGGTCCAGAGGAGGGCCACAAAGATGATCAAAGGACCGGGAAGCCTGCCATGTGAGGAAAGGCTGAGAGAGTTGAGTTTGTTCAATATGAGAAATGAAGGCTTAGGGGAGACCTTACCACCATGTTCTAGTATTGAAAGAATGGCTACAAAGAAGATGGAGACTCCCTTTTTACAAGGAGTCACATGGAAAAGACGAGGGGTAGTGGGTACAATGGGTACAAGTTACTTTTGGGAAGATTCTTACTGGACACAAAAGAAAAATTATTCGCAATGAGAACACTCAGCCATTGGAATAATGTCACCAGGGAAGTGGTGGATTCCCTAACATTGGACACTTTTAAGATTCAGCTGGACAGGGTGTTGGGCCATTTTGCCTAGACAGTGTTTTTGCCAAGAAAAGTGAGACCACATGATTCTTAAGATCCCTTCCAACCTGGTATTCTATGATTCCATGATTCTATGATTCTGTTACTTACTGCTGTAAATGCACCTTTCTGACAGGGACATAGAAGGGGAAGCTAACAAAAAAAATGTCAACATTTTGCTTTCAGATCCTGAATCCCTGTTTGGGCATTTCAACAACTAACTTGATTACCAGAAGTCCTGGAACAATGTCCTTTTATTGATCTCATCGAACTTTTGGGTTCAACAAATTACTGCTCATCAAACAGAGTAAATGATTACATATAGACTCTTAAGTTCTCACAAATGGAAAGTGTTATCCTCAATATCAGTGAAGTAATTTTTGTCATTTTTTTGACTACAGGAACTATACCTTTCTTCATTTCTTCAACCCTTGCTACCATGTGAAAATTACATGGCTGAGTTTTTCAGGACATTCACGCATCTGAAAGAATCTCTCCTCAAAATTTCATCAAGATGCTCTTTCTGTTGACCCAACTTTTCTGCTGCCATCACCAGGACAAGAAAACAGTATGTTCTGTGAAAGTCTGGCTGAAAGAAAATATGTGTAAAAATAATCTTCAACAAGAAAGGATAAATCAAACTAGTTCCGTGGTTACCTTATTACATGCAACACAAGCTTAGAGACTTAGCTCCCTGGACAAAAGGAACATTTCATATAGAAAAGCTACAGATTCTTTTCTGGAAGCCAGTTTCACTGGAATATGTTTTGTGACTCACCTAAGCAAAACTTTGTTGAGTTGAAGAAAACAATTCTGTTACTTCTCTTTGTACACAGATGATATATAACTCACTACTTGTCAAAAGTTTGTAGAGAGCAGTATTACACTTCCAGAGTGCTTTTTTTTTTTTTTAGTATTGTGAGACTACAGGTTGTTCACAGGCTGATTTCTGGATTAACCTGGTTTTTTATCCTCTGTGAACAGAGCTGAATAACATAATAAACTTCCCAACTTTCAATGAAAATAAATTTTAGAGCAATAGAAGTGAAATGAAATAAAATATCCTATAATTTAAAAGTTATAGAAAAAGAGTAATACTGAAAAACTGTGTAATCAGTCTACAATCTTCAATTGTACCAATAGGAAGAAACAATAGATTCTGATCTAGACATAATACAGCTCAGCTACATCTACCCTTGCTATTATGCTGCTCTAGGAACTTGCGTAAAGAACTGAAGGAGCTAATGCTTCAAACATTCATCAATGCAGAAAATCTGAAGGACAAATTGTGGCCTTGAGGTTAGTCTAAGGAATTATCTGCCTAGGGAAGTGCAGAGTGTACGAAGGGGTGCACAGCTCCGCTCCCTTGCAGTTGTATTATCAAATTCCCTACATAAGCCTTGAAGAGGGGGAGTGGTAGACTGAATAAAACCACATGTTCAGGTTAATCCCTACACTTTATTGCTTTGAAGAAGAGCTAAAAGATTGATAAGAGACAAAATAAACAACACCAGATGGACCTAATGTCTTGACAATTGCCCAGGAATCAAAAACTGAGGAAAAGGTAAAGGTGGTAGGGAGAGATGATGACCACTGACTCTATTGGACAAAAGGGTTAATCTACCCCCTCAACACAGCAGAAATCATGCTCCACCTTTGCCTTGTCTCTCTTGTAAATGATTTTGTGAAATGCCTGCCTCTCTTTCTCTAGTGTGCAAATCAGCTGATAAGATGAACTTTAAAAAGCCACAAAAAACTTTGCTGGGCATGCACTCACCACCCAAGATTACTGGGCCCAAGACAAAACTGGAACTTTGGGGTGGTGATCCAGATTCTTTAACTCTCAGTTTTCATCTTTTCTTTCTCTTTTCTTTTCTTTTCTTTTCTTTTCTTTTCTTTTCTTTTCTTTTCTTTTCTTTTCTCTTTTCTTTTCTTTTCTTTTCTTTTCTTTTCTTTTCTTTTCTTTTCTTTTCTTTTCTTTTCTTTTCTTTTCTTTTCTTTTCTTTTCTTTTCTTTTCTTTTCTTTTCTTTTCTTTTCTTTTCTTTTCTTTTCTTTTCTTTTCTTTTCTTTTCTTTTCTTTTCTTTTCTTTTCTTTTCTTTTCTTTTCTTTTCTTTTCTTTTCTTTTCTTTTCTTTTCTTTTCTTTTCTTTTCTTTTCTTTTCTTTTCTTTTCTTTTCTTTTCTTTTCTTTTCTTTTCTTTTCTTTTCTTTTCTTTTCTTTTCTTTTCTTTTCTTTTCTTTTCTTTTCTTTTCTTTTCTTTTCTTTTCTTTTCTTTTCTTTTCTTTTCTTTTCTTTTCTTTTCTTTTCTTTTCTTTTCTTTTCTTTTCTTTTCTTTTCTTTTCTTTTCTTTTCTTTTCTTTTCTTTTCTTTTCTTTTCTTTTCTTTTCTTTTCTTTTCTTTTCTTTTCTTTTCTTTTCTTTTCTTTTCTTTTCTTTTCTTTTCTTTTCTTTTCTTTTCTTTTCTTTTCTTTTCTTTTCTTTTCTTTTCTTTTCTTTTCTTT
>NW_020799142.1:15421521-15424690 GCF_003259725.1 Athene cunicularia | reverse complement strand
AGAGACAGCCCTTCCCTTCCCTTCCCTTCCCTTCCCTTCCCTTCCTCTGCTTTGCTTTCTTGTGCATTCATCACTAACAGACCACATCACTTCTCCTTTTCCAAGTTTGTTGTTTCTATCACAACATTTTAAATTGATTATTTAAAATTTAATTTTATAAAATTTTACAATTTTAAAAAAATTATCAGACTGTAAAAAAAAAACAACTAGAAAAGCAGAAGTTAGAAAAGTAGATGATGAGAACCTCATGAAGTTCAACAAGGCCAAATGCACAAATGCAAGGTCCTGCACATGAGTCAGGGCAATCCCAAGCACAAACAAAGGCTGGGCAGAAAATGGATAGAGAGTAGTCCTGCAGAGAAGGACTTGGGGGTGTTGGCTGTTGAGAAGCTCAACATGACCTGGCAATGTGCAGCCACAGCCCAGAAAGCCAACCGTATCCCAGGCTGCAACAAAGTGTGGCCAACAGCTCAAAGGAGATAATTGTCTCCTGCAGCTCTGCTCTGCTCTGGTGAGACACCACCTGGAGTACTGCGTCCAGCTCTGGAGTCCTCAGCACAGAAAAGACATGGACCTGCTTGAGCAGGTTCAGAAGAGTGTCATGAAGATGATCAGGGGGCTGGAGCACCTCCCTTACGAGGACAGGCTGAGAGAGTTGGGGTTGTTCAGCCTGGAGAAGAGAAGGGTCAAGGGAGACCTTATAGCGGCCTTCCAGTACTTAAAGGGGGTTACAGGAAAGATGGGGAGAGACTCTTTATCAGGGAGTGTAGGGATAGGACAAGGGGTAATGGTTTTAAACTGAAAGAGCATAGATTTAGATTAGATCTAAGGAAGATATTCTTTCCTGTGGTGAGGGTGGTGAGACACTGGCACAGGTTGCCCAGAGAAGCTGTGGCTGCCCCCTCCCTGGCAGTGTCCAAGGCCAGGCTGGACGGGGCTTTGAGCAACTTCGGCTAGTGGAAGGTGTCCCTGCCCATAGCAGGGGGTTAGAACTAGATGGTCTTTAAGGTCCTTTCCCACACAAATTCTATGATCTCTCAAGTTAGCTTCCTCAAAAATTTAAATTTTCTTAGAGAAAAGTCTATCAGGGGTAGTTGAACTAAACACAGACAAAATAAAATAATCTTCTCTAATAATGCAACAAGACATTGCTACATGTTGTACTTTAACAAGTACTCTTGGAAGAAAGTAAACTGTAAGTAAAGAAATATGAGAGAGAAACTTCTATATATCTAAACTAAAACTTTCAAGTGCTGTTTTCCAAGACATTATTTTACTATAATTCTTTTACGATAAGGGACCAGAGTTGCCTTGAAGCAATACATCTATTGTCTAAAAGGGAAAACCACTTCATCCTACTTGCTCAGACATACCTCCTGCACTTCAAGTTGTTTCTAAGCAACTTCATAAGCATGACAATGTTAATGACTATGCTGAATATACACAACTGTACCTTTAAGTGTATCTTATTATGCAGTTCACTTTATCAAGAAAAATTACAAAAGAAAGATATTTCTGCACTTCACACTAACAAGTAGTACATTAAGGAAGATTTTGCATTCTTCACCATGTCCTTTGAAATTGCATCCCATCCCAAGGTGCAGAAGTCATATCCTTTTAGTTCACCAGGATTGAACTAGCGTGTGAACAAGACTTTGAGTACTATTTGTTTACTAGCAATGGCTTCAATTGTATTAGGGTGTTCTATTCACCCACCAATAGTAAGCAATCCACACCAGAAAGCCTCTATTCAGAATAAATAAGTATTTGAGAGTGCTGGTTTATATCCATTTTAAGTTCTACAGTAAAACAAATACATTTTATATCACAGCAGTTTCTTTATCTTGTTTGACCCAGGGAAAGATGGCCACACAGGTTCATATTAATACCAGACATAGCCCAGTATCCTCTCTGATGACACTTTGAAGGAGGTGTTTAGGGAAACTGTGTTAGGAAAAGATCAAGAGTAAAAGCAATTGACATTCCAATTTGATAGCATTTTCTTTCAATCAACAACTAAGATTTCCTTAAGCAGGGGGTTCATTTAGACTGTTGCATTGAATAGGCATCCATAGAAATTCATGGTTAATTCAATTAATTTATACACCTTTTTTGAACCTATTTCTATAATTACCTTTTACACTTTGTAATTGTTAGTTCTACAATTTAATTATATTTTCTGTCAAAAAAATACTCCCTTTTGCTTTTAAAAAGATGTGTGGTAATTATATTGTTCTCTATGCCTTTCCAGATAATCCCTAATATTCTGTTTGACTTTCAACCCACAGTAATGTCCAGGATCTCTATTCTGAATTGAAATAGATTACTAAAAACAACGTTTACTATGAATGTATAATTATTTTCTATTTCCCATGTGCATTTGTTGGTAATTGTTAATACTGATAGGTAAAGCAAAGAATCTTTTGAAATATCTTAAGACCAGTTCAGTGGCATTATTAGCTTTAAGCAGTTTAAATCATTTTTTCTCAGCACATGAAGAAGTAGCTTTTATTTTTCAGCACATTATTTTGCAAACAGGTATCTATAAAGTCACCAGTTAAAGACATTTGATAACAGTCCCTGACGAAGAATCCTTGTTTGCACTTGTACGTTCAGAGTAATTTCTTAAAGGAGAGAAACTGCAAAGTCAGGACATTCTTCTATTTCTTATCCTTAGATCAATAGGGAAATAGAATGTCTACAACTGTATTTAGGGAAGACTTTGTATAATGCTGGTATAGGAAGACAGAGCTGGAAATAATTTGCAATTTATTTCCTACAGAATTGTCAGCAATATAACAGTAAGCAACAGGTTGGGAATCTGCTGAAACACTAGCTAGTAAGACCATTCAGCTTCAGTTAGATGTTTATATTCTATTAAGTGATAAAGAGGAAAAATAAATCATTGTGTATAATTGTAAAAACATAGCTTGACAAAGGTAAGTAAAACAAACACTCCACACAACACAGTGAAATCAGAATTTCAGGATGGTCCTCTTGTAGGTGTTAGCAAGCCATGATTTAATAGAAAAGAAAAGAAAAGAAAAGAAAAGAAAGGAAAGGAAAGGAAAAGAAAAGAAAAGAAAAGAAAAGAAAAGAAAAGAAAAGAAAAGAAAAGAAAAGAAAAGAAAAGAAAAGAAAAGAAAAGAAAAGAAAAGAAAAGAAAAGA
>NW_020799142.1:15390681-15421471 GCF_003259725.1 Athene cunicularia | reverse complement strand
TTTGTAATCAGGTCTTCTGACTCATTCAGCAGCAGTCCCACATTTTCCCTAGTCTTCCTATTGCTGCTGATATACCTGTAGAAGATTTTCCTGTTGCCCTACACATCCTTCACCAGATTCACCTGCAGATAGGCTTTGCTTTCCTAACCCCATCCCTGCACGCTCAGACACTATATTTCACCTGGGTCACTTGCCCCTGTCTTCTCCTCTTGTATGCTTCCTTTTAATATTTGAGCTTCATCAGGAATTCTTTCTTCATCCATGCAGGCCTCCTGAAACATCTACTTGATTTCCCCTTTGTTTGGCATGCACTGCTCTTGAGCTTGGAGAAGGCAATCCTTGGAAATCAACCAGCCATCCTAGACCCCTCTTCTCACCTGGACCATATCCCATTCCTAGCAGATCCCTTAACAGGCCAAAGCCTGCTCTCTGGAAGTTCAGGGTCATGATCCTGCTATTCGGTTTTTTCCCTCCTCTCATGACCCTGAACCCCACCAATCTCATAGTCTTGGCAGACAGGCTGTCACCAACATTCAATCCCTCTACAGGTCTTCCTCTTTGCTAAGTACCAGGTCCAGCTGAGAGCCTCTCTTTGCTGGTGCTCTGACCACCTGTGTTGGGAGCTGTCACCAAAGTGCTCCAGAAACCTCCTAGGTCGCATGTGCCTTGCTGTAGCACCCTTCCAGCAGCTATGAGGGTCATTAAAGTCTCCAATGAGGACTAGGACCTGTGAATGTGAGGCTTCTTCCAGTTCATCTACTTGTCTACTACCTCTTCTTGATCAGGATGTCTGAGGCAGACCCCTACCACAGTATCACTGATGTTGGTCTGCCCACTAACCCCAACACATAACCTTTCAGCTGGCTCATCACCACTCTGTCTGCAGAACTCCTTGCTTTCCAGCTGCTTTCTTCAATAAAAGACAACTCCCCTACTCACCCTTCTGGCCTGTTCTTAAAGAGGCAGTATTCATGCAGTCAAGAAACATCAGGCCTTCACTCACCTGCTGTACTTTCAGCTGGACTTCACCATAATATTGGCTGTGCTGGGCCAATTGACATCTTTGTCAATTTCTTCTGCTGAAACACATCATTACCTACAACTAGTAACTTGCAAGGTGGATGAGAAGAGGCTCACTCTTTATCTATGTAGATAAGTTTCTCTAGTAGTTATTCAAATTAAATATAAAACAAAACAGCACAAGATGTAGAGAGGAGAAAGGAGCAACGTATTGAATTCTTTGAACTGGAAATACAGTTCTATATCCAAGGTAATCCTAATTGAATGATTCAGCAAATTGCTCCCACATTTGTATGAAAAGTTTCAGTCTTCACAAATAGTTTTCTTTTCTAATGATAAAAATAAATTTAAAATCTCACCACATACATGTTTCACATCGTTGAACACATAAAGTGATACAGTCAGTGCCTATAATAATAAAAAGCAATTGTTATAGTGCAGGACATGCTCTGCTGCAGAGTAAGTCAACCAGTTTTTAACTTGTATGCAAAAGACCCAGGAAGAGAGGGATAGTCTCTCATCTACAAAATGTTGTATACAGCAACAGCAACTACAGTAAGACTCACTAGAGAATGATTCAGCAACTACACCCTGCAGTAGTAATTTCTGTTAGGAAAAAAAAAATAAATCCTTTTTTTTTTTTTTTATTAGGTGGAATTCCATGAAGAATGAGCTATACTGCTCATTAGAATCAATTTTCTAACAGAGGCAGGCAACTCTGATCATTTTCTTAATTTCATACAGTGGTCCAAACAGCATACTGCTTTGCAGTTCTGACATACTGAGTTTGGCATTAAAAATACAAAGATTTGTTCATATTAGAATGCAGTGTAGGAGCTGACTCTCCAGAATGTTTGTCAGTGGGAACAAAACCATGATACAGTGAGTGCTTCACTGGATGTCAGTATGGTGGGCAAATAGAGTCACTTAATTATACTACGGCAGCAGAAAGAACACTGCAGAGTCACAGCAAAACTGCACCTTTCGTCACTGTCCAGACAAGACTGGTGGAGTGACCTGGAACAGCATACACATTTGTGGGTGGGCACAGATAAACCCCATCTCTACTTTATGTTGTTAGGGGCCAAAACACCTAGGGAAAGAAAGAAAGTAACAAATATGATACATCAGTGCTATAGTTTTGCACAGCATGGGGATGGCAGCATTTTATCAGGGCAGTCTGACTAGTGAAAGGGAATCCCTCCCAGTGTCTCTTCAGCATCTTTAAACCTTGCCTAATTACTCAGGCCTAGAAAAGGCATGGGATATAAGAGAAGAAAAGGGATTTCTCCATGTGAAATAGAGAGGTATCCTGTGAGGAAACTGTTATGCTACTGATATGTAAGCATGTTGCTAAGAGAGCATCAGAGCAGAGCCCCATGAATCCTCCAGTGAAAAACAGATTCAGCTGTTATACCTTACACTAAGTGACTCAGCTCAATATGACTCCAAATAATACTGCTGCTCTGACATATCAAGGTAATAAAATTTATCATCATTTTAGGTTATAGTGCTTTAATATTTTACATTAGACTGCAAAAATGCTTTTAAGTCTCTTGGCATACACTGGCAAAATTACTGGGCTTTTTAGGGATCATTTATAGTTATTTTCTGAATAATCTCATTCAGTTCTTCAGGGTTGCATAAAAATTCTAATAACCCATCTTCTTAGGCATCCATGCATATGTCACACTTCTTTTTGTTTCTAATTTGTATTTTGCTTCTAAGGTCCCCTCAACCTAAAATGAATCAGCCTGCCCCTGCTGGAAATCTGTACAATTTCTCTATACTGCAAATCTTTTTCTTCACAGTATTCACTGTGCTGGTATTCTGACTTCCAAAGCAAAGATGATTCACCTTCAGTTATCAGTCATTCTCATCTATTCCCTTTTTGAATTTTGAGGTTCTTTACTAGAAATTTACACTTGACCTCCCATTTCATCTTAATTCATATTTTACATTATTTCTAATTGATTTTTTTCCATTTTCATGATTAAACTACCAGTACTTTATTAGCATTTTTTAGCTAGCCCATGACACTCAAGTTATTACTTAAAATCACTGATGTCAAGAGTTATTGTTTATTTATAAAAGCCAAATCACTCACCTGCATTCATATTTTGAATACATCTAGGATGTATGAGCTGTCTCAAGATATCCTTACCACTAGGCAATCCTGCTGTTTCTTCTGTATACATGTTAATCTTTTGACTTTTTCATGGAGAACAGTCTGTTCTGTTCTAAAACTGCTACAGCATGTAAGCACCTTTCACTCTCATTTTGTCTGCTTGTTGAACACTGCTCTTATGAAAAAAAAAACAACATAAACTTGCATTTCCTGAGTCTGATCTAAACAAAATATAAGAGAATACACACATATATTCCATTTTTGTGACCTGTGCCCTGTCTCCTGTAAAAATCAATGACATTACTTCCCCATCTGCACAGTTTTAGAGACATGTTACATTTTTCTCCCAAGTTCCCACAGTAAATATTCTTGTGGGAGTAAGTCTTATACACCCAAAATTATTTTGTCACATATCACTGAATCCTTAAAATTAGCAAAATTACAGCTTACTGACACTGTTTGAAATTTCTGACATTCCAGACAATATTTTGTTTTTACTCTTATCTTTTGTGAAAAGTCTCTCTATTCACGATTTCACTCTTTCAGGGTTATACAATCTATGACTTTATTTATGATTTTACCCAAGTTTTTCACGCTTGCTCTTTGCTTGGTTTCAAACTGACTGCTGCAACAGTCTAGTAAGACAACAAGACATAATCTTTCTCTTCTTTTCTGCACAACACTGTTAATTCATTTTAGTCTGTATCTTTCCTCCACCTTTTCTACATACAGAAAAGATTTTTACATTATAATTTAACCTGTTTAGGGAGGTCTTCTTGTTAATTTTGTTTAACTATTTCAGTGTATTTTTCAGGGCTTCATTAATTCTACAATCTCTTATTCCCATACTGCTTCCATCTAAGTTATTACAATATATAACTCCCAAAAGCATCTCTAAATGCTGTATTGATAGTTTCACATTATAATAAGCATTTATTGTTTTAGATACATCAGCATATTTATATTATTTGGACATTTTCATTAAGAGGAGATTAAAATAAAATTAATTATTTCTTATAAACATAAAATTAAAACAAAAGCTGATTGTCCTATTCTGAGTAAGAACCTAATCTAAGATTTTCCTTATAGGCAACTTTTTTCCATTTATTCTTGAAAGTATAAATATGGTACATCACTTACAATCTCAATTCTTTCATTTCACTTCCCTTTAACCTCTTTCAAACCCTACCATTTCTTAGCACTTGTCTAACTGTATGCACTTTCATCAATTATGACGTACTCTATAACCCTAGCAGCAATAACTTACTGCAGAAAAAAATCTTTAAAACCAAATCAGAGTTATTTCTGTAACAGTTGTTGCTGACTTTTCTAGAATGTCTGTGACAGGAGGAAAAGAAAAAAAAAAAAAGTTGTAAATGTACTAGGAAAAGAGCACTTACCTATAATAAGGCTGAGGGCCAGGTCTTACATATGGGTCACAACAACCACATGTAACACTGCAGACTTGGGGAAGAGTGGCTGGAAAGCTGCCTGGAGGGAAAGGACTTGGGGGTATTTGTCCACAGGTGGCTGAATATGAGCCAGCAGTGTGCCCAGGTGTCCAAGAAGGCCAACAGCATCCTGGCTTGTGTCAGAAATAGCGTGGCCAGCAGGGACAATGAAGTGATTTTACCCCTGTACTCGGCACTGGTGAGGCCACACCTCAAATATATGTTCAGTTTTTGGGGCCCTCACTTCAAGAAAGACATTGAGGTGCTGGAGTGTGTCCAAAGAAGGGCAATGAAGCTGGTGAAGGGTCTAGAGAACAAGTCCTATCAGGAGTGGCTGAGGGAACTGGAGCTGTTTAGTCTGGAGAAAAGAAGGCTTAGGGGAGACCTCTACAACTACCTGAAAGGAGGTTACAGCAAGGTAGCTGTTGATCTCTTCTCCAAAGTAACAAGTGATAGGACAAGACTAAATGGCCTTAAACTGCACCAGGGGAGATTTATAGATTGGGTATTAGGAAAATTTTCTTCATTAAAAGGGTCATCAAGTATTGGAACAGGCTGCCTAGGGAAGTGTTTGAGTCATCATCCTTGGAGGTATTTAAAAGATGTTTAGATGTGGCATTTAGGGACATGGTTTAGATGTAGACTTCGCAGTATTAAGTTCATGGTTGGACTTGATGATCTTAAAGGTCTTTCCATCCTAAATGATTATATGATTCTACCTTCTTTAAACATAGTTTGAAGTATAACTTTTGTAGTTCTGTCATATCTTAGGTCTTCACAGTTGCAGCAGTGAAGCAAGAACCATTTCAGTTAGAACTGAATTAAACCAAGAGGAAGTATGTTATCAAATAATAGCAAGGTATTTTTTCTAGGCTCATCTGAGGGCTAAAGTTGAGGAGATTATTTAAATGAAATATTAATTTAAAAGCATTGGGACATAATCCTATAATTTTCCCATTGCGTAGCCTTAAGAGTTTTACTGCAGCTGCTCATATATTTGTAACCTTCCTCTCACTGGCCATTCTGAATTGTCTATAATTCATACATCACACAGCAGAAAAATGGAAAACAAAAGCAAATGAAGACATATGTGTCATATGTAATTTTATTTTTAAAAAATCTACACTACATTTATCAAGTAAATGACTTGGTGTAATTTCCTTACAAGACCAGATTTATCGTTAACTGTTGCAGTCTTGGGCAGTGAACAGCAAAAATATATCAGAAGTAGGTGGAGAAAACCCCTTGTAATAATCAGATTGGAGGAAATCTGATCACTATAAAGTCTTACCTAGCCCTAATCAAAAAATGTCTTAAACCCAGAAAAACAAAGTTTTGTATCCTTCTCAATTTTTCTTCCATCCTGTTTCTTCAGTATGAACTATTATAATTCCAGATATTATTACAGATCGATATAAACAAGTAATCTATTGATCAAAGTCTGTAAAGTTCTTGGTATCACAGTATACTGTGATAATTAATTACATATTTTCTTTATGTATTTAATACCTAACACCTGATTTTTTTTCTTTTTCCTGATCCAGGCTGTGTTCATTATCCTTTTGTAATCCAACCTCAGCTCATTAATATTTTGGGATATGAAGTAATCAATATTTCATGATAGTTTATGCACAAAATCTCCCCAAATCTCTCAATTTTGAATCACTGATTCACATGATCTTAATCTCAACATTTTCAAGTAGGTCTGTGCAGCCACAAGAATTATCAGCCTATGATAAATTCTGTGGTTTTAATTACTTTTAAATTTAGACTGATTTTTTTAAAATATAAGGATTTCTATAGAACATAAATTTTTAAGTCTTCACAGGAATCATAAACAGATAAAAGCTGTGCTATACTGGACCTTGTTCTCACTAACGTGAGGGGCTAGTGGGGAATGTGAAGTTCAAGGGCAGCCTTAGCTGCAGTGACCATGAAATGGTGGAGTTCAAGACCCTTAGAGCAGTGAAGTGCGTGCACAGCAAGCTGATTACCCTGGATGTCAGGAGAGTTGACTTTGGCCTCTTCAGGGATCTGCTTGGCAGAGTAACATGGCATAAAGCCCTGGAGGGAAGAGGGGCCCAAGAAAGCTGGTTGGTATTCAAGGATCACCTCCTCCAAGCTCAGATGATATGCAACCCAACAAAGAGGAAGTCAGGTATAAATGCCAGGAGGCCTGTGTGGACAAACAAAGAGCTCCTGGACAAGCTCAAACATAACAAGAAAGCCTACAGAGAGTGGAAGGAGCCTGAAGGTGCCAAGTCAATGGGACCTACTGAGATGCATCTGAGGGTCCCGAGAGAGCTGGTGCATGAAGTGGCTAAGCCACTATCCATCATATTTAAGTGGTGGCAGTCCAGTGAAGTTCCAAGTGACTGGAAAAGAGGAAACATAACGTCTGCTTTTAAAAAGGGAAAAAAGGAAGATTGGGGAACTACAGACCAGTCAGTCTCACTTCTGTTCCTGGCAGGATCATGGAGGGAGTCTTCCTGGAAATGATGCTAGAACACATGGAAAATAAGGAGGTGACTGGTAACAGTCAACATGGCTTCACTAAGGGCAAATCATGTCTGACAAACTTGGTGTCCTTCTACAACCGAGTTCCAGTGTTGGTGGATAAGGCAAGAGCAACTGATGTCATCTACCTGGACTTGTGAAAAGCATTTGACACTGTCCTGCATGACATCCTGTCTCTAAATTGGAGAGGCATGGATCTGATGGCTGGACCATTCAGTGGATAAGGAATTGGCTGGATGGTCACACAGAGTTGCAGTCAACAGCTCCGTGTCCCAGTGACGAGTGGCATTCCCCAGGGGTCAGTGTTGGGACTGGTGGTGTTTAACATCTTTATCAGTGAAATGGACAGTGGGATTGAGCACACCCTCATCAGGTTTGCCAATGACACCAAGCTGTGTGGTGTGGCTGACAAACCTGAGGAATGGGATGTCATCCAGAGGAACCCTGACAGGCTTGAGAGGTTGGCTGATGCAAATCTTAAGAAATTCAACAGAGCCAATTGCAATGTCCTGCACATGGCCCAAGGCAATCCCCAGCACAAATAGAGGCTTGGAGATGAGTGGATTGAGAGCAGCCCTGGGACTTGGGGATGTTGGTTGATGAAAAACTGAATACGAGCCAGAAACGTGCGCTCGCAGCCCAGAAAGCCAACTGTATCCTGGGCTGCATCAGGAGGAAGTCTGGCCAGCAGGTCTCAAGGGAGGTGATTCTCCCCTCTAATCTGCTCTCATAAGACTTCACTTGGAGTACTGCCTTCAGCTCTGGGGCCCCCAACATAAGTAGGACATGGATGTGCTCTAGCAGGTCCAGAGGAGGCCACAAAGATGATCAGGAGGCTGGAGCACCTCCTGTATGAGGACAAGCTGAGAGAGTTGGGTTTATTCATTCTCCTGGTTTCAGCTGGGACAATTTTTCATTTTTATAGCTAGAATAGTGTGCTTTTGATTCAATGGGACTTGGTATAAAAAGAATGTTGATAATACACTGATGTTTTCAGTTGTTGTGAAGCGATCAAAGACTTTCCAACTGCTCATGTCCTGCCCATGTGCAGGTGTACAAGAAGCTGAGAGGAAGCAGAGCCAAAGCACCAGACCCAAACTGGTCAGTGAAATATTCCATATCATGTAATGTCATGCTCAGTACATAAAGATGGGTCAGTCAGGAAGAAGGGGGTTCTCTCTCACTTCCAGGATTGTGGTTTGGGGATCTTGGTTTACTTCAGGATTGGTGGTCAGCAATGGACCGGGTATCAGTCGGCGGGTGGTGAGTAATCCCATTCTACATCATCCATTTGTACTTTCTATTATTTTTATTATTATTTTATTTCACTTATTAAACTGTTTTTTATCTCAACCTACACGTTTCCTTTTATGAGTGATAGATAGGCTGTGTGGTGATTGGCTGCCAGCTGGGTTTAAACCCCAATATTCAGCCTGGAGAAGAGAAGGTTCCAGCGATGAAGCCTTCCTGTTCTTAAAGGGGGCTACTGGAAAGATGGGGAAAGAACTGTTCATCAGGGAGTGTAGTGATAGGACAAAGGGTAATGTTTTTAAACTGAAAGAGATTTAGATTTAGAAGTAGATAGAGATGCAGATTTAGATTAGATGTTAGGAAGAAATTCTTTACTTTGAGGGTGGTGAGACACTGGAAGAAGTTGCCCAGTGAAGCTGTGGCTGCCCCCTCCCTGGCAATGTCCAAGGCCAGGTTGGACGGGGCTTTGAGCAACCTGATCCAGTGGAAGGTGTCTCTGCCCATGGCAGGGGGTTGGAAATAGTTGATCTCTAAGGTCCCTTCCAAAACCAAACCATTCTATGATTCCATTCTCAGCAATGCATCAATCTCTTTTCTTAGACAATATTATTTAGCATCCTCTAAGCTCTCTAAGTATCTCAGTAGACTTAAACTAACAAAATACTGGAGGAAAATAAACTTTTAATAGTAAGTATCACTTCAGATGAATTAAAGTGCCTTAGGAAAATATCAGATACTTCTATCTAAGGAGTCTCCTATTGTGAAGATAGGTCCACAGGAGTTTATAACTGTATATGAAGTCCCTTAATAGTAACTACATCATTTAATAAGTATTTCAACATTAATGAACTGGAACAAAGTGGCATTTTATAGAATAATTGTCTCAGCCTACTGATTTATCACAGGTTTCCTATAAATTCCCATGAAGCTTGCAAAGAAGTAATAGAAATCCACACAGTATATAATAGCCCTGCTAAAGCAATAATAAGAAGCTGGATCAAACACAAAAGCCCTAGTGTGCTGAACATTTACTTTGCATCTGAGCATTAAAGTTTATTTGGCATGTTAAATCATTCTGAGACACCTCATAGAGAACTGTATCATTAGCAGAGCTAGCACTGCAAGAAGTTAGACTCTGTGTTTTCACTTTCACTCTCAAGACCTTGAAAGTTAAGGTTTGGGGTGGGTACATAATATTTGACTAAAAATATTTGGTTTTCAAAGCTCTTCAACCACTGGTAACATGACATACACTTTGTCTAGCTTTCACCCCACTCTTCAGCCTGTGGTGTGAGTACTATCTGCCTTCAAGGCCAGGTTCCTGCATGAAATTAGGAAATTTACCAAGGGTGTATTTCAGACATTTTGTATCAAGGAACAAGTTAGGGGTACAGTAACATCAAAATTTAAGTCTAAACACCTAGGTAGTCCTTGTAAAGAAGGAGAAATTAGAGATGATTCTACTAAGCAAATTCTGTCAGTGATTTTTTCTCCTCAGTCTATTTTAAGTAGAAGGCAGTAGAGGAAAAAAATAATTAGTCCTGAGAGCACTTGAGTGACTTCAGAAGCTTCTTCATACCAGGTGAAGAAATCATGCACAGATGAAAAAAATGTGTAGAATGCCCAGAATACCACAGTCCTTGGCAAATCCCTTTGTTTAAGAAGATGACCGCACTGAACACCAGTGCATTTATCAGGACCTGGAAGACCTTGAGCTCTTCTTTTGCCAGGCAGCAAAACCAGTGCTTGCCAATTTTGAGGACAAACTCTCAAGAGGAGTACCCACACTCCCCTCTGCGACCTGAGTTTAACTCATTTAAATGCTATGAAGTTTTCTTACAAATAGTCACCCTTTTACAGAATCACAGAATCATCTAGGTTGGAAAAGACCTTGAAGATCACCCAGTCCAACCATTAAACTAACACCGACAGTTCCCAACTACACCATATCACTCAGTGTTATGTCAGCCCAACTCTTAAACACCTCCAGGGATGGGGACTCCACCACCTCCCTGGGCAGCCCAATCCAACGCCTAACAACCCATTCTGTAAAGAAATGCTTCCTAATATCCAGTCTAAACCTTCCCTGGTGCAACTTGAGGCCATTCCCTCTTGTCCTATCACTTGTTACTTGGTTAAAGAGACTCATCCCCAGCTCTCTGCACCCTCCTTTCAGGGAGCTGTAGAGGGCGATGAGGTCTCCCCTCAGCCTCCTCTTCTCCAGACTAAACACCCCCAGTTCCCTCAGCCGCTCCCCGTACGACCTGTGCTCCAGACCCTGCACCAGCTCCGTTGCCCTTCTCTGGACACGCTCGAGTCATTCAATGTCCTTTTTGGAGTGAGGGGCCCAAAACTGAACACAGGAATCGAGGTGCAGCCTCACCAGTGCCGAGTACAGGGGTCAGATCCCTTCCCTGTCCTGCTGGCCACGCTATTGCTGACACAAGCCAGGATGCCATTGGCCTTCTTGGCCCCCTGGGCACACTGCTGGCTCCTGTTCCGCCGGCTGTCAATCAACACCCCCAGGTCCCTCTCTGACTGGCAGCTCTCCAGCCACTCCTCCCCAGGCCTGTAGCGCTGCTGGGGGTTGTTGTGGTCCAAGGGCAGCCCCCGGCATTTGCCCTTAGTGAAACTCCTGCAGTTGGGCTCAGCCCATGGCTCCAGCCTGTCCAGGTCTCTCTGCAGAGCCTCCCCACCCTCGAGCAGATCAACACTCCCACCCAACCTGGTGTCATCTGCAAACGGACTGAGGGTGCACTCGATCCCCTCGTCCAGATCATCAGTGAAGATGTTAAACAGGAGTGGCCCCAACACCGAGCCCTGGGGGCCACCACTCGTGACCGGCCGCCAACTGGATTTAACTCCGTTCACCACAACTCTCTGGGCCCGGCCATCCAGACAGTTTTTAACCCAGCAAAGTGTGTGCCCATCCAAGACATGAGCAACCAGTTTCTCCAGGAGAATGCTGTGGGAAATGGTGTCAAAGGCCTTAATAAAGTCAAGGTAGACAACACCCACAGCCTTTCCCTCATCCAATAAACATGTTGCCCTGTTGAAGGAGATCAGGTTTGTCAAGCAGGATCTGCCTTTCATAAACCCGCTGACTGAGCCTGAGCATCTGGTTGTCCCACATGTTTGTGTGATGGTCCTCAGGATGAGCTGCTCCATCAGCTTCCTGCGCACTAAAGCCAAGCTGACAGGCCTGTAATTTCCTGGATCATCCTTCCAACCCTTCTTACAGGTGGGTGTCACATTGGACAATTTCCAATCTGTCGGGACCTCCCAACATATTTGTTGCAAACATTAGCACCAAGTACTAGAACACTGATCTCAAACAAGTTTCCCTCAAGCCAACGGCTCCTGTATTTTTCAGAAATATGTCATTAATAAATAAATTTAAAAAAAAGGCAAATATGTTGTTCTCTCTGTGGCATATCTCTTTTACCCAAGAGAAAGAATGTCTCAGCAGGACCCTGGAGAAAAGAGGGAAACTGTCTAACTTACTTGAAGTAGACAAGAATAAAATGGAAAAAAAAAAAAAAAGAGAACCACAACCAGGATCAACATTGCTACCTGTAGCCAAAAATCTTTAAGATGCAGTTACACGTATTTACAAAATGTAGTGCTGAGAATTAATTCACAAAGCCACCCTGTATAAAACTTAAAATTAGTTTCTGCCCTGATGGAATCTGCCACCCAAAGGAAAATGCTCCTTAATTCTCAGTTCTGCCTGACCCTGTTTTCATTTCTACAGATGCTTTTGCTGTGAAATAAATGCCAGCTGAGATAGTTTCACACTTCAAGAGGATTCACAGGAAGCAGTAAGAGTTGCACTGGAGCACGACAGTACAGACCTCTTCACTGCATCCTGTGGGATGCAATACATTAAAGTATTTGTCCTTCTTCAAAGAATTTTAAAAAAAATAGTTTTAGGCCTACCTCTGGCACGGGCTAAAGAAGGATACTTTCCTGAATATGTAAAGTTTAGGACTGGAAGGGATGAGGAAAGAAAAGGAAGAACGATTCCAATTATCGTCACAGCCTGAATTGTGAGTGCCTGTTTAATAGTGTTATCCTAGTCACCCCGCTCAGAAAAATTACCTCATTATTCTCCTTCATTTCTACCAAAATCTTATTAGGTGATGAGGTCAAGTTTTGATTTCCAATAAGGGAATAATTATTTGCAATTTGTCAAAAACCTCAAATATCTTTAAAACAAGGATTTTTAAGACTTTGTTGAACAGCTTGACAAAAAATGCAAGGAAATAGTGGAGAGTGCAGCAGAGGGCCAGTAAGATTGTGAATGGACTGGAGCATCCCACATAGAAAGAAAAGCTGAAAGAGGTGGGAATGTTCAGCCTGGAGAGCCTGTTCAGCTCTTCCCAGTGTTATCCAGTGACAGGAGAAGAGGCAATGGGCACAAACTGAAATACAAGTGGTTCCCTGTGAAGACTGTGCCGAGGGAAGTTGTGGAGTCTCCATCCTTGGACATACTCAGAAACCCTCAGGAAGTGGTCCTGAGCAACTTGCTCTAGGAGACCCTGCCTGAGCAGGGGGGGGTGCACAAGATGACCTCCAGAGGTCCCTGCCAACCTCAACCTTTTTGTGATCTCTGGGGCTTTCCCAACAGAGACCACAGGTTAGTCCTCACATGACAGCCCTCAGAGAAGCAGAATCCAAGTGCTCCACTGGCAACGAGGATGTCACCAGGGTTCCCCACCTGCCCTGATGTACTGCCCCATTGCTGGGTCTGTGCACTTTCAGGCACCAGCCTCTCACCATCGGACCTGACCTGAGGTTAAACCGTCCCCACAAGGCCATGAGAAGAGGGCCAACATCCTCTGAAGCAGGGGTTTTCCTGCTTTGGGTCATCTGCCATCCTGACTTGGACAGCGGCCGGCAGGCAGCCCCAGAGAACCCTGTGACATCTCTGGGGAGTGTCTGCAATGGCATCAACCTCACTGCTCTTGAGCAGCCACAGGCTCTGCCCTGCCACATTTGTCCCAGAGCTCCGGCGGGTACACATACACTGTGCACAATCTGTGACAGGGCTCTGGACCTACACTACGAGTGCTGCATTTAGGCAGAGCCTTGGCTGTCCAGGGCTGCCAAGTTCCACATGGTGGCTGTGGGTGCTAGGAGGGTGGCAGAACCATTGGCACCACTGATGTCCCGAGCCAGCTCTTGTGCCTTCCCTGACCGCCTCCTGCAGGTATCCTGTGCTAGCTCGAGTCGTGTTGGCTCTCTGGGGAGGAGCAGAATGGCAGACAGGTGTGGAGGCAACCCTCAGGGCTGGCTGGCCACTTTCCAGTCCGGAAGGAGACCCTCGGGGAGGCCCCTACCTCCCATTTCCAACCGCCCTCTCAGGCTTTGTTTGGTTTTGCGCTCCTGTCACCAGGAAAACTCAGGCACTTTGCACCTCTCTTTTGGTGGGACATGATGCTGGGTGCCAAGGAGGCTCGGGAGCAGAGCAGCCCTGCTGCCATGGCCAGCACAAGCCAGGGCCAGTGGGCAGGACAGTGGGAGGCAGCAGCAGGTGGCCCGTGCCCCCTCTGCCTGGGCAAGGTGGACAACACAGCCTATGTCGACACCTGCTGCCACCACTTTTGCTTCATCTGCTTCTGGCAGTGGGCTGCCATGAGAGCTGCCTTCTCGCTCTGCAGGCAGCCTTTCCACCATGTCCTGTTCACGGGGAGGGTACATGACAACTACCGAGTACGTGGTTGGCTTGTCTGCCTGTCGGCAGAGGACGGCGGCCCGGGAGCAGATGTGCTGCAGATCCCCACAGCAGCACTACCCCCTGCACTGGGGGCCCACCAACACTGGCCCCACTGCTGGCAGGGGGAGACCTGCAGGGAGGGACCAAAGCGGCACAGGGTGACACAGCTCCAGGGCCCTCCAACACCTCCACCCGGCAGGCTGCACCACCCGTCCTCCACAGCAGCAGAGCACATTGAGCGCACGGAGCGCTCCGAAAGGAGGCTCCAGGAAACATCTGGACACCTCCGAGCCCTGGCACAGGCCTGTCCAAGCCCTCCGACCATCAGCCAGACACCCGCTAGTCCAGGTGCCAGGACAGCCCTGCCCCTGCTGGGTCCTCCTGAGAAACCTGCTCGGCCTCCAGAGGACCCTGCCAACATACTCCATTCTGGGATTAGGGTTTTAAAGTAAAACTCTTTCCAACTTGACAAAGCAGGTGCCAATGCTGGTCAGAAATACTTTATTTCAAAGAAGGAACATTTGATCAAGCTGTCCCCAAGAGGCAATAGGTGTCCAGACAAGACAGCACCTCTGTATACTTGGGGCTTCAGCTGAAAGGGAGCACGGCTCCCTACGGTGATTTTACCGAGATGGAGAGAAGTGATCCCATCTATTCTTGCAACAGTACCACACTGAGCCTTCTGAGACAGGCTAGCAGGCAGAGAAGTGGTATTACCAAGCCCACTGCTTCCTTCCCCATCCAGTGGGACCCATCCCATTAGCCCCCACCATGGGGCCTTCTCTGAGACAGCCATGAGAGCCTCACATCTGTCCACAAGCCCCTGAACAGCATTCCCTCGCAACATTGGGGCACCTCCAGATGCTCTTGCCCCGCATCCTGCAAGGACTCTCCCCGCCCTGCAGGCAGCGTCCCTGTGCAGTCAGCAAGACCCTCAGGCAGCGTTATTGCAGCTGAGCCCTCTCAGCTCTGAAAAAAAAGTCCCTGGGGGTCCTGGAGGACACCCTCTTACTTGAACATGAGCCACTAACCTGCCCTTGCTGGAAAGGAGGCTCATGGACTGGAGCACCCACTATAGGAGGAGGGCAGGCTGAGAGATCTGGCACTGCTCAGCCTGGAGAGGAGGTTCAAGGGAGGATCTCATCCAGGTGTACAAATACATGAAGGGAGGGTGCAGAGGGGATGGAGAAGATGCTATTCCCAGCGGTACCCCGTGGCAGAACAAGAGGCAGCGGACACAATCTGAAACATGTGTGGTTACTATGCTATCAATCACCCATCCAGGATGATAGCACTGATTATTTATTTCATAGGCAATGCAGACAAATCTCTGGATAGGTCACCCTTGTCCTTATGGGAGATTCCAACTTCCTAGACATCAGCTGGGAATACCATACTGTTTTGAATGAAAGTCTGGAAAATTACTACAGTTTTGTTGAGGATAATTTCTTGTTAGAAGTACTCAGTGAGACAATTAGTAAAGATGTCTGCCTAGATTTGTTATTTGTGAATAGAGAAGGACTCATGGAATATCTGATGGTAGGTGGCTGTCTCAGTCACAGCGATCATGAAATGGTTGAGTTGAAAATGTCTGATGTAATAAGAAGAACGTGAATGCAATTGTTCCCCTGAATTCCAAGAGAGCAAAATTTAAGCTACTGAGGGACCTAGTTAGCAGTGTCCCCTGGAAATCTGGCTTTTGAGGGCTTAGGAGTCCATGAGTGCTGGTCAGTTGTTAATAACCACCTTTTAGAAGCACAGGAGCAGGGAATCCCATTGTGTTGTAAATCAAGCAAGCAGGGCAGAAGAGCAGTTTGCCTGAACAGGGAACCCCTCTTGGAACTCAGCAGGAAAAAGAAACTGCATGATCTCTGGAAGAGATGTCAGGCTTTGCAGGAAGAGTACAGAGCTGTAGTTTTCATATGCAGTGAGAAGACATGCAAAGTCAAAGCTCTGCTAGTGTTGCATCAGACAACAAGAAAGGCTTTTCTAAGCATGTTAATAGTAAGAGGAGGTCCACAGAAAACACTGGACTGATACTTGTTGAAGATGGTAATCTGACAAATATGGATGAAGAAGCAGCGACATTCAACATGGTTTTTGCCCCAGAATTTAGTAATACCTTCAGACCTGGTCCTCTGAGTTGGAGGACCAAAACTGCAGGAAGAGCAATTTTCCATTTGTGGACACTGAAATTGTAAGGGACCAGCTGTATCAGCTGAATGTTCACAAGTCCGTGGGTCCTGCTGGGATTCACCCCAGAGTACTGAAGGAGCTAGTGGATGTTATGGCAGGACCCCTCTCTTATCATCTACCAAAGGTCTTGGGAGTCCTGGGAGGTCCACGCTGCCTGGACACTAGGCAGTGTTATTCCAGTTTACAAGAAGCGCATGGGGAAAGACCCAGGAAACTACAGACCCATTAGTCTAACCTCTGTACCTGGAAAAAATATGGAGAAGATCACACTGGGTGCTACCAAAAGGCATTTAAAGAATAAGAACAATGCAATCATCAGGCACAGTCAACATGGGTACACAGGAGGAGAGTCCTGTTTAACTAATTTGACCTCCTTCTATGCGAAGGTTACCTGCCCGGTGGACGAAGGGAAGGTGGTGGGTGTGTTTTTCTGGATTTTAGTAAGGCTTTTGATACCGTCCCTCACAGCATCCTCCTGGACAAGTTGTCCAACTGTGGGGTGAGTGAGTTCATGGTGCACTGGGTGAAGAACCAGCTAAAGGCAGGGCTCAAAGGGTTGTGATGAATGGGGCTACATCTGGCTGGTGACAGGTGACCAGTGGCGTTCCTCAGGGCTCAATCCTAGGGCCAGTCCCGTTCAATATATTTATCAACGATCTGGATGCAGGAGCTGAATGCACCATGAGCAAGTTGCTGACTATACCAAACCGGGAGGTGCTGTTGCCTCTCTTGAGGGACAAGAGGCCTTGCAGAGGGATCTAGATAGACTGAAGCATTGGGCATTGATTAATGGGATGACATTTAACAAGAAAAAATGTCGAAGTTGCACCTAAGATGGAGTAGTGGCAGGCACAAGTATGAACTGGGAGAGGAGTTGCTGGAGAGAGCAGCCCTGCAGAAAGGGATCTGGGGGTGCTGGTGTGACACTAAGCTCAGTGTGAGTCAGCCGTGTGCCCTGGCAGCCAAGAGGGCAAACGGCATCTTGGGGTGCATCCAACCCAGTGCAACCAGCCGGTCAAAAGAGGGGATTATCCCGCTGTATTCAGTGATGGTGCAGCCTCACCTTGAGCGGGCAGTGTGGGCAGTGCTGGGCCTATGATTTAAGAAGGATGTGAAGGTCCTTGGATGTGTCCAGAGGAGGGCAACAAATCTGGTGAAAGGCTGGAAGGCATGTCCTGTGAGGAGTGGCTGAGGACTTTGGGCTTGTCTAGTTTGGAGAGAGGAGGCTGAGTGGCGACCTCGTTGCTCTCTACAGCTTGCTGAGGAGGGGAAGGGGAGAGGGAGGTGCTGACCTCTTCTCCTGGGTATCCAGTGACTGGACATATGGGAATGGTTCAAAGGTACACCAGGGGAGGTTTAGGCTAGACATGAGGAAGCATTTCTTTACCAAGAGGGTGGTAAACACTGGAACAAGCTTCCTGGCAAGGTAGTCTATGTCCCAAGGCTGTCAATGTTTAAGAGGCATTTGGACAATGCCTTTATTAACATGCTTTAGCTTTTGGTCAGCCCTGAAGTGGTCAGAAAGTTGGGATAGATGATCATTGTAGGTCTCTTCTAATAACTGAACTATATACATTCTATTATATTCTAAGGGAGCAGATCCAGGATTCTGCCTTTTCTATTGAAGTCCACGTACCACAAGGGCTTAGTCCAAAGGTAATCATATCTCCAGAGAAAATTTGAAAGTTTATTCCTATTTTTGTCTTGGAACCCTTTGGAGTTTTCTTTGGAAGTGGTGAATAACAAAACCACTTACTAAACAACAAGACAGGCCATTTTTAACTACCTACTTCAAAGAAAAAAAGTTTATATTAAAAGTTTAAGGTTGAGGGGACACCAGTCCAAAACTGGGATTAGAGTTCTGTAACTTCAGTATGTAACACTAAACTCTTTTTGATTTGGATGAACAGAACAAATGGGGGGAAAAATCAGCCATTTCTATTGGCATAGCTTTTCTTTACACTTATTTCCTGAAAAGGCTTGTTAAACAAGCAGCAACTGCTGATGAAAGAAAGTCGTTTCTCGCTACTTTCTGGGAGTTATTGTAAGTTTACTGCAAAGAAAGAAATAATGAAAAATATGCTGAAAAGCCCCAAAGAATTTAGAAAGTATATGTGAAAGAGCTATGCTTAGCTTTTTTGCAAAACAAAAACCTGTTTGTACAAATACAAAACAGTAATGATATTAATTTTTAGTTACTATTATTTTATTGGTATTCTTGGCAAAAGAAGACCCTTGATTTTTAAGTGCTGCAACTCCTTTGATATAGCATGTAAAACTAGAAAAAATCCACATGCTACTTCACAGCCAGAAACTACATTATTGTTTTGAAGGACACGGTTTCATCATTAAATAAAACACTTATTTTAAGTGTGTGCTTGCAGGAAAGAGGGAACTGTCTTTTGGTCTTTAACTTAAACATATGCCAATGTAGAGTAATGAGTACTCCAAATAAAATACAAACATTCCATCCTGCCTCTGTTTTTATGTTGTTTTCCAATAAAGCTACACAATCTGTGCATCATATGCTTTTACAAATAATGGAGCTGCACTTTAAATAATGCTGTTTTCTTACAACACCTGCCTTACATTTGTAACATGCGTGTCTTTTTTACATACACACTCTATCCTCTTCCCAAGATACATGTAAGTCTAATCCAAAATAAAAGTACAGTGTGTGTGTTTCCTTCCTTCCTTCCTTCCTTCCTTCCTTCCTTCCTTCCTTCCTTCCTTCCTTCCTTCCTTCCTTCCTCCCTCCCTCCCTCCCTTCTTTCCTTTTATCTTTTCTTTTAAAAAGTAATTTCTAGTCTAGCATAGGTATTTCCACAGATGTTTTTCAGTCTTGCACTGACCACAGAAAGAGCCACAAAGGAGAGTAAGATGAAGAGGATTTACAGGTTTGGTGAAGGCCACAGCTGCTTGGAAAGGAATGTGGAAGGGGTTTCTTAAGGCTGACATCATGTGGTAGAACAGAGGGACCATTTTGCCCTGTTACTCCCAGAGTAACATAGAAACCACAGTCACACGTCTGATCAGATGCAAAAGCAGTTTTTTGGTCTGGCGACCACCTTTTCTATAAGAGCAGCACACACAGCCTTCCACCCCAGACAACAGAAAGTCACGGGTAAAAAACCAAAATGAAACAAAACCAAACCAAAAATTTTAAAAAAACAAAGCCATCAAAACCAAAACCAAGAAATACTGTTACTCAATGCCAGGCCTGCCTTCTCTCATAGAAAGCTTACATACAACTGGTCTTGAGCCCAGTTCTAAATTGAAATGAATATTTTCTCACAGGTGAGGGCTTCCTCCCCCTCAAAAAACAATTCAACTACATGTTCCACTTTTAATTCCTACAGCACCAGCATCTATTGCACATGAGGCTATGCAGATCAGACTGACCACAAACCAGTTTATTAATGATTTCTAGTACAGGTGAGGTCACCATGTATTCTCCTTTGTATGTACTGACAAAAAGTCTGCACTCAAGCATCTTTTCTGGAATTGTCCTTTAAATGCTGATAGAAGGACTGTGGCAGCACACAATTTGATATCATAATTTATTGCACATTGGTATTAGGGGGATCTAGAAAAGGTTCTACAAGAGAAATTTTTGAAGTGCCTGAAAGCCCACCTCACAGCCATGCTTTTAACAGTGATAGCATATATTGTATCCTATAGAAATTACTGGATTTTGACTAGTATAATATTGCTCAGAACTCAAAATTCTGAGACATACTATGAAAAATAAGCTCCTTAGACAAATAAAAGTTGTCTACATCTGGTTCTTTATGCAAATGGAATTTTAGTGTTTGGCAAGTTTTTTTCACATGCTGCTTATTCAACTCCTATGTTTGCCCTATCACTGACTTGAGCTGACCTCTTCCCTTAAAGTGATTTTATGTACACCTTCTTACAATCAGAAGCATAAGAAAGCATACAATAACTGGGCAAAGTGCTACAGAAATTAAGTTTCAAAATTTGGACCTGATGAGCTATCTAGCATTAGTCACCATCAGCAAGGAGGAAAATTTTCTCTGTAATCTCTTCCCCATGGGACAACACAGTACTTGAATCAGAGACACTGGGGACCCTCTTCTCTACTGGAGCTACACCTTGTATGAATTCTCTGCTCTGTACTACCACATGTTAATGATTTTCATGACAAGATTATTAAATGCCTGACACATCCTGCTGGGTAATAATTTAGCAACCACAAATGAATCATTAGTAGCTGATTAAAACCATAGTCTTCCACTTGGCCTCACTGGCTCCTTGAGGGAGTAGTTCAATCCACACCTAACCCCAGTTAAGTCTTGCTGACATGGTAAGAGAAGTGGCTGATGGTTCTCTTTTCCATCTACTATTTAAGCATTTTTTAACCTCTCCCTCTATACTTCATATCCACTCAAGTCATAACAGGACATAGTGTAGCTGTCTGTTGACTAGGTTTGTACAAGCTATAGGACATTGTTAAGATGTGAGTGTGAAGAATTCTTGAAAAAAAAATATTTAGGTAGGCTTGACATGGATGCAATAAGCTAAGGAATGATTTCAGCATCTTGTAAAATACAGCCCCCAAAAAAGACTATGCATGTCTCAAGACCGAAGCAATCAAAATACCTTAAATAATCACTGACACTCAGTAATTCTTGTCCACCAATCCTTAAAGCTCTTTGTATCCATCTTTTAAAGTTTTCTGTCTTTCATCTCCCTTCTCTTGGTTCATTAGCTTTTAACTAATTACCACTTTTATAATTTGGGCTTTTTATCTGAAGTCTTAGCAATGCACAACTATGTACATGCAAGTTATATCCAAAAATTAAATCTCCCATTTACACTTTTTTCTATTCCAGATGTTTATTTTTCTTTTTGCAAGGCATCCATTAAAGCTGAAAACAGAACTCAAGAGTGGAATTTTTGGGGCAACTTTTACAATGCAAGTTTCTTCAAAATATGATTTTCAAGGTCATTTATTAAATGATGCTGAACTTCAGCTTCTTAGTAAAATCTGTTTGAGCAGGTACAGGGACAGATTGATTCAATTTTTGTTTAGTAGATCCAGCACAATTGCTGTTAAACACGGGAAAAAAAGCACTACACTTACAAATTTAATTATTTTATTTATTCATTAAAGAATTAAAAATGTGATTAAATTTTCAATTAATAATATGACTATGCTGACTAAATCATTACAAATAGGTAATTCATGCAGAATTAGAAAGGTAAAGACCGTGATTATTTTTCTAATACAAGCAATGGCATAAATGAAAATAATATATCATACAGTACAATTTGTATCTGTTTAAACAATTTAATAATCTAGCAAATGCAGTAGTAAAAAACAAAACAAAACAAACAAAAAAAACAACAAAAAACAACCTCAAAACTGTTTTCATGACATGGCAAATAGAAACCTATTTAATGCTTTCAGTAACCACTAGTAAAGTACCTGCTCAGTGTCTCCTCCTAGAAGAAAATTTGTAGCACTAGCATGTCAAGTAATCTATTAAAAAGCAATTTACTTATAAGGCATGAATGCAGTGCTTTGGCCAAGAATTGTTCTGCTTTCTTCATTCTAATAAAACCTTCACCTTCCAGTTCAGAAGCAGAACGCCCACTATCTGCCTGAAGGCCAGGGAAAGGAAGGGTTGAATACCTGCAAATGAGTGCAAAGAGCACCCATTCCCGCCCCCACTCACAAGTTTAAGCAAAGCTGCTGCTCAAATTTCTGTCATGCTCTGGGTCACGCATTAGAAACAAACAGCAGACAGTTGCCACAAAGCACTGAATAGAGACTAAAGTAGAGAGATTATCTATTTTCATTTCCACTGAGTACAGATTTTCTTTGCCAAATGCTGGTAGAAGACAAAGCAAGGTGCAGGTCCTTGGCTTCTATACAGCATGAACTGAAAATAACTGTTGTATGTCTTCACATTCAATGCCTTCATTTTTTACTGCTCTGCCAAGACAGAAGGCATTCCTGCCAGTTCATTTTCTAAGTAGTTTCCTGAGCTTTCATAGCTTTTCAATTGCACAATTCAAGAATGGAAAATACTTGCAGCAAAGCCCACTGTCCCTTATGCAGGCAACCCAGATCATGACGGAGATAAAACAATGTGAATGTAATGCTTATCATTAAGACCCCACTTCTGGGAGCAGATGTTTTTCCTCTCTGCACAAAGATCTGACTCTGACTCTCCCCCAAAATAATACCACCCCCAAAATAATACTTCTCAGCATACATACATAGGTCCTGTACACTCAAGGCTGAATTCACACTGTTCTGGAGATTTATTTATTTTCATTCCTCCTCTTGTTATGTTACAAAAGTGTATTTACAACCTTTATCTTCCTATGCTTCCTGAGCATCAGAGGAAACACAACTGAAATTTCCTTCTCTTCAATTATGGGATTGACAAAGAAAATAGTTTTAAAAGAAGCAGTTGTCTTTAAAAAAATTTTTTTTAAAAGTCAGTGCCCTTACAAAAGGAAAAGTGCATAGTTGTACAAGCAGAAAATACACTTCTCTATCTTGAAAACTTCAGAAGCAACTTTTGCAGAATCTTAATCCTCTGTCTTAGACTAGCTTTAAGATCAGTATACATAGAATTGTGGATATAATCAGGAGTAGACCAGAACACTAAATACAGTACTGAAGAAAGGTGTCCAAAGCAGTTATGAAATGGGGTTCTGCTGTATGGCACCAAATCCTATAATAATCTGATATAAGGAAATGATCACCTGCTTTGCAACTTACTTACAGAAACTTACAGTGATTTCTGAATATTGCTTAATAATGTTGCTTGCCCTGACTGCTCTGTGGCAATCTACCAAGGGCTACTGCTTTCATCAAACCAAAGCAGTTTTCTGTGGAAACTTACCAAGAACTACTATGTTCGGCAAAAATAAGAGACATGTCTTTGGAAAGCAGATGGGCTCTAACAAGCTGAGTCTTTGTAGACTATATATGGACAGTTGAAACTAATAAGATGGTGCTTTAAGGTAAGACAGAGGGACCACTCTATCTCATCTAAACCAGAGGGAACCACTCTTGTTCAAGAAATTGGCTAAGAGAATCTGTGCATGCTCTGAGGTAAAGTACAAGGTGAGAAAGACTGTGAGCCTTCCTCCTAAAGACCCCCGAAGACAACCACCAGGAGGCAATGCGCAGGTGCAAAGAGAACATAAACTGCACTGGCCTTTCCAACTAGCCCAGCCTTACTTATGCATATGGATATTTGTGTTATGTAATCCAATGAATATGCATATCCACACTCTATAAGTTTCTGAAAAAATGTGCTGTTGGCGTGCAAGCTTTGTGGAGAAACCCCCTTGCACCCTGGTGCTGAATAAACATACCTGCTTTATAACTCTCTCCAAGTTGTAGAGTTTGTTTCTGTGCATCAGAGTGCAATCCAAGGCAGCTGGACTCTCAGAGGAACAGATCCAAGTAGATATTGGAAACAAAATTACTATAATGGATAAATCATGTCCAAGACAATACTGAAATTTTATGTAGGCCCAATAAAGCATTCAGATGGAACACAGATTTCAGAGAAGGTTAAAGTAATGAAATCAGAGGGCCAAACTGTTCTTTAGTTATTCCCCTGAAGTCAAGTGAGCTAGGCAAAATCTTAGTTTATTTTTTGATCTCAAAGAGAATTAGTACCAGCCTAGGCTGCACAACACATGATAAAATCAACAAATTTATGCTCCCCTTTCTCAAGCACATCCATGGAGGAAGACCTCTCTCCAAAGTGGTACATCAGACAACACCCATTTACAATTACTATTGATGGAAAAGCAGAAAGATTTCACTTTCCTCAGTATTCACACTGATTCTGCAGACTTGGGGGAACTTTTCCTTGCCCTGTTAGAACAGCTCAAAGAAGCTATACTTTCGGCTTCTTCAGACAATAGATTATATACCAGCAGGAGGGTCCACAATATATATTTGGCCACATTACCATGGCCATGACAACAACTGAACTTAGCTTCTGTTACACTCACTCATTTGAAGAGAGTAAGAAATGGACACAATATAGACTCCAATATATGTAGTATAGTTTGGTTATATGAATTTGCTTTAAGTTTACTTACAACAAAAAAGTGGGTGGGGCTGTTCAACTAAGCTTTAGAATTACTCATTTATTTCTCTGAGAAGTGGTGTGGTATGAGCTCACCATTCCTTGGCTCTCAACTAATATGCACTGATGCAATATTATAAAGTAAGGTAACAAGCTGTGGAAGTTACCCTTCCTATTTCCAGAAACCTGGAACCTGGACCACCATTTTGCAGACTTGGTAAAAAAGAGCTAACTGAAGTTCACAGCTTTTCCTTACAACCACTCTTCCTGCTGAAGGTCTTCTGTGATATTATCTTGCCTTTATTTCAAGGAAGTGAAATGCATCTTGGAATCACAACTAGTAAATTCTCTTTAGCAACATCCAAATTAAGTAATACAATCAAATTTATATTGTATTTGTACATATATATGCAGGTATGTAATAATTCTAGTGGGAATAGCATCTGGGAATAGAGGTAATTGAATGCAGAAGTTAGCTCTTAATGATTACTGTTATTGAATCAGTTTCTGTACAGGAAATTCCTAGCAGAAAAATCTTCCTTTATAGATCACAGATCAACATACATGAACAGCATGTGAGTACTTCATATGCTTCATATACTTCATAAAAAATGAGACAATTTGATATGTACACTTAAATATTAGATTTTTATTTCATGCTCCAACAAGAAGTAATCTTTAATTTCTGCATTTTCTTTCCCTTTTCCTACCTGTAGTACAACCTAAGTAAACTCCTTATATGCTGTCCTGCTAGTGTCACAAATTCATGCCTGAACATAATTATGTTCAAAATTCCATTGTGTTTTATGAATCTTTGATTATCCACATGTTAGAGATGAGGGACAGGAATTGCAACTATACCCTTAAAAGAGCGTATGTGTGTCCAAGACCTCTGAAATTTGTCGAAAGATTTAGTGGAATAAAAGCATGTATTTATGAACAATTTCAATATGCAGATTCTTCTTCCTACCTATGTTAGAAAGAAAATATTTAGAAATGTGAAAGCTAAGGACATACATTAATGACGTAAATAACCGTTTATTGAAATAAAATATGTTCATATATTGAACATATTTTATTTTCAATAAAAAACACTTCCAAAGTGAAATGAATATTGCATAATGGATTAATTCCTGACAACAGCATCAGCAAAACTGAGTGAAAACTCAAACCCAGTCAAGTCTCTCGCCTTCATGGAACATTAGATTGAGACAAATGAACAGTACTTCACAATTAACAAGTTCTTATCAAGTATTTAGTCGTGACTAAAAATCCATTAGTAAATTTATGAAAGATCTGAATGCTATTTCAGTTAGTATTACAGAAGATACATTAATGTAGTTTAAATTGAATTCATTACTCTGTACATCTATCTGTATTTCAGCATAGCAGCACCATTGTACACAAACTGCCAGCAAAAGCAGACATACAGCAAAGGCCTTTAAAGATCCCAGGCCATTGATCTCTGAGAATTTAAAAAAGGTTACATTTTTATTCTTACCTTTCAAAATTAAACACTTTGAAGTGTTTTATCACCTGACTTCTAGACAGAAATAGACTAGTTCATGTGTATCAAGTGAATCTGATCATTACTTGCTTTTTTTAACACTATGGCAAATAAGCATAATTCTGTCACACCAATTACTTCATCATTTGAGCAGATGCATTAAGTACAGGGTTTACCCTACAATTACAGATAGAGAAAAGAGTCAGCATTCTGCTAATCATTAATCTAATGTAATTATCAACACATTGATACTCACAATGTACGCTTTTCTTCTGTACATTTATCTGAAGAAAAAAAAAGCTGAACATAACAGATACTACAACCTCCCCAAAGAAGTAAATTCTATGATGCAATCCAAACAATCTAGGGAAGCAAAAATACTTTAATCAGTAAGTGATAAAAATATTTCAATGTGTAAGTGATGCCATGCATTTAATATGTACTTGATGCACTAAAAATATCACTCATGGCAAAATTCCTTTTTTGCGATATGAACTACAATGCACAAAATATACCTTGACAATGGTTTTGTGCTGTTTTTAAAGATAACTAATGGACTCTTCCTATACATCAACAACTAACTGCTGCTGAAAAATCTTTTCATGTTTTGGAAAAAAAATAAAAGGTCTCTTACTATCTGAGAACATGACAAAATGAAGAATATTCCAACAAAATATTTAAGTATAGGTTTTAAAGGCAAACATAATGCAGAACGCACAGGTTTGTCCACTGGTATATTTCATGAGCCCATCATTATTTTCCCCATTAATTAATTAAAATGTATGCATTAAAAATTACCCCCAGATGAACAATCTTTCAGAAAAAGTTAACACCAAAAAAGCTTTAGCATCTTTGATTAGGATCAGGGGTAGGATGAGAAAAGCTCCTCTTTTCCAATAGCAAAGTTTACATCTATCGGAAGCAGGAAGGGGAAAAAAGGGCATTCCAAAACCTGAAATACTTACATGAACTTCTTCCTAGAAAGATGTTATGAATACCTCCTATGAAGCAAGGTTTACATTTGTTCAGCTTTCCTTCAATTGCAGAATATACGGAGTTTATGGTAGTTGCTTTAAAAACCTTGAGGCTCAGGCTAAGGCAGGCAGTGCCATGACAAATTGGAAGACAGAGATGGCTACATACTTTTTACAGGTTTAAAAACCATTTGGGCGGGTATCCAAAAAAAAAAATAGCTGCCAGCAGTTAGAAGTATTACTTGCCTTTGCATCCTGTTTGCTGAGATTGCTACTCACAACTCTGACATGTCAGCGGAAAGGAATTCGTGTTGGTGCACAAGCTGCTTCAGTGCAAAATTCAGGGGTCTAGACTATGGTTGCTTATAAACTGATATTCTTTAAAACAAATACTTTAATTTTTTTTAGAACTAATAACTGTGCTAGCTACACTGCAGCACACCTGAAGTCTTCCTGAGGTAATAGGAACCAACAGGGAAACACCAGTGAAATACTGCAGAGAATTAAGGTGTGTTACTCTAAGAAGGTGAGATGGTCAACAGTCCAGCTGAAGTGCCTCTACACCAATGCACGCAGCATGGGCAACACACAGGAGCTGGAAGCCACCATGCTGCTGCAAAGCTACAACCTGGTTGCCATTACTGAAACTTGGTGGGATGAACCTCAAGACTGAAGTGCAGTTATTAATGGCTACAGGCTGTTCAGAAGGGACAAGTGAGGAAGGAGGGGATCCCTCTACATCAAGAAATTGATAGACTGTGAAGAGCTGTCTCTGAAGAATAGCCATGAGCAGGTTGAAAGCTTTATGGATAAGAACTAGAGACCGAGGCATCAAAGTGAACCTTGTAGTTGGTGTCTACTACAGGCTGCACAATCAAGGGCAGCCTATTGACAAAGCCTTACTCCAGCTACAGGAGGCATCACACTTGCAGACTCTCATCTTGCTGGGGGACTTCAACCACCCCAACATCTCCTGAAGTAGCATGGCAAGCTCTAGGCAATGCAGGAGACTCCTGCAGTGAATTGAGGATAACTTCTTAGGCAGGTAATAGACAGCCCTACCAGAGGGGATATGTTACTGGACCTGATGGTCACTAACACGAGTAGGCTAATTGGTGATGTCAAGATTGGACGCAGCCTGGACTCCAGTGATCATGCACTGATGGAGTTCCCAGATACGAGACTGACAAACACAACTGTCAAACTGGCAACAATGGATGAGGAAAAGGCTGAAGTACTCAACAAAATTTTTGCCTCAGTTTTCACTGGCAATCTTTCTTTCCACACTTCTTAAGTGGATGGACTGTAAGGCAGGGACTGAGGGAGCAAAGTCCTTCACACTGTAAGAGAAGATCAGGTTTGTGACCACCTGAAAACCTGAACATACATAAGTCTATGGAACCTGATGAGATACATCCCAGGGTCCTGAGACAATTGGCTGATGTAGTTGCCAAACCACTCTCCATCATATCTGAAAAGTCATGGCAGTCAGGTAAAGCCCCTGATGATTGAAAAAAAGGAAACATTGCACCCATTTTAAAAAATAGTAGGAGGATCCTGGTAACTACTGACTGTCAGCCTCACCTCTGTGCCTGGGAAGATCACGGAAAAAATCCTCAGAGAAGCTATGCTAAAGGCACCTGGAGAACAGGGAGGTGATTCCAGACAGCCAGCATGGCTTCACCAAGATCAAGTCCTGCCTGACCAACCTAGTAGCCTTCTGTGATGGAGTGGCTACATCAGTGGATAAGGGAAGAGCTATGGGTAGCAGTGGATAAAGATATCCTGTCTGGATGGTCACATCAAGAGGTTAGTGGTCAATGGCTCAATGTCCAAATGGAGATAAGTGATGAGAGGTATCTCTCAGGGGTCTGCACTAGGACCAGTACTGTTTAATATCTTCATCAGCACCATACACACTGGGAGTGTGCACCCTCAGTGAAACTGCAGATGACACCTAAGTGAGTGGTGCAGCTGACATGCCTGAGGGTTGGGATGCCAGCCAGAAGGACTGGACAACCTTGAGAAGTGAGCCCATGTGAACCTCACAAGGTTCAACAAGGCCAAGTGCAAGGTCCTGTACATGGGCTGGGGCAACCTCGAGTATCAATGCGAGCTGGGGAGTGAAGAAGGAATGTGAGAAATTATTGGAGAGGTAATGGGAGACTCATAGCTTGAGATAATATAATAATTTAAATCAAATAAACCAGTAATAACAGTAATAGAAGGTACAAACAGGCAGTGCACAATGCCAAGTGCGCACCACCCACTGACTGATAACCAGCCCATTCCCAGCTAGCGATCCTGAAGAAAACCAAGATCCCACAATCGCAATCCCAGAAGCAAGAGAGAAACCCCTCCTTCCTGGCTGACTCTCCTTTATGTACTGAGCATGACATTACATGATATGGAATATTTCACTAGCCAATTTGGGTCTGGTGCTCTGGCTCTCTCCCTCCCAGCATCTTGTACATCTGCACATGGCAGGGCAGGACATGGGAAGCTGGCAAGTCCTTGATCTCTTTGCAACAACTGAAAACATCAGTGTAGTATTAACATTATTCTCATACCAAATTCAAACCACAGCACTATTCTAGCTACTAAGAAGAAAAGTTAGTACTATTGCTGTTGAAACCAGGATAGCTTGGAGGAGGTGATCCTTGGATATTTACCAGCTTCTTTGTGCCCCTCTTCCCTTCAGGGCTTTATATCCCTTTATCTGCCAAGCAGTTTCCTTAAGAGGCCAAAGTCTACTCTCCGGATGTCCTGGGTAGTGAGCTTGCTGTGCAATGCATTCCAGGAACCTCATGGATAGCTTATGCACTGCAGTACTTTCCCTCCAACAGCTATCAGCATGGTTGAAGTCCCCCATAAGGATAAGGGCTTAGGAACACGAGCCTGCTCCTACCTCTCTATTGAGGGCCTCATCCTGGTCTTCCTGGTCAGGTGGCCTGTAGCAGACCCCCATTACAAATCTCCTGGTCCTACCCACCCTTTATTCCTAACCCATAAGCTCTCGGTCAGCTTCTGATCCATCCCCAGGCAGAGCTCCATGTACTCCAGCTGGTCACTGACAAAGAGGATAATGCCCCCTGCTCATCTCCACCTGCCTATCCCTCCTAAAGATCCCGTATCCTTCCATTCCAACACTCCAGTTGTAGGAGCCATCCCACCACATCTCTGTGATGCCAACAAGATCGTAGTCCTACAGGTGTGCATGCATCTCTAGCTCCTCTTGTTTATTTGCCATGCTACAGGTATTTGCATAGAGGTATCTAAGTTGGGTCCTCGATGAAGCTGACACACTGGCTGGAGTGGCTGGTGCTTTATGCTGCTCTTCAGGTGCTCTCCTGCTGACCTCTCCAGGCTCTGGGCATCTACTGCTTGCACTGGCACCAAACTGGTAGGGGTGGGAGGGACTGAGGTTCCCCTCCCTTTACAACTTTAGTTTAAAACCCTTTTCACCAGCCTGGAAAGCCACAGATGCTCCTCCCTTTCTCTGGCAGATGGACCCCATCAGTCCCCACTAGACCAGGTTTCTCAAAGTGAGGTCTGTGGTCTAAGTGTGGCACCAGTCCCATAACTGTTTGCTGATTTGCCAGATTTGACTGGCTCCTTCAAACTCCTTCCCTCTGATTGAGAAAACTACCTGCTCTCCAGAGTCCCTCACTGCCACTCCCAGGGCTCTGTAGTCCTTCTTAATACTCCTCAGACTGATCCTCGCTGTGTCACTGGTGCCCGTGTGAAACAACAGCAGCAGATAACAGTCAGTGATGGACTGTACGAATCTGGGTAGTCTGCCGGTGGCATCTCTGATTCGAGCCCCCGGTGAGCAGCACACCTCTCTAGAGAGCGCGTCAGGTTGGCAGATGGGTGCCTCTGTACCTCTCAGAAGAGTCCCCTACCACTATCTCCGGTCACCTCTTCTGAGTTGTGC
>NW_020799142.1:15376334-15390631 GCF_003259725.1 Athene cunicularia | reverse complement strand
GCTACAGCAAGGCACATGCGACCTAGGAGGTTTCTGGAGCACTTTGGTGACAGCTCCCAACACAGGTGGTCAGAGCACCAGCAAAGAGAGGCTCTCAGCTGGACCTGGTACTTAGCAAAGAGGAAGACCTGTAGAGGGATTGAATGTTGGTGACAGCCTGTCTGCCAAGACTATGAGATTGGTGGGGTTCAGGGTCATGAGAGGAGGGAAAAAACCGAATAGCAGGATCATGACCCTGAACTTCCAGAGAGCAGGCTTTGGCCTGTTAAGGGATCTGCTAGGAATGGGATATGGTCCAGGTGAGAAGAGGGGTCTAGGATGGCTGGTTGATTTCCAAGGATTGCCTTCTCCAAGCTCAAGAGCAGTGCATGCCAAACAAAGGGGAAATCAAGTAGATGTTTCAGGAGGCCTGCATGGATGAAGAAAGAACTCCTGATGAAGCTCAAATATTAAAAGGAAGCATACAAGAGGAGAAGACAGGGGCAAGTGACCCAGGTGAAATATAGTGTCTGAGCGTGCAGGGATGGGGTTAGGAAAGCAAAGCCTATCTGCAGGTGAATCTGGTGAAGGATGTGTAGGGCAACAGGAAAATCTTCTACAGGTATATCAGCAGCAATAGGAAGACTAGGGAAAATGTGGGACTGCTGCTGAATGAGTCAGAAGACCTGATTACAAAAGACAGGGGAAACACCAAACTACTCAGTGTTTCTTTGCTTTGCTCTTTACTGCTAGGACTGGCCTTTAGGAAACCCAGGACCCTCAGACCAGAGGTGAAGTCTGGAACAAATATGACTTAGCCTCAGTGGAGAGGGGTCAGGCTTAGAGCATGTTGAGCAGTGAAGTGAGCTGTCAGTTTGTCAAGGGAAATGATCCTTTCCTTCTACTCTAGTGTTAGCTCTACATCTGGAGTGCTGTGTCATGTTCTGGGCTCCACACTACAAGAAATATGTAGCCATTCTTGAATGAGTGCAGTAAAATCCCACCACTGGGAGTACATTGGCAACTGGCCTAACACAAATAATTTTGGGAAAAAGAAGGGAAAAACAGCAGCAACGAGTTTAACAAAATTTCGTGATTCTCAATTTTACAAAATCCCTTAAAATAGATTGCATTTTTCAAGTTATTCAGTGTGTGAAATTACATACTGAGTCATTTTTGTTAAGAAATATTGGACTGGTGTTCAATTCAGGAGCAGTTCATAGCATTTGTATTCAGAACTTGAACCATGGGTGTGGTGACTACAAAGCACATTACAATCCCTTATGGGAAATGTTAAATATCTTTGAAGTTGTTACTTTTATTTTACTATGATAAATGTCCTAAGTATACATTGTCATCTAACACAGACACAGAGATCTGTCTCATTTTTGCATAGGCATGAAAGCACTGATGTTCTTTAAGAACACAGAAGGATACTTCTGTAATACAGGGTAAGCTGTTTCAGTGTATACTGAAGCAAGGCTTCTGAAATGGAGGCAAGCCTTCTTTCTCTTATTATTTTAATTTTCTCCAGGAAGGGATTGAAAGAAATGAAAAATTAATTTGTGCAGTATGATAAGGCAATTCAAATGTAAGAATTCCAGTCAGGCCTTGCAGACCAGATGGCTTTTAATTTTCTGGCAATGATGTTAATTGGAAGTCAGGATGTAAAATTCTTTTTTAATCAACTTTAGGCAACTGAGGTTTTTTTCTAATCATATAAACAGCTGCACACTGGAAGCATCTCAGCATCAGTATTACATTGCACAGTACACATTAGCCAGAACAAGTGAAACTATAAACAACAATAATCTTAAGTAAAGATGTAGATCACTGGTAACTATTTCAAAGACTATAAAAATGAAAGTTTGTGTGTTTATTAATATCTTACTTTTTCTTCTCCATTTCTGCAATAAAATTTCTAAAAATCATCAAAGAAGATCTTGACATTTAGTCACTAAAATGTTATGCTCTTGGTTCAGTATAAAAAATTAAAAATCTCAGTTCCCTATTGTAAAACAAGTAGGTAAGAATTTTAGAAATTTCTGGTTTTGATACACTCTTAACAGAGTATAGACATAGAATCATAATTGTATTAACAAGTTAGTGATTTCACTATTCTTTTCAAAATAAAAAAATCCTAGAGGATCTATCTTGCAGTAAAAATGATGTTATAATATCAAATTAGGAATTAATTACAGGACAAGGCAAAACTAGGAGTGTATTTTAAAAGCTAGAAATAGGTTTTCACATTTGCCATATAGTTATAATTCCAGAGATTATTAATTGAAAGAAATAAATTTAATAACTAGTAACTGGCATTGCTTTACCTGCTTTTCTTTCCTAGAAGCCTGGAAAGACACAATCCTATTTGGATTACCTTCTTTGGCAAACTTTGCATGTTATTAAGGTACTTAATATGGGACAAATATTTGTCATGCTTGCAAAAATAATCAGTATCATTTGAAGAAATACTCAATTTGTCCTCAGGTTATTTTGACACAGGCCTAAGATTTTTTTTGTCTTCTGGTTTATTAGCTACGATAATACTAAAATCTCCACATTCCTAACCAGCCATAAAATAAACACCAAAATATACACAATATAAAGAACCCAATGTTTTTGTAAGATGAACAAATAGATACTGTATTACCTCCACCTAGAGCATTTTTAATGCATATTATCTTATGGAAAACATGAAAAATATGCCAGAAGGATCATTCAGAATGAAAAATCAAACATATATATTTTGTTTGTTGGAAATAGAAACACCAGAGAAAAGTACCATTAAATGCTATATTAGCATCTTTTATTTTTCCCTTACAGCACTTCACTATCACCAGTTTTTTACAGTGGGGTTACCTACAAATTTGCCAATAAATCATAGTGTTTAAAAAGAAGAAAGAAGCTCAGAATAAGTATCATGCTTCCTGTATATAAGTGTGTGTCTCTGGATCTGTGCACACCCTTTCTCTCACCCCTTCTCTACACTATAATTTTAAAAATTCTTGTTGACCTGGTTCAACTAGGATAGGGTTAAGTTTCCCCTGCAGAGAGAGAGGGGGAAGGGATCTCCAGCCAGGTTATTCAGTCAGGTCCAGGGGCGGAGCCTTTTTACTTTTGCTTCTGGTTTTGGTTCTTGCCATACACGTGGTGGATTTGCTCCTTGATTATTTAACAGTATTTCTCTGTATATCTTTTGTCTTGTTCACTGTTATTGCTGTTTATTGTTGTTACCATTGATACTGTTGCTGTTCAGATTGTTTTATCACTCTGTTGTATTAAATTTCTTGTTATTTTAGCCGGGGTCTGTGTTTAACTTGCAACCCGACCGGCGTGGGTTGGGGAGGGGCAACGGCAACGTGTTCTCTCATCCCAGCAAGGATTAAACCTTGCACACCCGTGCATCCTGGGCATAGACTATCTCAGGAGAGGGTACTTCAAAGATCCAAAAGGGTACTGGTGGGCTTTTGGTGTAGCTGCCCTGGAGGGGGTTGAACAGTTGTCCACCTTACCCGGCCTCTCAGAGGATCCCTCAGTGGTGGGGCGGCTTAAGGTTGAGGAGCAGCGAGTGCCGATTGCTACCAGGACGGTGCAGCGGCGGCAGTACCGCACTAACCGGGATTCCCTGGTCCCTATCCATCAGCTGATCCGTCAACTAGAAAGCCAGAAGGTGATCAGCAAAACTCGCTCACCCTTCAACAGTCCTATATGGCCAGTCAGAAAGCCTAATGGCGAATGGAGGGTAACTGTGGACTACCGTGGCCTGAATGAAGTTACGCCAGCAATGAGTGCTGCAGTGCCAGACATGCTGGAGCTCCAGTATGAACTGGAGTCGAAGGCAGCCAAGTGGTATGCCATGACTGACATTGCTAACATGTTCTTCTCCATTCCGATAGCGCCAGAGTGCAGGCCACAGTTTGTGTTCACTTGGAGAGGCATCCAGTACACCTGGAATCGATTGCCCCAGGGGTGGAACCACAGCTCCACCATTTGCCATGGGCTGGTCCATACTGCACTGGAGAAAGGTGGGGCTCCAGAACACCTGCAGTACATTGATGACATCATTGTATGGGGGGACACAGCCGAGGAAGTCTTTGAGAAAGGGAAGAAGATGATTGAAATCCTCCTGAAGTCTGGCTTTGCCATTAAGCAAAAGAAAGTTAAGGGCCCTGCAAGGGAAATTCAATTTCTAGGAATAAAATGGCAAGATGGGTGTCGCCACATCCCAGTGGAGGTGATAAACAAGATAACAGCCATGGCCCCACCAACCTCTAAAAAGGAGACTCAGTCTTTCCTGGGCATTGTGGGGTTCTGGAGGATGCACATCCCAAATTACAGCCTGATTGTGAGCCCTCTCTACCATGTAACCCGTAAGAAGAACAATTTTGAATGGGGCCCTGAGCAACAACAATCCTTTGAACAAATTAAGCGGGAGATTGCCCAGGCAGTAGCCATCGGGCCAGTCCGGGAAGGGCAGGAGGTTAAGAACATGCTCTGCACCGCAGCCAGGGAGAATGGCCCTACCTGGAGCCTCTGGCAGAGAGCACCTGGGGAGACCCGAGGCTGACCTCTAGGCTTTTGGAGCCGGGGATACAAAGCCTCTGAAGCTAATTACACACCAACTGAGAAGGAGATACTGGCAGCGTACGAAGGAGTTCGGGCTGCCTCAGGAGTGGTCGGCACTGAAACACAGCTCCTCCTGGCACCCCGACTGCCGGTGCTGGGGTGGATGTTCAAAGGAAAGGCTTCCTCCACACATCATGAAACAGATGCTACATGGAGTAAATGGGTTGTGTTGATAACACAACGGGCTTGAATAGGGATCCCCAGCCGCCAGGGATACTAGAGGTGATTATGAACTGGCCAGAGAGCAAAGATTCTGGGATGTCACCGGAACAGGAGGTGACACGTGCTAAGGAGGCCCCACCATATAACGAGCTGCTGGATGAGGAGAAGCGATTTGCCCTGTTCACTGATGGGTCTTGTCGTATTGTGGGAAAACATCGATGATGGAAGGCTGCTGTGTGGAGTCCCACATGATGGGTCACTGAAGCTGCTGAGGGATTTGCCAAGGTGAAAGCTGTCCAGCTTGCTTTGGATATTGCTGAGCGGGAAAAGTGGCAGAGGCTCTACCTCTACACCGACTCGTGGGCAGTGGTGAATACCCTGTGGAAATGGCTGCAGCAATGGAAGCAGAACAACTGGCAACATAAGGGTAAAACCGTCTGGGCTGCTGAAGTATGGCAGGACATTGCAGCCCGTGTGGAAAACCTCGTTGTGAAGGTGCGCCATGTGGATGCCCATGTACCCAAGAATCGGGCCACTGATGAACATCGACACAACCAGCAGGCAAGACCTAGCTGCTAAGGTTAGAGTGGCTCAGGTGGACTTGCACTGGCAGCGCAAAGGTGAACTGTTCATAGCCCCATGGGCCCATGAGACCTCAGGCCACCAAGGTAGGGATGCAACATACAGGTAGGCCCAAGATTGAGTGGTGGACCTCACGACACCATTGCAGAGATCATCCACGGATGTGAGACGTGTGCTACAATCAAATATGCCAAGCGGGTGAAGCCCCAGCGAAATGGAGAGTGGTGGCTGAAATATAGATATGGAGAGGCCTGGCAGATCAACTACATCACACTGCCACAGACCCGCCACAGGACGTGCCACGTGCTCACAATGGTGGAAGTAACCACTGGGTGGCTGGAAGCTTACCCAGTGCCCCACGCCACCGCCCGGAACACCATCCTGGGCCTTGAAACCCAAGTCCTGTGGTGACACGGCACCCCAGAGAGAACTGAGTCAGACAACGGGACCCACTTCCGAAACAACCTCATAAATGCCTGGGCAGAAGAACACGGCATCGAGTGATGTCTACCATATCCCCTACCATGCACCAGCCTCTGGGAAGATCGAGCGCTACAATGGACTGTTAAAAACCACATTGAAAGCACTGGGAGGTGGCACCTTCAAAGACTGGGACATGCATCTAGCAAAGGCCACCTGGCTAGTCAACACAAGAGGATCTGCCAGTCGAGCTGGCCCGGCTCAGTCGAAACCTCCACATGCTGTAGATGGAGATAAAGTCCCTGTGGTGCGCATGAGGAATATATTGGGAAAATGGTCTGGTTTAGTCCTGCGCCAGGCAAAGGTAAAGGCAAACCCATCCACGGGATTGCTTTTGCCCAAGGACCTGGGTGCACCTGGTGGGTGATGCAGGACAATGGAGAGGTCCGATGCATACCACAGGGGGACTTGATTCTGGGTAAGAACATGCCATAAATCATGCTGTGCCTGTGTAAATTATTGTTTTGTTATTGTTAACTGCTAAATGGCAGCTGGACATGACGCAGATGGTATAGAATAAAGGGGTGGATTATGTCCTGGTTCAGCTAGGATAGGGTTAAGTTTTCCCCAGCAGAGAGAGAGGGGGAAGGGATCTCCAGCCGGATTATTCATAACATGCTGATGTCAGGTCCAGGGGTGGGAAAATTTGATTTTACTTTCTCTTTGGCTTTTTGGTGGCGGGGGGAACTGCTCCGTGACCATTTGCGATATTTCTCTGTATATCATTTGTCTTGTTCACTGTTATTGCTGTTTATTGTTGTTATCATTGCCACTGTTGTTGTTCAGATTGTTTATCACACTGTTGTATTGAATTTCTTCTTATTTTAACCCGGGTTTGTGCCTCACTTCCAGCCCGACCGGCTGAGGGTGGGAGAGGGGCAACAGAAACGTGCTCGCCGGTCCCGGCAGGGCTTAAACCAACACACTTGTCTAGTATCCACCAAATATGACTAGAGTATAGGTAATTGAAATAAATATTTTTGGCATTTTTGTGAAAACCTCTGAGTAGAGATGAAACATTTGGCAGATGTCCTAATTGAAAAAAAATATGTATAAAGAAACCATATTTTATAAGACAGAGAGAGACCATCAAGCCTAAATTAAAAATAAAAACTCAAGTACATGGGTCTTTTAAAGGCAAATAAATCATAGAAAGGAAAAGTGAAAATCCAGATTTCACAAGTGCCATTTCAACAGAATCCTCATGACGTTCCATAGGTATGGATGCATCTTGGAATTAACATCAAACACATACCAAGCTGAAAGAGTACAGCCAGCAGTCAGGAAAAGTGACTATTTTGCTCTCATCAGCACTCATGAGGCTGTTTCTGAAATATGCTGGTTACAGCTTTGAGCCTACCCAGTACAAGAGGGACAAAAACAAACCAGAGAGAGTTCAGCAGAGGAAGGGTCAGCAAATGATATTCACAGGGGAGGCTGAGGTAGATGGGCTGCTTTGGTCAGGAGAAGAGAAGACTCAGGCATGCGGGGAACTAACTTCAGTCTTCGATGACCTAGGGAGTGGTTGTAGAGAAGAGTCAGATTCTTCTCAGAGGTACACAGTGAAAAGTCAAGAGGCAGCAATCATAAATTGCACCAAGGGACAAGTTGTCGGATAAAACAGAAAAATTCCTCCCATGAGGGTGGTCTGGCACTGGCAAGGGCTGTGCATGGAGGCTGGGGAATCTCGAAAATTCTGAACTTCAGAACTCATTGGAAAATACTGTAAGGTTCAAAATGCGTATTATTTGTGATTTCACCTTATCCTGAAAATCTGAAACAAGCTCTTGCATAGATGTTCATGATTGAATTTCTAATCTCACATGAAGCTGTAAAACAAAATTATAATTTCAGTTGGTATAGGCAAGCTTTCCATGTCACCGTTATTTTATTTCAGATCATTCGTTATTATTTATCAGTATTTTGTAATAGCTCATCCTCCAAGTCACGCTTGGGAAGATAAACACATTCTGAAGCTTAGACTAAGTGTTCCACATTCTGTGAAAGCTGATTTCTGAGTCTTAAAACTGTACTTACTGTAGGTGGAAAAACCTGAAGTCAGATAATTTCATTATCAGAAAAGTTTATATCTGCTCCTGGATCTGAACCTCTGGGTTAGCTCCATCATTATTCAACTGCTGCTCTTGAGAGGTCTTGTTTTGGAGCTGCTTTATTATAAAATGTTTCAGTGAAGTTTTTCTTTAATAAGTCATTAGCACTAGAAGAGAATTACACATTGTTAGTCTAGAAAAGAACTTTTATGACTCTTATAAATAATAAATTGGTAGTTACTTCTTTCATCTCACTAAATATTCAAGAATTGGGGTCATTAAATTCAACAATAGTAGAGCTTTTAGCTAGGTTTCTGGAAAGTCATTATCACAGCTGTCATTCACTTCTACCTGATTCTTAACCAGATTGGTGAAAAATAATGTTAATAGCACACTGTAGCAGCTAGTAGTGGTCTGTTTCTATCCCTGTATCTCTTTGAAGCAACAGGAGGGCTGCACTGAAATCTGATTATCATCCATGACATAACAGAGAAGAGGTAGGATCATGTCCACATGCTTCACATTAAAACGATACTACTTTAATAGTTTCTGTTCCATGACATCTGAGCTGCCTTAATTGCTATTTTTCCTTTACCCATTTACTATTTTTCTGACATTGTCTTAGGTTCCTTATTCTTGGAAAATCAGAGGCATGACAAAAGAATATTGAATTTTTTTCCATATTAATGTATAGAGTAAATTTAATTTTATTTATGAGTAGATGCTTCAGTTACCAGCTCTGTCATCACTTCTTACTGTAATTATTTGCAATTCACTTCATATTGCATTTCTTCACAATCAGATTAAAAAAACTTAACTTGAATACAGATATTTGTTAGTAATGCTGCAGTCGGTGTTCATAAGTCAACTACCTACCAATTAAGATTCCATCAAATTTCTTTCTTTTTGTCAGCAAATATCAGGTCTTATGTGGTGTAATCCTACATAACCCTGTATTATTATTAGAATATTATTCTAGCCAAGGGACAATATTAAAGACATTGACTGAACCTTGCATACTCAGGTCTGTGACAATAACAGAATTATATTTTATAACACCTTCTATTTGTGTGTACAGAAATCTGTCATAGTAATGCTTAACAGTAATCATTAAAAACTGTAGTATGCTTTGATGTCTTCTTTCCTATATCGTTTTTATTTGCCATCACCAACTTTCTACTTCAAGCTGTACTCCATGTAGTGTTCATGGATTTTTTTTTTTTTCATATGACATTTTAAAATTATTGGAATGTAGATTAATTAATGCATAATTTATGAATCAGTATTTTCCTTAGTGCTACTATAAGCAGGACTACTTTTATTTTGTATGATTTCCTCAAAGTGGAGAGCTGAAGAAAAATGTATCCTTTCAGAATAGAGGCATAGCGTGTACTCCGGCAAGATGATCAAAGTAATCGAAGTCTGCTTGTGTAGAGAAGTTTTCTAGCACTTAAAGTAATGAGGGTAAGAAAGATTAATTATTAAAGAACTTTTTTAAAGGTCAGTCATAAAAATGCAGTCTTGTACTGGCCTGCCCAGTAACAGAAATTCACCAAGTAAAATCTTTAAAATAGGTTTGCAAAGCACTAATTCATCATCTGATTGTTGCCTAACTGAAGAATGTAACACAAATAAAAGAGCAAAATTTCAGAACACTTCAGAAAATTTATTTTTCTCTGCTAGAGTAGAGATATCTCCATCTCGCTTGCATGATATTCTGTTGTATTAGGAATGTTCCACTGGGTTTTTGGCTACCATTCTTCACTGTTTGGGTTTCCCAGATAGACATTTCTAGTCACAGCTTTCCTCCTATTGGCTTTCCTATAGAAGTGGAACTGATAACAATATCTCTTACTGATCTGAATCCTCCACAGCTCCCAGTCCCTTGTTTCCTCTGATCTTCCTTTTCTTCTTAGAGCTTAGCCTTTCAAAAATTTTCTTGTTAAATCATCCACTCATCTTCCATTCTATATATCCCACTAAGTAGCATTACTATAGGACAGCTGATGATTCAGGCCAAAGTCAACTTTTTAAGAATAATGTACATATCTTGCTTCCCGTGATCTTAAGACCAATATTCTCTTAGGTAAACTATGGTGCCAACTGTGATTTCATTTGATTCTCTTCTACAGAAAGCTCCATGTTTGACTGTGTCAGGACACAAGTCCTTAGCAGGGTATTAGTCACTGTAAGTCTGCCCACAAAAGACTCCCCTCAAAAATGATCATATGGGAACTGTGTTAAAGCACAAGTACCAGGAAACAAAAAGGCCTCATGATTTAATTTCAGGCTAAACTAGAAGAAATTATAAAAATAATGTCAGCTATATTAATCTGCTATTTTAATGATATTGTACATATGCAAGAAAGACAGATTTTGCACTTATGTACAGAAATGCAATGTCCTCATCCCTCGTGATTAGCACCACTTCAGGAAAAATACTTTTGTTCCAATAAGGTCATGCTTCTTTAAAGCAGGCAGCAACCACTAGTGACTCATCAGGCTCTGGATAGCAGCAAGATTCCTCTATCAGTACTGTGTAGTTATTTCAGCTTCACAGCTTCACCTACATAATATTAACAGCAGTATCATACATCTATTCCTTTAATAATGTGATTTTTCTTTTATACACTTCTAAGATAGCTAATCCAGGGAAAGACACAATACAAATACTTGCAATATTCAGTATGCATTTTCTAATGTCTACTGTGTTGTATATTGTGTGCATTCCTCTAACTTGGGGATCTAAATAGTATTGAAAAGGCTACATAAATACACACACCTATGACAAACATAAATACAATAACCACAAAAATTACTTTTAGAAATCTATTGATCATTACCAGCAAAATTCCATTATTGCAGAGGATATATTGTCCTTCATTTATGTTTTACCTTTTTAAGGACATCTTTGCTGCAGTTCAACAACACTATGATTCCATTCATCATTTGGTAACTCTGCAATTCCTAGTTTTATTTTTTTCATTATACTTCCCCCAAACATAGATGCTTTCAATTTGCAAGGAAACAGAGAAAACACAAAACAAAACACCCAAGTTAAATTTCCCATAATCACTTGAGCTCTAGGAAAAGAAGTAGCATATCTCCATTACTGGAGGAACTTGTATAAAACCAGCTGCTAATTTGTACAGATTCAGGGTAATTATGTGCAAGGAAAGCAAATTTACCTAGATAGTGTAATACATTTCAAACAAGACCTGGATTCTGCTTCCAAGATGGCAACCAAATCTCCAAGCAACAGATTATCCTCCAGTTTGTTTGTAAAGGAGAGGCAACATAGTTTTGAGTTCTGTTACACAGAAATTGTACACTGGACACTAATCCACAACAATCAGTTAAGCTCAGTTTAGAAATTTATGTTTGTCAGAAGGGAATGACTTCCACACTGCCACTCTGCCTTGACTGGGTATGTCCTAGTGAATTGGAGCCGAAACTCTCTTTATCCGAAAAGTCTTCCAAGAATATCAGGTGTTATTAGATCTATCTTAACAATCTCCAGTCACATAGACCCTGTTAGTAAAAGAAATAAATTGCTGAACTGATCTGTGAAAACAGTAGAGATTACCTTTTTTAGTAGTGATAAGGAAGAAAGAGAAAGTTTATTCCCCCATCTCCTCACTCTGTCCCAGGTATTAAGGGCTATATTGAACTGCCTTCCAGCACTAGATAGAAAAGCTTAAGTCCTCCAGGCTTCACCAAGCATGAAAACAGCATTCCAGCACAAGCCTTGCTGTTTTGGGCTATCACTGAGTAACTTAAAATAATCCTGAATTATCTTCAAAATGCTGCTTAGAAATAGTTTGGAAACCACTGTTGAAATGCAACTTTATTTAAATAAATTTTCTTCCATAATTTGTTTATAAGACTGCAAATTTATTGTATTCTTTCTAATTACATATATTGACAATCATTTCTTATCTTGTCCTTGAAAGTTCAGTATACATGGGTAAGACAAGACCAAATCTTACTCTCCACAGATCTCACAGTTCATTATATGCTATAATTTTTTTTTTCTGCATTTCTGTAATTTTTATCAAAAGCTCCTAGGACAAGAACTGTCATTTTCAAAGTAGATCCAGACTTATAAATATATGTGATGCAACACTTGAGGAACAGGGCTATGCCATAGATGGGATCTCCAGGAAGAATTTGGCTTCATCAGAAGAACCCATCCTGGGATATTTCTGGATCTGCAGACTGGTTGTCTGCCTTTCCCCTCTTACTCTCTGCTGTGCTGGATGCAATGGATCCACATGTATCTTACCCTTTAAATATGCTGTTAACAGGTTGAAGGGTTTCTAAAATAATGTTGAATGAGTCACTCTCTTCTACCATGGGGTTGGTTTTCTTTTACTTTGTTTTAGAGAGCATAGTGGTAACTTTCCTAAAATTATATTTTGCTTTCATTATCAACTTTCCTATCTGAAGTCCATCTAGCCCTGTTTCCTGGGTACTATCCTGCATCCAAAGACATAGCTGCAATATATCCCTGCTCAGCACTGAGGCAGTGTGATCTGAACCAGCAGAAGGGAAGGTACCATGCTCTACTCAACCTGCACTGCTAGTTCTCTCTTCTTTGTATCCAGTAGCAATTAATCTGTTGATTGCTCTCCCAAGTGGTAGCTAACAATACATAGCTACACTTAGGAGAGAAGGAGGCAGTTGGAAATAATCTTGTGTCTTAAGAGACAAGAAAGATACTCATGTACAGCCTCCAAAATAAAATTCTGCATGGTGACTTCAGACCAGCTGAAGAGGGCTAAGGGTTGAGACAGGCACACACACCCTAGCCTCCCACCCAGTCCCAGACGCACTGTGTTACTAAACAACCGAATAGTAATGTAACACTTGTGATAACACCCAAAGAAGTATCAATTCCATGAAAGATTTTAAAAGATGTTCCTAACATCCTATAAATAATCATGCATACAAATAATTAACAAAAATATTTAAAAATGTAAAGAGTTTGGTACTAATATTAAGAACTCAGCATTTAGCAAGAACATTTTCAAGTGATGCTCTTACATTGTAGCCCGACACCCTTTAGCATGTCACAGCAGTACAGAAAAAACATGAAACATGGATTCCTATGCAAAAAAGAAAAAAATATATATCTGGAGAGCACCTCTGTGAGTTATTATAACATCTTTATAACTTTCATTGTAATATCTATTTATAAAGGTTTCTTAGTACTTTTGCTTAACTTTACATATCCTAATGTATGACACCAACAATGCCAGAGTAGGAATGTTAATTGTGCAAAAGAGGCTCTCAAACTTTGGAGCCTGATCATAAAAAATACAGTTCTTTTTACATGTTTACGCATATATCCTTTCCTCCTCTTATTTCTTACTCTCATTCATTGTGTTTTGCTAAAATTACTGTATAAACTCTGTAAGTCTGTTTACAGTCATTCTGCTGTACAACACTGCATATGTCAGATTAAGTACAAAATAAGTAAGTAGTAGTTAATTTTATTATAAACCTTTTGCATGGTGAACCTGAGTATTTTTGTTTGTTTTTAAAGAACTGAGGTATAGCAATCTTATCAAGTACTAATAATGACATTGAGGAAAATCACTAATGGTTGGAATTACACAATGATTGGCTGATCAATTAAATAAGTGTTGTTATGCAGACCCTTGATTATTGGCACAATTGAAATTAGTGGCTATGAAGGATAAGGGCCAGATTCTGACGTCAGAACAAAGAGAACTCTAAAGTTGTAGGAAATTGGCGTAAAACTGGGGAGTACATCTCATTAATTTTAGAAATGGATTTGATAAAGGAGCAGGATAAACTACTTAACATTTGCTATCAAACATGTTCTACATATCAAGAATGGTTCACAGTAGCATATGTGCTATGCCATTCTACTCAAATTTAAGGTAAAAAACTGGTCGTTGATGCCGCAAATCCTTCTCAGAGACTATTAGAATGCGCAACAAATAGGAAAACAGGACTCAGAGTTACATTTTTTGTTTAATTTGAATACAAAGCCTGAAGAGTCAGATGGTAAACTATGTATAGGACTGCTATGCTTCAATTTATCTCACATTTTTATATTTTCAGACTTGTCCATAAAAATGAATATGGCCCTGAAATAGCTGCTGCAGTTAGAACAATAATATTGCAGTGCAACACAGTGCAGTGACTCAATGAATATCAGATGCTCCAGTACAGTCACACTGCCCTTTTTGTTCTTTCTAGCGAAAGGAAGAGGATCACAATCTGCCATAACATATCTTGGCACAGCACTATTTAATGACAGCTTGAGGGGGGAAAAAAACAAAGCAAAACAAAAAACCTGATGGTGCCTCACATTTGACATAAAATAGTGCTGTGCCAAGATATGTTATGGCAGATTGTGATCCTCTTCCTTTCGCAGATGTG
>NW_020799142.1:15369348-15376284 GCF_003259725.1 Athene cunicularia | reverse complement strand
GGGAAAAAAAAAAAAAAAAAAAAAAAAAAAAAAAACACTAAAAGAAAAAGGAAGTAAAACAATTAAAATAGAATGCAATGCTTGCATTTTTGTATCTACTTAGACAGGAGGATTTTTAGAATCATAGAATGGGTTGGGTTGGAAGGGACCTTAAAGATCATGTAGTTCCAACCCCCTGCCATGGGCAGGGACACCTTCCACTAGCCCAGGTTGCTCAAAGCCCCGTCCAGCCTGGCCTTGGACACTGCCAGGGAGGGGGCAGCCACAGCTTCTCTGGGCAACCTGTGCCAGGGCCTCACCACCCTCACAGGGAAGAATTTCTTCCTTAGATCTAATCTAAATCTATCCTCTTCTAGTTTGAAACTGTTACTCCTTCTCCTGTCACTACATGATCTCATAAAAAATCCCTCTCCAGCTTTCCTGTAGCCCCCTTTAAGTACTGGAAGGCCGCCATAAGGTCTTCCTGGAGCCTTCTCTTTAGGCTGAAGAACCCCAACTCTCTCAGCCTGTCCTCATATAGCATGTGCTCCAGCCCCTGATCATCTTCATGGCCTCCTCTGGACCTGCTCGAGCAGGTCCATGTCCTTCTAAAGTTGGGGATCCCAGAGCTGTACAGAGGACTCCAGGTGGGGTCTTGTGAGAGCAGAGGGGAAGAATCACCTCCCTCAACCTGCTGGCCACGCTTCTTTTGATGCAGCCCAGGATATGGGTGACTTTCTGGGTGGCGAACATGCATTGCTGGCTCATATTCAATTTTCCATCCACCAACACCTTCAAGTCCTTCTCCTCAGATCTGCTCACAATCCATTCTCTTCCCAGCCTGCATTTGTGCATGGAATTTCCCCAACCCATGTGCACGACCTTGCACTTGGCCTTGTTAAACGTCATGAGGTTCACACAGGTCCACCTCTCAAAGCCTGTCAGGGTCCCTCTGGATGGCACCTCTTCCTCTAGCACCAATCACAGCACACAGCTTGGTGTCATCTGCAGACTTGCTCAGTTGCACTCAATCCCACTGTCCACAGTGCTGACAAAGATGTTAGATAATTCTGGTCTCAATACAGACCCCTGAGAGACACCACTCATCACTGGTCTCCTCCTGGACATTGGAGCCATTAACTGCAACTCTTTGAGTGTGACCACCCAGCCGATTCCTTATCCACTCAGTGGTCCACATGTCAAATCCATGTCTCTCCAGTTTAGACACAAGGATGTCATGTGGAACAGTGTCAAATGCTTTGTACAAGTCTAAGTAGATGATGTCAGTTTTTCTTCCCTTACCCACCAACGCTGTAACCCTGTCATTAGAAGGCCACCAAATTTGTCAGGCAAGATTTGCCCTTAGTGAAGCCATGTTGGCTGCCACCAGTCATGTCTGTTCTCCATGTGCCTTAGCATTGTTTCCAGGAAGATCCATTCCATAATCTTGCCAGGGACAGAAGTGAGACTGACTGGCCTGTATTTCCCCAGGTCTTCATTTTTTTCCCTTTTTAAAAATGGGGGTTATGTTTCCTCTTTTTTCAGTCAGTGGGAACTTCATCAGTCTGCCACAACTTCTCATACATGATGGATAGTGGCTTAGAAACTTCATTTGTCAGTTCCCTCAGAACCTGTACCTCAGATGTATCTCATCAGTTCCCATGGACTTGTGCATCTTCAGGTTCCTTAGATAGTCTCAAACCTGATCTTCTCCTACAGTGGGTGGTTCCTCAATTTCCCAGTCCCTGTCTTTGAATTCTGTGAATTGGTAGTGTGGCTGGAGTGCTTGCTGATGAAGACCAAGGCAAAAAAGTCATTGAGTACCTCAGCCTTCTCCATGATGCTTGTAACCAGGTCTCCTGTTTTGCTCATCAGGGTAGGTACAATTTCTTTCATCTTCCTTCGTGATCCTATGTACCTGAAGTAAACTTTCTTGTTAATTTGCATATCTCTAGCCAAGTTCAGCTCCAGTTGTGCCTTGGCTTTCCTGATCCCCTTTCTGCACTCCCAGGCCATATCCCTATAATCTACCCAGGATGTATATCACTGTCTCCACTGCCTATGCATTTTGGTTTTGTGTTTTAGTTTGACTAAGAGGTCTTGATTTAGCCAAGCTGGCCTCCTGCCTCCCCTTCTTGACTTCTTGCACATCTGGATTGAGAGCTCTTGTATCCTACAAAAAATGTCTTTAAGTATCTCCCAGCTCTTCACTCCTTTGCCTCTGAGGGCAGTTTCCCAAGTGATCTCAGGCACTGGCACCATAAACAGCTGAGAGTTTGCATGTCTGAGGTTTAGGGTCCTGACTCTTCTTTCTTCCCCCACAGTTCCATCAGGGCATGTTTGCAGCAGCTCAGACTACCTCCAGTCTTGACCTCTGCATTAAATTCTTGTGAGCAACAGCTCCATCAGTGCCTTTCCTATGGTGGGGCTCTGTACTAGGAAGCTGTCCTCAAATGCACTCCAATAGTTTCTCGGACTGCTTGCAGTTTGCTATGCTGCTTTTCCTGCAGATGTCTGGGTAGCTGAACATCCCTATCAGGATCAGGGCCTGTGAGCATGATGATTCCTGCAGATGAAGGAAGAACTCTTCATCAACCTCTTCTTCTTGATTAGATGGCCTGGAGTAGATATCAACAACAAGGTTTCCTTTGTTGTCTTGATCTCTGACTTTCACCCAGAAGCTCTTGACTTGTGCATTGCTGTTCTCCAAAGAGAGCTCAGTGCAATCAATTCCTTTTTTGGCATGGAGGGTAACCGCCCCACCATTCCTTCCTTGCCTGTCTCTTCTGAATATTTTATAGCTATCAATCACAGCACTCCAATCATGTGATTCATCCCACCAAGTTTCTGTGATAGCAGTCAGGTTGTAGTTTTCCATGTGGACAGCCCCTACCCACTCCTCCTGTTTAATTCCCATGCATCAGTAGAGAGGCACTTCAACTGGGGTATTGACTACATCCCCTTTTATAGAGGAGCTCACCCTAATCCCTTGAGGCAGTTCACAGGGGTTTCCCCTGGCTCTTCTCACTTAAGGGGTGCTTAAACATCATACACTTCCCCTACTAAATCTAGTTTAAAGCTGTCTTTTATAAGTCCAGCCCGCTTATTGCCCAGAAGTTTTGCTCTCACTTGGCCAGTTGAGCCCCCTCAACTGTCAACAGGCCCAGTTTCCCAAAGATATGCCCAAGACTGTAGAAGCCGAGACCTTGAGCATGACACCAGCAATGCAGCCAGTCATTCACCTGTTTCATTTTTCTCCTTTTTCTCAAATTCCCTTCTCTAACTGGGAGGGTAGAGGAGAACACCACCTGGGCTCCCCTCAATACCTTCACACTGTTCCGAGGGACATAAAGTTTATTTTGATATTCCTGAGTCACCTCATTGCAGCATCATTTGATCCAGCTTGGAACAGTAAGAACCGGTGACAGTCTGCAGGGTTTACCAGGCTCGGCAGTCTCTCTGTGACATCACACATGTGAGCTCCTAGCAGGCAGCAAACTTCTTTAGAGATATTGTCTGGGTGACAAATGGGCTCTCAAGTGCCTCTCAGCAAGTAGTCTCCAATTACTAACACCCTTGGTACTTCTCTCATGGCACTGGTTCTCATGTGGGTAGGAGGCTAGACCAACTTTGCACAGTTGGCCTTTCCTGGGTCTTGCCTGGTACTTGCTCTCTTTTCATTCTCCAGCCCTAGGGCATCATACCTCTTACATAGGGACACTTCAGGGGGAAAGGGAAGATTCCTTCTCCTTTACTTGAAGACTTCATACTGACATTAATGCATTTTTAGCTAAATTGTTGTGATATTTACCACCAGGGGTCATATCTCCAAACTGGGGTTATATTGTGGTGATATTTACCACACCAGGGTCATATCTCCAAAACTGAACTGTAGGACATGATAAACCATTTACCAGTCTACAATGTATAACTGAAAAATAAGACCAGTGAGCTACTTAATTATTTCCCAAATATCTACACTGGGTAACAAATCTAAGATCCATAACTCCCAACATGTACTGTGTAACAGTACAGAAAAGTACACATCGTTTAATGTCCTTCCATTGAAGCCAATGGCAAAAGTTTCATCTCCTTTCTACCTGGTCAGAATTTTAACCAAATACTAATCCTAAATTAATTGTTTCTGTAAAACAGAAATGAATTGAATTCACGTGATATTTTGAAGACAGAAGGCAAAGATAAGAGAAATAAATTCCTAGCTGTTAGAAATTTCTCAGTCCCTTTATCTATTGGCCAGGAAGAAGAGTATACATGAGAGATTAGACCTGCATTAAAACCTTGCTGCAATTATTTATCTACATGAGGGAAATGCCAGCATACAGAGGCAGTGTCCATGACCACTTCATGAATTGTTTTAACAAAAAGTTTGGTTTATAGTCGTGCACTGCAGTACAAATGACATAGGTGACTTATTTTGAATCATTTAGAGGCTTACTTTGTCAGTATTAGGAAGGGGCCATGGTTTCTCTGCATGTGACGTATCACATTCACAAGAGGATTTCCCAGCCAGCAAAGTATGACAATCTTTGCATACTTATGATTTCATCTTGTGAATTAATTCTGTTTGCTCATGGCTACACTGATTTACTGAAATAGTTTTTAAAACTTGGGGAATTTTCACTGTAATATTCCATGGTATTGGAATTTACAGTATACTAGATTCCAGGCACAGGCTTCAGCATGTTGCAAAGATTTCAGCAAGGAGTTTAATTTGCTTTTTTATTTCATAATGCTCAAGATAGAGAGTTGTCCTTCATGAGGAAGGAATCCACTTTTATGGATTTGAGCACACAGCTTTTAAATAGTCTATAACTTGATTTTGTTACTTAGGATTCTTACCACTAGAGAAATGCTCTTTATTCAAAAGAAGTTCTATGTCTTTAGCACACTGTGGACAATGCATACTGTGTTAACAATTATAAACTTAATTTAGCACAGCAGTTCTCTACAGATGCACTCCATTCTCATATTCTGTATAATAACATTGTTTCAGGAATTAGCATTTAATGGTAAACAAATGTGTTTATTCCTACCAGCAGAAGCCTGCCAGGTGACTGGAATCTAGTTTTACATTATACTCTATATAGTCAAAGTCTAGAACTACACTTAGAATAAGGAAATAAAAATCAGAAAATTATTTTTAAAAGGTATTTAAATAAATTCCTGCTAATCCATATTATGCTGTTCTTATTACTTTCATAAACTATTATTTTTCCATTACTGTATTCAATTTTTTCTTTGTATCTAGCCAAAACCTCCACTTTTTCCACCGAAAGCCACTGAACTGGCTCCATCTTTATCATTATATTTAGTTTCCAAAATAAATATAAATTTACAGGGAGAAGTCATCAGATGAAGATGGCAGAAGCAAGGTTCAAAACAAAAAGGAACAAGAGTCTCCACAGAGCTGGCAGAATTGTGGAAATCTTGCTGAGATTCTTGCAGATTATGAAATTTTCTATGGGTTTAAGGAGAAGATTGGCATATCCATCTACAGAAGAGTAATCCGCTGAAGCTTCCTAATGAGTGTTTAGAAGATGTATTTGGCTAAATTAAAACCTTGTTCTCACCTGACACAGCTATTCTTATATTAATGCTCTTTCAACTAACAGTTTCAGGTAACACATACCCACCATGGATGGGAACCATAGATTCCAATTTTTCAGATCATTTTTCTTCCGTATTAGTTGTGTAATGATAGCCGATCTCTCTACCCAGAGCTATCTTACACAATGTATCAAACAAAATTCTTCACAGTTTTAAATATCATAACTGTACAATCTACCTCTGATAAACCCACCTATGCTGGCCAGAGACCCAAAGCATTGGTTCTCCAGGCAAGTGAAGATTTGTCAAAAATAGCATCAAGGCTTGTGAGGCACTATGAATAAGAGGTCTGATGGGCAAGAAACCTCTTTCATGAGTGCCAGCCTTCATGCTGTTATGAAAGCTAAATTTAGTACTCTTGAACACTAGGGATTAGTGCTACATTCAAAGTGCTCCTAAAATCTCCCCAAAGCACCTCCACCAGTGTACTTCCTGACTATCTGCAGTGGTACATGGCTCATTTGGCACTAAACTTCTCCTGAGTATATTTGGCTGATCATTAGAAATTGTTCCAAATGTCTGGTCTCATAGTTTGCATCAGCTGTCTCAAGACTCTAAACTCATGTATTTAAGCCATTTCAGTGGGGAAGGAGGAGGGAACAAAGATAAATCCCCCAAATGAACAAAATCAGAAAAAAAAAAAAAAAGGATACCATAATTCTGCCTCTCAATTTTCCTGTTTGTATGGCTTACTAACAAGAAACACCGCAAAGTTAAAAGCTGTGTTAAAATATTTTAATATCAAAAGTCAAGAGCCAAAATATGGATTTATCATAACTGTTTTATAACCAACATGTCTGCTTTTATGATGGATCCTATTTGAAGTGCCATTTCAATAAAAAGTGAAAAATGAAGTAAGAAAATATTACTGACACAAAGAAAGACAAATCCAGAGGAACATTTGTATCTAGGGAGAAACCACTATTGTTCGCAGAGTCCATGAATGATACATAATTCCCACAGTGGTTATATTTACTGAGCTGGCTGTTGAAATGTTGAATTTTATGAGTATAAAAAGCTACCTGAATTGATTTCAAATTAGTATGTGATTGTCCTTCTAGTAATATGTTTGGGGTTTATCAGTTGAAAGCATTTCTAAAAGTTGTTGCTCCAAAGTTTAGTTCAAAGATGGGAATATACTGAACTTGCATGGAAAAGAGAAGTTTGAAGATGAAGAGGAAAGAAAGGAACAAAATCATTCAGGCCAAAAGCTATTGCAGGGTTGGACAATTGTGGATTGGGAAACAAAAACAAAAAAAAAAGCCCAAATAGCTGTGATATATTTGGACTTCGAGATTTCAGAAGGGCAGCGGCAATTAGGAACAGAAC
>NW_020799142.1:15271520-15369298 GCF_003259725.1 Athene cunicularia | reverse complement strand
GACAGGGCTGGGAGTGAGGTGGGGCTTTTGATTTTATTTTTATCATGAGTAGTAGAAAAAGTTGAGTAACGCAGCAGACAGAAACACAAGAAAACTGCCAGAGGTAAAAACACACTAGAAAAGTAATCTCTTTCCCTGTAGAGAAAGATTTTATTACATTGCCCTATTTTCACTTGATTGAACGGTATGTCAAAAATGTCTCTTTTGAAATAGGAAAGAGACATATCTTCTAATTTTACCAGAGATATTGTCCAAACTACCATTGAATACTACAGATAATGAAGTCTAAGAGCTCCACAAAATCTTCCATTGCATCAGTCATTGAATCATTTCAGGCCAAACACTACTGAAAGGAGTTGCCATATAAAAAAACCCACAAATCTCAACAAAGGAAGTAAATTGTATATTAGGAGTCAAGTCCAGATTTCCAAAGGTGACTCTTCAAGTTTCATTACAAGAAGTGAATATCCTAAAAAACAAAGCACATACACGTGTTTACTCATAACCTGTATTCTTAGTTTAACTTTATTGCACTAAGAAGACTTTTTTTCAGAATGAAGACACAATCTCACATCATTGTTTTTCTAGTTGCAAGATGCTCTCTCCCCAGCAGGTTGATAGTGTTAGAAGAGCTGCACAGAATGATATAAAAGATTATATTTGTCCAATAATTTTTATCCACAGAATTTAAAATCTGAATCTGCAGACTTTGCTAGGAAACTAAGTGTTCAAGTAGGCAAAATGTAATTCAATACTAGCTTAACTTCATTTATTTTCCTCTTCATTCACCTCCCAGTAACTTCACAACCACTTGAAAATAAAACCCAAAGTGGAAAGAATCTATGTCAGGAAGCAGACAGGAAAGAGGAAAACAATTTTCTAATGCAGGAGTGAGAAGCAAGTCATGGATATTCATTGTCTGAATGTAGAAATGTGATTTAAGTCAGGAATCTAAATTCCTTACCTGTTCAGCAGAGGAAAGGGCACACTCCCATCTTAGATACTCTAAATTGCCCTGGAGATTCCCTAGTCAGTGGGGAACACAAACTCCCAACCTGGGCATCTGAACAGAGTGCCTCTGGTAGGACTGCCAGTGACCCCCTTCACATTCCAAAAGCAACTCTATCCCAGGCAACTCTGCTTTGATACCTAGAAGTTCTGCCTTTATTTCTTCTTTATCTGTTCATAGAAGCTATAAACAAAATTCCATCATTTGTAAGAATTACTTCAACAGAAATAGCAGCTAGCTTGTCAGGCTGTCAAATAAAACTATATTAAGCCTATGAACTACGTATCCTGTATATCTGGAAGGCCTAACTGTGAATCCAGTAACAGAGCCACAAACTAGAACAAGCTCCTCAATTTTATCCTGCTGTTAAGGATTCTATTAATCTTGCTCTGTGATCAAATTAAGCCTTCTACTACCACTACAGCCATGTAATTCTCCTCACAAAGTAACCAAAATAAATTGTGCCAACTCACCTATTTGGAAGTCTGCTCTGAAATCTCACTTCCCTAACAGTCATATTCAGCCTAAAATTCTTCCTGGTCACTCCATCTTTCTGCTTTTTTACTGTTCCTTCCTTCAGTTTAAGCAAGATCTTAATGCTTCCTGGTTCCCAGACCAGGAATATCCATTGATATCACTTTTAATCTCCACTTTAAGAGGAATCAGCAGCATGACATCACGTTACTGGTCCACATCATACTTCTCCTAGTATGGATAAACCTTTCTAAAACTTGAGTAATGAGAAATGTAAACTATATTCCCGCCAGATGATTTGTCATTCTACAAGACAACAGTATTCATTTCACTAGCAGAAAAAGTTTGCCTTATGCATTATAGAATCCCATTTTTCTTTTTCACAGCAACCCCGCACTGTTAACTGTAAATCAATCTGTGATCTACTAAGAGACTGAGGTTTGTCTTCTGTACTTTCAAGTTGATAAACCTTCAATCACAGAAATATTTGTTACTAAATCCCCTATGTGCGTGACTTTTTCTTTCAAGTTATTAAATTTCTTCCTATTTCAGCTAGTCCACTAGGCCACTAACATCTTCACAGCACATATTCATAACTTCCATTTTCTGATGATGTCTTATGACTTGAAAAAAATCAAATCAACCAAACCTCAAAGGAAGTCTTCGTGTAACCTCCCACCAACTAATCTTATAGATATCACTCCAGTAGAACCTGCTGCCTGTCCTCTAGATAATTCCTTGTCCAACTTGAAATTCTTCTGCCATTCCACCGGACCTGCAGTTCCACTCTCTTCTCCACACTAATCAACACATATGGGATGTCATATCAAATGTTTCAATAAAGTCTGACTAGATTAAATCTATTGCATTTTCTTATCTAGAAAATGAATTAGGGAAGAAAGAGAGCAGCTTTGAGCACTTTATTGAAAAGCAGTGATGTGTTTTAGCATTTTTTTCTTTTTAACTCCATATTTATTTTTTTCTCCTTTATGTTTTAAACTGTTCAGTCAACTGTCAGACACCATACCACCCCTGCCCTAAATGACAGGAAGCCATTAACAACAGTTTTTAAAACAATAATTCCTAAGGGACAAACTTTCAGGCACGACAGGCAAAACTATCTTCTTTTTAAATTTTTTTTTTAGAAAAAAAGCTATCTGACAGCCATTTAACTGAATACCACAGCCCAGTCTGAGCCTTATACTGAGTTAAAGAATAATATGCAGTTTTAACTGGAGTATGACCACTTCTCCAAAGTGATCTTTTGATTGAAATGTATGTTAGTGGACTTTTAAATCCAAAATGTGAGCCACGTTAATAGATTTCCTAGGGAAGCCTTCTTTAGACCTATACAGATTCATCTTTATGAAGCAAAAGAGTAAGACTCAAGGGTTAACTAAAGCATACTTATATTAAACTGTCTCATAATAGTATTTGTATAATGAAAGTATTCTATCAAATGTATATAATCAACTGTAGTTCATGCAGTGCACGCAGAAGGCTTAAATCTGTGCTGTTTGATGAGTCATTTAGCGTCAGTGAATAAATTGTCAGAATCAAACTACAAATTAAATTTGTCTCTTTAGTAGGCTTCTTCAAACCACACGAGGTTTGAGAGTTAAAGACTGCCTATTCCCTAGACAAGCAATAACATCCTTACGCTTTTCATCCCAGCAGTGAAAGGGGAGAGATTAGTAGTCCCATCTATTCAGTATATCATCAGGTTTATAAAAATCACACAATCATCTAGATTGCAAAAGACCTTGAAAATCATCTAGTCAACCATTAACCTAACACTGACTGTTAAAAAGTCTAACCACTGATGCAGTTTCTCATAGACAACTGTAACTGTACCCCTCAACTGATAAACATTCTTTTCTATCATTTGTAAAACCTCTATAAACACTATATAATTTTCAATTTAATATCTTATTTTCTAAAAGTAGTTTAGCATTTCCAGATTATTTTCCAGTTATTTGATGAATCTGAGTCAATTAAAAGAAAAAGGAGCAAAATGTGTTTTTCACTGTATGTCACAGTGAAAATTGGAACTTTTTTGTCCACTTCCAAAGTTTACATTAATTAAATAATGAAACAAAGAAAACACAGCTAAACCTTAACAGCCTTCATTTGCATGACAGTTGAAATGCCCTTGTGTGTCAACATAAGGCCTCCACTATTTTCAGACTGTGTTACCTGTCACCTTTAATATAAGCTGATCAAGCAGGAAGAGTTGCAGCATGAGCTGAATCTGGCAATGTCATGTCAGCAATTTATCCTAAAACCTTCATAGTTCATAGTGCAGGACACAAGGAAGGTCTGCACCAAAAACAAATTTCCAAATAACTTCCACAGTCAATTCCTTTAGGCAAATATTAAAAAACATAAAAATGGAAAACTTGATCCAAAGAGGACAGAATTGGGGTCATACTGCTGCTACTATCATCTTAGATTTTTCCTCTGTTTTAAAAAAAGAAAATAAAATGGGACCTGAATTATGGGATCATAACTGCCCATTTTGTACATATTTAAATTCAGTATCCCTCTGTTTCAAAGCAGCAAAAAGAATTTGCTCTAAGCATCTTCAACAAAACTTCCACAAGGCAGTTCCTTTAAAAAATATATCAAATTGATTGATTTAAATCTTTTCCCCTAAAATAATCTGTATAAAAATGGTATAATGTCAAAAGATAAACATCTTGATCTAAACTGTGGAATCACTTCTAATCCTAGACATTCCCCTCACTGCTTTCCATTATGCATTATGCCACAAATCTCATTGGTCGTACACAGATCTTTGAACACAGAAGTATTATATTTTAAAAATATAAGCTTCCATGGCTGCTACTGTGAAATTACAACAGCATAATAAAAAAGTTTGTGACTGTAGGCAAACGTTCAGATGTGCCTACTGTTGAACTTTGATAGAATCCACATTCCTTGTGTCCTCTTATTTAAATTTCTGCAGCTCTTAAACCACAAATTTAGTGCCTGAGCTCTGAGTCTTCGGAAGCACTGAATGAGCACAGAGGAGCACATTTCTGGTACTACATAGAGTGCTGTACAGACATCACACATGGCTACAACACAACACGTGGGCAGGAACATCTCCTAATCATGCTATGTTCACCTAGGATTCAGGCAATTAACTGCTAACATGCCATTTCTCACAGCCAATAAATAAAAGTGCTTATGAATATAATCCATTTTACACCCGTTGAATCCATTTTATACAATAACATCACAAGTTTATTTTTTCCAGAGATTTGTTATATAATTAAAAAAAAACAACAAACAAACAAACAAAAAACAAACAAACAAAAAAAAACCTATGTACTGTGGAGAGAGGAGGGGGAAATGATGGATTGTTAGTCATTTAAGTGGGTTTGAGAGATAAAAATGTGCAAGACCTGGACACAAATTTGAAGTGTTTTATTGCAGAGCTCAAGATAAATTGCTTATTTCTGTCCATACAAGCATTCCCTATACTGACAAAATTTTCACCTACTGTGTAACTGGTATCATATAAACTCAGTCCCATAACTAAATATACTGTCCTTTTCCAAAATTTAAGACTTCTTTAACAATAGTATGCAAGCTTCCAGAAATTAAATGCTTAGAAAATCTCCTGTATCCATTTATGCACAGTTTAAAATGTTGACACAATGTTCTGTAAAAACATTACACAGCAGGAAGAAAAAAATTCACATTTTTACTCCAGCATAGGAATGTCAACAGCTGCAAATCCAGATGCCCTGAATTTATAAAGGAATTTTTAATTTAGATTGCTGTTTTCATATAATCAAGGGGGTTTGACAGTTTGTTTTATATTTATTTCCCTATAAGAAATATTTTCCAACTTTAAAAATATTTTCTCTCACTCTTCTGTTTATTAGATGCTATATTAAGCCATTATCTTACCTTTACTGGCTTTGCTAAAGCTTTCTAGATTCTGTTCTGGTACTTTGAAAAACTTGCAGGTTTTAGTACTTCATGAATGAGAGAAGTGGTTAGAAATACAGTTTGTTGTTCAAGTCTTTGTTCCTCCCTGCTCCTATTTACTAACCCACCCAACAAATTAAAGTTTTTTGTACACAGTTATCCCATGTGGCAGCCTTATAACCTCTGACCACCAACTAAACAACATGCATCTTCGAACATATCTGCCACTGATACTGTCCAGTCCATAATTTCAGTTTCTCACACTGCTAATGAAATGATGCGTATAATGCTATTTCTATGTTGCCTTGGTGATGTAATGAATGTACTTTTGTTTCTATAGCACCCAGAAAGGAATTCTTAAATCAGAAGTAGATGATGTAGCCTGAGTTGTAACACCCAGACTTTTCCCCTCCACCCCAACGAAGGCAAACTGCATGCTTCCATCCCTTGATAATTTCCTCTCCAAAACCACTTTTGTAATGTGACTGTTTATTTTAAAGCCCCACAAGGATGTGGGGCAGGGAGGGGAGGATGGGGTAGGTCACAGACAGAAAAAGGCTGCAAGGAATGTAAATGCTCTAAGTAGTTGACAGTGTCCTTGATGCACAGCCTTGGGTACACACCAGTGTATTGGAATTAAGAGTGTGTTAGCAAACTGTTGTTCGCTCTAGGATGCTTCAAGAGTCACTATACCAGCATTCTTTCTTTTCACGTCCCCTGCTTCTGTTCTTGAAAGTGAGGAGAAGATATTGAGCACTCTGAAACAACTCCAGCAACATCTATAGCTTTCATGTCTCCTTCAGGCTTTTCAGACTGAACAAGATTCAAAGATTATGATGCTCATTCTCCTTGTAATGCAGTTGTTTTCTTTTTGGTCCATCAACAGTCTTCAAAGTATTGACAGCATGTCATTAACAAGTCTGCAGTCCCTGGCTGAAGAGACATTTTTGCCTATGTATCTGCTTTCAAAAAGACCAAAAGACATCACACAACAACTTTAAAATTTAACTTGCACCAAGATTCTCCCCTTCTTATTGACTCATACTGGTAGAGGTAGAGGCTGGTAGAGGGAAAAATCAGACTCTGTGGACAGCATTACCATTGGTTTAGACATGGTCATCTGTTGTACATCAACTGCATGTTGTCCTACCATTTAGGCAGTTGGACTGCACTTGACTGAAAACCAGCATGCGGGGACTCATTTTAGGTAGAGCATGGCAGTAAAAATAGCTAAACAACCAAAGGTAAGGGTGGAAGGGAGACCATCTTTTTGGCATCAAGTTTATATATAAAGTTGATTGGGCATTCAATTGTACGTCTTCTGTTTACCACAGTCAGGCAGAAACAATTAGGGAAATAGTATTTTTTCACTTTTAGAATTAAGATTCTTGGTTTCTGAAAATTCATCAGTCCCAACAAAGACATCTGTGCAAAGCTGAATAGGGATTTTCACAGACACGTAAAGCATACCTTCTGCTGTCACAAATTACTCCCTCCCTCTTTTGTAAAATGCCAACTAAGGTACCTTACCAGGCCCCTGACAAAGGCAATAAATCAAATTTAATAATATTTTAAATTGTGGTCGACCAAAGCATGAGGGCTTTCTTTTGTTAGACCTTCAAGGCGTATTTATAAAGCCAATAGATGCTTTTCCTGAGGAAGTGATTTTGTTCCAGGAAAAAGAATATCATTCAACTCTGTGAAAGTAGTATTTTGGTATTCTCAAACATAGGATATTTACTTTACTGCACTATTAATTTTTTCGGTTTTCCTTAGTGATACTATCATGGATGGATTGTATCATATTTATTCCTTCAGCTTATGCATCACAGATAGTTTTCAGTGCTCTTGGAGCCAAAATAATGTCCTGTCTCCCAGACTCACTACTTTTACTGTGGCTTCTCTGATACTCTATTCATTGATTCAACCTTAGAATAATACATTCAATCTTTTTCTTTTTTTTTTTTTTTTAATTACTTTGCGTTTACCATTTAGAGGGATTGCACATGGAGAAACACCACCAGAGGAGAGGTTAAAGTAGAGCCACAAACAGAAACAGTGGAAGGAATTTTCATGCAGTGAGAAACAGAAAAACATATGGCTGACTAAAGGAAAAAGTAAGAGATCTAGTACTTGTGAACACTGGGGTGAGGGGGGGGAAGGCATGCTTAGGGAAGAAATATCAAATAAATTTATTCTCTAATTTAATCTCATTTATCTTGACTATTTCATTGACTGCTAAAGTCCATTAGGCAGCAACTCAGCAAATGGCATTATGGTCAGCACCAGCTAATTAATTAACATTTAATTCTAATTAGTTTTTCTAGGGGAAAAAAATTGTCAGTTTCTCTTTCCCTTTTCCATATGCACACATTTTCAAGAAGATAAAATCCTATAGTTGAAGAAAACAGAAAGATTTAAGATATACTCGGCACAGCTATCTTCTTGTAATTAGCAGTTTAGTTTTGCTTGAAGGTAGTTAAAATGCAGTATCATTTGATGATGTAAGAGAGAAAAAAGATAAGGATTAATACTGGATAGCAATTTTATGATGCTTAGAGCTCAATATTTTATGGCAAACAGTAGTACCTCTCCTTAGTGAGGACCCTGCTAACCCTCATCACATCATGTGGGTACTCTCATTTGATATAAAAGTAATTTTCAGCCTTGCAACATAGAATTTATAGTATTAAAAGTATCATCTTTTGTCATTAAGATAATGTAGTTTGAAGACAAATAGGCAAACATTCAGAGTGTGGAAGGAAAATGGTACAACATCAACACTAGAAGAAAACTGTAGTTGTCTCCAAACTCCAGTTTTGTGTGGTATTTTGTGTTTTAAATGGATTCTGTATGCAAATGGAGTGAATTTCTAAACAACATATAGAGTGAGATGTCAGAACAGCCTCCAAAGAAACTTGGAGAAAGGTCCAAGTACAGACATAACGTTATGGTGGGTTTGTGATGGTCACCTCCACACACTCTCACTCAAGCCTTATTAGAAATACATGCATTCTCTAAAAAATATTACTATTCACTGCTTTATCTCATCTCATTTTCCAATGTAGTTTCTCTCTTTTTTTTTTTTTTTTTTTTTTTTTTTTTTTTTTTTCCCCCCCCATAAAATACCTCTTTCCAGAGACAAACAAGCTGCCATTTCAGGAGACAAACACAGAAAGCCTCATTTCCTCTATTAAGAGAGGATGATTAAGTAAGAGTATTTGAACTGAGATGATTGTTTTATTTTGAAAACTCTTAGGAAAACCTTTGAGACTTGTGCTTCTACTGTCTAGATTGGGCTGTTCAGCTGGTTTCTTATGAAGAGAATAATAGCTGAAAATTGTTTCTAGAAGGAAGTTTCTAAATGTACCAGAAAAACTTCTAGCATTTTATTTTCTGAAGCAAAGCAACCAGAGGCCAAAAGTAAATGCTTATAGATATATATAAGAATTTTATTAAAATTTTTCCTCACTATCCATGTATAAAGTCTTCCCCTCCCACCCTAGTTTATTTGCTCTTATGTTGCCATTCAGAGACTATTATTACTAAGTAACATCTAGATCTCAGCATGTGTCATGTAATGTAGATATAGATCCCTGCTGGGAAATCAATGATATGCAATGCTGTGCCCCAGAAATAGATGGAAGTTGGCCATTAAGTGACATTATAAAGCACATGCAGTAAAATATATAGACAAGAGTGTGATAGCCTTTGTCTAAGTTTCAAACTTCATATGTAGAAAACTCAATAATTTATTTACCTAATGGAGAAATGGGGCAGTATTGCCTCTAATTATTTTCAATAGTTCACATGTTTTGCAGTCAGATTTCTCAATATATGGTAATTCAAAGTATATCAGAAGAAACACAGCATATATCCTGAAAAATATATCCCCCATCTCTTGATGTTTTTCTCAATCCCTTAGCCAAAAGTACTGAGTATGTTAGTTCATTTTTCAAAATCATTGCAATTGGTTTTCATTTTATTTATTTAAGAACATGCAAATTACCTAAGTGTCACTTTGATATTGGTGCACTGACTTTTTCAGGTAAGCTTTTATGGTTTTTACTGTTTGTTCTTCTTATTATTACATTTTACAGCAAAATATCCCAATTAATATGATGTTATATGATCTCGTAAAACATCTAACAGAAATTGGCTCAGTTTACACATTGTAACAGATCTCTTATTTTAGACATTGCATAATTGCTTTCATTACCTTTCTGGATCTTACATTAGAAAGGAAGATGACTGCTCTAATATCCTAGGAGAGCCCCAAATAATGTTCTAAAGCAGGAGGTAGCATCCTGTAATAACTATAAGCAAGTCTGAAAAGCATAGTTGCAAGCTAACAGCTAGGAACCTGGAGCAACTGCAAAGATTTGAAGTTATACTGAAGAAAGCCGGGCATTCAGGGGGGTCACATATCATAGTCAAATTCTATATTGTCACGTGCTTCAAAATCCACAGGTAGATTGATTTAACTCTTTTTAACAAAATTTTTACTGAGTAAATTAGTATTAAGTCAATACAGATAAGATAAAGAGACCCCAGAAACCAGTTTGCTAACTATAATCATTAAAGGAATTTAAAGAAAAGCAGAACTTCCCCAGAACTTGCACATTGTCTTCCTTGTCTGAAACTGGATTTTGGTCCAAATCATATCATATCAAATTTAGAAAGGAGGGAGAGAGGAGAGAAAGAAATGGACAAACCAGATTTTTGCAGATGCTGCAGTGCTGAAGAAAATAGGCAAGAACCTGAATATTTAACAAGCATGTTGATGTACATTACTAGGCTTCCCAACCTCAAACCACAAGTAGCATCTGCCCGAGGGCTACAGATCATACAGATTCCCTGGCAGAAGAAAAGTTTGCAGTGTTCCACCTGAGGTGCTGTAAAAGGTAACCAAACTCGTTACTCTGAATGCAGTGCACTAGGTGAAAAAAAGCCTAATATTTTGTACAAAAGCGAGTTTGTGATTAGCTATTTTCAGGACCGTATTTTAAATTTTTCTGAATGGAATGACATATTCATTTAAGGAAAATTGGTAATTATTTTTTCATTAAGGGCTTCCTGAGGTATATCTATAGCATATGCTTTCTGCATTTCTAGGCTCTATATTAAGTGGGCAGACATGTATGTATATGCAGGTAGAAGATGAGATATATTACATGTGTCACAAGGAAAAAAGTGTATAAGATAAAAAGGTCGTTTTGCACATACAGTCACAGCTGTTTGTGAAGCCACTGCTAAAGCAACACAGTATAAATGATAAAACTCTGGTAACAAGAGTTCAGTCTAAGAGTTCAGGGGCAGTCTTAATTCTGAAATTTACTGGTCTTGTCGGCCAACTCAAACCTTAATAGTACTCAACTGTTACTTTCATTCTCTTTCAAATTCTTCATGTCTCCTGTTGCTGTCGGTGGCTAAAGTACAGTAATCTTGGCCAGACAATTACCCATGATTTTCCATAACAACTTGCATGAAACCATGTCCATATTTAGCAAATTATTCTGCTACTGACTACAATATTTGCTCCCATACAAACATCCTCCACATAACTGCTTCTTACCACTCTTTAGTACTCTTAGCCTTTACATCTGTCATACTTCCAAATACTTTACATTTGCATATTTCTATTAAAACTATTTAATATTTATATTGCAAGTATGCCAAGAACCTCATTATGCTGGAGAACCAGTTGTTCTAGCCATTGCAGGCACTCTAACAGGCACAGAGATATTGACCATACCAACCTGCAATTTAAAATGACAAGTGAAAGTAAGTAGGAGAGGAATGTATTCTAGGAAAGGAATTACACAATATTACATTTCCCTCCATATACAGTATGCATCAGCCACATGCTCATTCCCCTTATGTGCCACTCACTCTATCCGCATCAGTCAGTCTTTGCCTAGGCACTATTTTAAAACTTAGTCTGAAAGAGGCAAATAACAGATGTAGTGATAGCAAACTGAAGAGCCTGAAAGACCACCTTTATATTTAAAGAAGTGAGATCAGTGTGGAGAAACTCAGTCATGAGTAATAAATAAGTGGGAAAAAAAAATAGGGAGAGATCATGTTGTTTGAATCTCTAATACTACTATGCTTTAACTATCCACCACCTTCATGCTGTTCCTCTACTCCTCTGACCACCAGCCTTCTTCAGCATGAAGTGCAATGTGTAAAGTCCTGATTTCTATACTCTTTCTTCCTAATTTATCTACTCCAGGCCATCAGTCATTTCAGTTATCTATCTATTGTTTCCTTTCATAACCTTTTAATCTGTATTTAAGTTTACAGTCTTTAAGGTAAGTATGTTCTCTTACAGCCATAGAGGGGGATCTTCAGGTTAATTTAATTTAATTTTCACTGCTGTAGTAAATGTCTACAAAGGTGAGAGCAGTTTCCCTTAAACAGCAAAAACAAGAGGGCTGGAGTTGGTTTCAGAGAACAAGAACTGGTTTGGGGCAATTAGTAAGCAGTGAAACACAGAAGAAGGTGTAGTTCTGGTACAGATGACTGAAACCTCCCAGCCCTTCTCATGAAACAGGGCCTGAACTCTGTGTCTCTTGAAGACAGCCTGAATTCCAGCACTGGGTGGAAAGACTCAGAAGTATAGAAGTAATCTGTATTGCTAGGAAGATCCAGCTTCACATGTAGGCAATTATCCTTGGAGACAGGAAGAAGTGGGACAGAAAATGCCAGTGACACAAATGTGCAAGATGTCCAAAAAGTAAAGACTCGGCTACACTTCATAGGTTTCTAGTGTAGCTGAGCTGTAGGATTCTCTGTCAGACCCACTCAAAACCAACAAGAGAATTTTTCTTTTGATGTAATTTAAACAATATAAATGTTGCTGGTCCACAGATGATTTTTTTAAAATCTGCCTAATTGCAGATAAAATTTGAGTTACATCTTAGACTTGTTACGTCTGTTAGCATATAGGTGGGAGTATTTTCATGTTCCAACGTGGTGAAGTTATAAATCACAGACTTCTAACTACTGCCCAAGCCTGAGATAAGGAGGTAAGACTTGCTTCAAAAAAGCTGGAACTTAGTTAAGAAGGTAGGCAGGAGCTGAACCAGCAGATGAGTGACGGAAAAAAAATGAGATAATGATGGCAAAAGCATGTACATTAATGTCAGAAATATTAGAGGCAGAATGAAGAAAAGCATTGATGGGGGGAAAAAGTTAATAACTAATCTGTAATTATTATACTGTAATACTAATCTGTAATCTTTAAAATACTGAACCTTTTTCCAACCTAGCTGCAGAGAACTGATAAAAACAGCAGATCCTCAAAGATAAGGGAGATACAGCCTGCATAGAAGACAATGGGATTATACAGAGACCGGTTCTGACCACCTAAAGCACACAGCTCAGCAGAAACTGGCAAAAGGTCAGAAGTTTACCAGCGAGGAAGACTTAGAGCCTTAGTCAAACGACCACCCAACGACCACCACCACATTTTACAGAGCATGCATGGTTGGGGTGGGAATATGTAAACAATATCTGGGAAACCATTTGAATACTCATGCCTTTTCTCTGGAAAATCATGCATATGTTTGTATACTGTCTGTATAGCCTGAGGGCTTTTTAACTCGTGTGTGTGTGTGTGTGTGTGTGTGTGTGTGTGTGTGTGTGCGTGTTAGGAGGAGAGAACCCACACACACCCGGCACTAATAAAGGAATACCTGCTTAATAACTCTGGTTATTGAGTTTTTCACTACGTCAGCATGGAGTACAGCTTTTGAGATTTGATCAGAATAGGATAGCTGGAAACATTATTCGGAAAATCCATGAAAGACTGGAGAGGGTGGAAGACAAAACTGAAGAAATCCAGAATGAGTGGGAGGAAAGAAACACATTTGCAATTGCTTTGTCAGGAATAAACCAGTATCTTCCTGGTGTAGAACCTCTTCTCTCTCTCCAAAAGAAAATCTCACAGTTAAAAAAGGGGATTATCAAATATACACATATGAATACAGTAAATGAATCGAAACCAATTAATCAATAGTAATCAATAAAAGTAATTAATTTATTAGGGGTCAAATCCAGCTATTCTTTCTCAGACTGGTTTCTCACCATGGACCTAAGTTACTAACCCCTGTAGAAGGAATGTTAGAAGACATGCAGAAAGGGTTAAAGTTGCTCCAGGCATTACTTACTCTCTTTTCAGGCATTTCCTGTGCATCAGCAGCGCATCAGTGGCTGCTTTGCTTAAGGGAAGATGCTGCTTAAAATTTATATTCTGCCAGGCAACCACAGTAACTGACATTAGGGGTAAAGTAGCATCCCTGAATGGGCTTCAATTTGCCCTTTAGCAGTGTCCCACCTTTCCCTTTTCTATTCCTTGTTTCCTTTGCAAAGGCTGTATTACAGATGAAGGGTTGGAATAAGGCAAAGAATGCATAATGTAATTGCTTCCCATTAATAGTTAGTTCAAGCAATCTCCCTCTAAGTGTCCTTCTATCAGGTAACAAATGGAGCTAACCATTGGCAGTGAGAGAAAAATCAATTTCTTTGGAAGTAATGCAAATTTATTATGAAAAATGCTTCTGGAACACTGCAAGCTTCTCCCATTTCTGTTGACGAATTGGTTATTTAGAACTATTGACCTAAAGCAAGAATTGCTGTCTGATACAACTGCACTGTGACAGAAAAGGACCTGGAATTGAACTAATTTGCAATTCCTTCACAGTCTCTGTGGAGAGCTACAACATCACTCTACTCTTACCCTGTTGCTGAATAGCTACGCTAGCTGGTGGGCAGAGGGGTGTACTGGGTTTCGCTAGGATGGACAGGATGACATTCCCTCTCCCTGACCATTTGCTTACAGAAGTGGTGGACCAAGAGCCCCTGGCTCTTGTCATCTCTGTGAGTCATAATCTAAACAGAAATGGGCATAGGAATTAAGGAAATCTTTAACTTCCTTTTCACTCCCCCACATCACAAGCAAAGGTTATGACTATCTAGCCGTAAATACTCTGGATGAAAACATCTCAGTGAGTCAGCTGTTTGCAAATAGCTCTTCGCCTTCCTTTGTGCTTCATCTCTATGGGTGCTCCACGTCTGCCTTGCATTCGCACTAGTTGCAGCCCACTCCGGCGCCCACCCGGCCGGCACCCTCCCCCGCGCACCACCTCCTCCCCCCGCAACTCCAGCATGCAGCTAAACCCTCAGGAGCTTTGCTGCAATCTCTCTGAGCAGTCCCTTTTGAGATCCAGTCTTATTTGATCCCATCAGTAGTCAGAACTTTGCTTTTAAAGGTTTCCTCGTAGAATAAGACAGCTATTTTTTCTCCTACTAGTAATCTGTCGTTTATCCAGAAGTTATAGTTTTTGAAAATGCTCCTTTTATATGTAATATTTATGAATTCAAAACAGTCTCACACTTCCATACTTTTACAGGTCTTCTTAAATTAAAAGGCTGACCAAATACTGTTGAAGCTCTAATTCTGTCCCTGCTCCTTTTTTTTAGGTGGTTGTTGAAGCTGTTGAAATTCCACAGTTTAAGCAGGCCCAGTTGCTAAACATATCCTTTGGTTGGTTCATTTTCTTGCAATATCTACTTTCTGATTTCACAAGAGTTGACTCACTTCTGACACAATGTTCCAAGATGAACACCCACACAATGTAACATTCAGATTTTATTCTTTTCTTCACATACACCAGCACTCATCACCTGAAAGTGGAATCTCACTTCCTTTAGCTGACCAAGTATACCTCCAGTATACTCCCAATCTAGTTATTGTGATACTCTATTCAAAAATTATTTAATATTGCTGGTGTATTAATCATCAGTAAGGCTGTGCTAATTTAACTGAAGATAGGCTGAAAGTTTTGTTTTAAAAATACCAATTTATAGTGTATTTATTCTTTTATAAAGAACAAATTATGTGGAAATTCATAAAGCGCTGTGTAGAAATACATTGTTCATCCAGTTACTAAAATAATAGGAAGCCCTTCTAAAACACAAATAATAAAGTTCAGTGTTTTATTGTAAAAAATACTCTAAAAGGTCTTTTCATTGCTGATCAGCACTAACTAAAACCCCTATCCTATACTAGAAGTAACTTTATAAGCAGCACTGAGAGAACCAAATTAGATAGAGGGAGGGAGTAAGGGAAAGAACAACTTTAGCTATATTTTCAGAAGTACCAGATGGTAAGTCATGGAAGTTAAAGCAGTAAAACACCTAGAATATTCTAAGCAGTTCGAGACACCAGAAAAATAGACATTTCAGGAAAAGGGGAATTTATTTATGAGGAAACTATTTAAAGAAACAAAAAGCTACCTAAGGAAACTAAGAGGGACTATACAAATAGTACACACAGACTGAAAGGACATAAGTGCAGACATCCTCACTGAATGCTGTGAGCAAGAGTGAAAGAGCTGACTACTATACAAACCCCTATTACAAACAGTTATTACAGTTAAATGCAACTCCATAGGCTGCCAACAGAAGGAATAACAATACCATGCAAATCAGCCAGGGAAAGGGCAGAGGACTAGCAAGATTATACATATTGTGCTGTCTGAGGACATGAAGCACAAGCAATGGAATAAAAATCTATTAGAGGAAGTATAAAAATAAGTATTAACATATTTTGCAGGACAAGATCACTTGCAAATGATTTTTTGAAAAACACTATTATTGTCAGAAAAATCAGGAAATGTTAATGTTTTTACCTTTACTATCTGCAATTTCTATTATTCTACACCATTGAACCAAGCTTCTGATAATTCATGATGTACAGTTAGTTCTACATTTTGTGAAAAAACAAAATGTTTTTACATATCTGCAGATCATCTTCAATATTAGATAAATTATATTCAGTGACATCTGAAACCACTGAACCAAGACTTTGATTGACATGCTTCGTAGAAACATAAAAATCTCTTTGAAAGCTATGTGACAATATACCACAAAATAAAAATAAAAGCCATATTCCATTTTTATTTTTAAGATTATTCAGTTCACTGACATTTTTACTTATTCATTAGGTGGTCTTTTGATGAAATGACTGGTCTGGCAGACCATGGATAACTTTGACAATGCAAATTCAAACTGACAGACATGTAGAAGGTAAAAAATTCAATGTCACCATCATGTAATATGAAATCTTTGGCTGTACTCAACAAGTGTAATGAGACACTTAACCAAAGTCACTTTTTTCAAATAGTGCCACTGTCCCCCTGTGAGAAGTAGTCAAGGAATTATTTAAATAGCATGCTATCACATGGTTTAAAATAATTTCTTAGGGATTGCATATTTTGCAATTTAAAAAACAACAGACAGAGAGTAGGAAATATTTTATATACCTATTTTAAGAAAAAATAGCCTCAGGTGGTTAAGTTCACACAGCAACATGTGCTAGGCTTTAACACTAAAAATAAGGAAGTTTATTTTGTAGGTTAAAAAATTCTCATTCAAGGCCTGAAATTCTCAGTCAGGGTCATATGCTTGCTGAACTTCAGGAACTTAATTTCACAAAATATATACCAGCACATTTGTACTTAAATATTAAGAGCCTTTGAATTAATACAAATATATTTGATAAAAATTCATTCAGTTAACTTAAACTGAAACAATGCTGGTCTTTTACCCAGATTTGACCCAATCTCATTAGATCAGCTAACATTAAAATTTTATGCTTTGCAGTCTGTTAAAAATTATATGGACAGCCTCATGCTTCACATAATTCGTCAGCAGATCAGGTGACAGCAAAAGTGAAGCTTTATTAAGCACTCTGAATACCTGTCTCCAGTTTGTTGAGGCATATCAGGCTGTTTATTTGATACACACATATCAAACTGTGGCACCATGATGAATTTAACATACTTCTGTCACTCTCCCTATGATTGTACATACATATGCTGATAGCATGTACAGTAAACTTACAGTGAAGAAAAAGTTATCTACATAGATATTTAAAAAAAAAATAAGAATAAGCCAAAAAGAGCAACTGTTCCCACAGCCAGGAGCTGAAGCAGGTACAGCCTGCCACACTGAGGAAGCTCCACACCAGCCCTGGTCAGAAATGTCTGCGCTGCTGTCCCATACCTGAGAGAACAGGGAGGAATTTGAGCAGTTCTGGATAAAGTCAACTAAACTCATCCTCTTGGTCCCACAGCCAATCACGTTGGATTAGAAAACTGAGACAGCACAGGGGAGAAGGAAGCAAACACACCAAGGCATTAGTGGTGACAAAGCAAAGACAGCAGTCTCAATGTCAGGATGGGGCAAGGTGGAAGAAACTCATTGGACGATAAAAAGTCTGGATCCAGAGTAACCTGGAATATTTCTCAAGTAAATTATTTTACATACAAGCTGGGAGCCCCTCAGAAAACACGGAAATATAACCATATGTATCCTCTGTCCTTGTAGATGCAGTGTCCTTGTAGATGCACCCTAGAACTTTTATTTCCTATTATCACTTATCAAAGTATCTAAATAAAATGTCCTTGTCTATTATGAGAAGGGGCATATTCAACAGCTGAAATGTAGCAGTAGCATATCAGAAAGGAATATTCAGTTTTCATCTGTGCCTGTGAAGCAGAGTTGTTGGTATATAATACCAATGGTATACAACAACCAGTGTTGTTCCATGAGCATCTGAAAGATGGAAAAGGCTGCAGTAGCATCTGAGCTTCTCTGTTTCAGTAACACTCTTGGATACTAGGAGACATACATACATAGGACAAAAAAAAAAAAAAACAAAAACAAACTACCACAAAAACCAGATAACAAATAAAATTAAGCCTCACCCAAATCAATGCGTATGTTGTTAGTATATTTTTTCATTGATCTGCTGGAGGGTTACACAGTCAATATTTCAACAATGCATTAACAAACCGAGTGCAGTCCCTGTTACCACCATCAGTGCAGGGACATACATTAATGACTGAGTACAGTGTAAATAATGTGTGAGCTTATATTTCAATGAATGCTCAAGAAAAAAATCTCTTTTAATAACTCTGTAAAATACACCCTTGAAAATTAATGTCTCACAAAAAGTAATTCAAAAACATACTACTATTCAGCAATCTTATCTCTGTGTGCAAGACATCACATATTAATTTAAGCTACAGATAGAAGAATGGGGTACCAGAAAGATTTTATCACAGTTGCTATCCTACTCAGAAAATGGTATTTGAAAGGATAACATAACACATAAGTAATATGGAAGAATACTGACAATAAAAATGGAAGTAAGGAAAAGAAAACCTTCTACTCACACTTTTGCTCCTCCCGTGTAGACTACAGGTATTCTTGTTCATGGTGGCTCTATGACTAAACCAGAAGTGTTCTGCAAGTTTCAGAGGAGAGGTTTTATCCCTCGACCATCCAAATACCAGCTGTTATACTGAAAGGAAATTAATTTATATCATTAGCATCAAGGTCTTTGCAAGTTGTACAAGATCCAGGCATAAAACACTGCTTCAGTGTATAAAAGCTGTAAACCGTCTAAGATCCAGTAGAACAGATGCTTTGTGTATCACTAAACTCTTCAACACATACAGTTACCTTGAACCATACAACAAACATATCCATGAACAGCGCATGCTTTCCCATCAATAACAAATGCATGCCAACCCAAACAATTACAGAAGGTTACAGACTTCTGAGGCAGTGCTTTTTGACACAGTTATTTAACTGAATGTTAGCAGCATTGTTCATAATAATGAATAAGCCTTATTGGGTATTTTTAGCTAGTTTCTCAGTCTGAAGGCATCCATTAACTTATATACTATTCAGACCAGCAGACATGCTAAATTTATGGAAAGAAGGTCAGCTACAGTAATTTTAAAATTCAGGTGCCTAAGGATGCTTAAACCAGCAGTTGGGTACTTTCATATAGTTGTCAGAGCTTGACAAATTCATGTTTGTATTACAAAAATAGCTAAGCAAATGCTCTAGCAACTGATGATGGCATGGCAGCTTTGAAAAGCAGCATTCATCAGCCTCTGGGTAAGTGCATAATCATGGAAGAGTAGAGTCAAAGGGAAATTCATATGCTCCAGGATCAGGCAGTGGATTTATATTCTCATTTGGGCCAGGTACATCTCTGCACACATTTTTTTCCTTAGGTCTGTCAGCCAAAGATGAGGTGAAGTGCAATTTCTGACCAACAGAGCCGTTCTGGTAAAATCTCATAATATGCAATCAATCATACAAACAAAATTCCAGGTAAGGCTTTTTTCCCTTACGGGCAGGCACATCACTGATGCAACTCATATGGGTACCAGAAATATTTTCCTAGGTTAGGCATCACCCACACTGGCATAGTTTTGCTAGCATAATGTACTGTTTTAAAATGACTAAGTTTTTAGAATCTGAAGTGCACCTCTGTCAAAACAGAAAATGAACTCTTAAATGTCAGTATGATACTAAGAGCCAAATGTATTCACATAGATATACGCATGTACAGGTGTAGTTTCCTGCCCCCACAGAAGAACACTATGACCTGTGACAGATCTAAAAGTCTAGATTTCCTTTCTCAGAAATCGACTCATTTCAATGCATGAGCAAGTCTTCAGCATGCTACTTGATTTTCTTGATTTGCTTTCTAAAACTCTGCCACTTCCTTTAGATAAATAATAAATATGTGTTGATTATTTATGTATTTAATTATTTATAGGCAGCATCCAGCAACAGAGAAACAAAGCCAACTGTTGAGGAAACAGCTAATTTTTTTGATAATTAGATATCATATATACAAATATTGTTGTTGGCAGTTTTACAACAACAAAATACAAAATCTAATTTGCAATTAGACCTGTAGCGGCTACACCTTCCTATGGTCCTGCTGGATGCCCTTAAGGGTAACCAAGTTAGACTCTGCTTCAGGGTGATCGAGTTATAGTTCCTTCCTCCCTATCACCTGGCTTCAATGACCATTCAATAGTTTTTTACAAAGGTGAAACAAATTCTGGCATTGATTTTGTACCATTGCCCAGAGCCTGTGCCCATGACTATATAGTTGGGCCTAGTCTGGCAGTTCTTGAGTGTAGTGCTGTCCATCTTATGTATACCCTCACATTATAATTGATAATATGGGTCAGCCGATGCAGATTACATTCATATGGGTAGCCACACAAAAAAGTCCACTGGACTTGTGAGATGAAGTGGTCAGCAGAAGCATCAGAGTCCACAGGAGACTGGTGGAAGAGGAAACTGATCTGAGCGGACTAGAGTTTATTAACTCAAGAGACTGAATGGTGTCATCCTACCACCTGGAATGACAGTGTGGCCAAGCTGCCAGAGGTGTATGAAGTGCCTACCTCTTGGAGTCTCAGGGGCACTACCAGCAGCCCACTCTCCACAGAGGCAGAAAATGAGGTGAGGGAGGAATCCTTGTCCCCAGGAGCCATGGCTCAATTTCCTCCATTGCCTCAACACCTATACTTGCTACCAGTGGAGATTTGCCAAACAAAGATACAACAGTTGTGAAGGTCCCAGACAAAAATCCCTCATGTCTATGCTGTGGAAACTGGATAGGAAAAATGTTGGGACTGCTGAATATCTAAAGAGAGTGCATGGGAAGAGAAAGATCTTATTCCAAGCATTGCCTGGAATGCAGCACTGAAAGAAGCAAAAGCAATATGGGTATTGTTTCTGCACAGAGATGATAGAGTCTTTATGTGAGAAAGAAATCTATGAATCACATCAGTAGATTTGGGAGCACATAAGAGGTGAGTAGTGGACACTGCATTGAAATACCGCACAAGATCTTAATCAGTTTCTAGGATATTGTTATAGACTTTCCTTAAGAAAATATTCATTCCTAGAAAATGATCTTATTGTAAGTTATTAATATACTACTCATAGATTATATCATTCATTATTCAAACATATTTGAATATATAGGTACACATAAAGGCCATGTTTATCTAAGTTTTGTGGAATGAAAAAAGAATTTTCAGTGATGAATCTTTTACTTGTCATCTTTACATAAAAATCAGTATTCACAAGAGTATCTTCATGTTACTTTTTCTATTTAAAATAGCTACACGTTGAAATGGACACAAAAGTATATCAATCATGTCTCAATCCATTCCAACAATGCTCAAAATACACACAAAAGAAAAAATATATTTAGCTAATTAAACTAGTTAATGCCTTTAGACAAAATTCACAGAAGTCACATAAAATATCTGGAACTATGTATGAAACCAAGGTACAAGTTTATGGCTTTAGCTCTGGAAAGGAATATTAGCATATTAAATGGGTTTCAGTTATTTTTTTCACCTATTGAGAGACTTTCTGTCTTAAACACTTGCAGTCATATTTGTACAAACATCCATAATGTACAAGTTCATACCACAGCCAGAGAGAAGGATAGCAGAAGTCTTAGAATAATAGAATAGAAGAGAAGAGAAAAGCAAAGGTCATTAATTGCTAGGATGAAGTTTAAAGAAATTACTTCTTGCTTGATGTACTTTTGATCAAAGAGACTGAAGAACATTCCCTGGTCACTATTTTTCTGTGGATGTAATACCTAGATTCATCACATGACATCACAAAAAGAGACATCATTGAACAACCCAGAGGTACTTCCAGACTGATGTGGTTTATTATAACAGAGACATGAGTCATACAGACTGATGCCCTACTTTCAAACCTTTAAAGCTACCCAAGTTTTCATTCAAAGCACTGTGAACCTTATTCCTGTTGAACACGAGAAATATGACCAAAATATTAGCCAAAGAAATAGTGAAAACAAAAGGTGTTCATAGTGGACTTCAGGCAGAACCATATACATACACTTATTTCATTATCATAGTCATTAAGCCTCAATAATTGCTATTGATACAGAAACTATCAGACACAACAGTCAAAAATGCTAGTAACTTCAAACTGAAGCTTTTCCTGATATTGCTTAACTTTTAAACAATAGAAGACAATTAAAATGCAAATCTTTCTCCTGAGTTGGTAGCTCAATTACAAAACCTTTTTTTTTTTTTTTAGGAGACTAAGAAATGACAAAATAAATAAAAACGACTTCCCATTTGTGTTCTGTTTCTAGCTCTATGTTTCCACTACTCTTTCAAGATGTTTGCATGGAGTGGAGGTCCACTGAATGGAACAGCATATTCACACAAAGCAAAACAGTATCATTCATTTCAGGAATTAATTCTAAGAAGTTTAGAAAAAATTTACAAAGGCAGTATTCGAAGAGGAGAAATGAAAAACAACAAAACTTTGGCCAGACTGCTTTAGCAGATTCCAGGGTGAATCAGAAGATTTTAGAAGCAAATAAAATAAATTCTCGTAACATCAAGGATATTATTGTTATTTGTTTGTATGTATGTTTGCCTCTTCACAGAAGAAGCATATTTTCTTTTAAAAGAGCTATAAAACACTCCAGAATAGTCATTGCTGCACAATTTGATGGACTTGCACTCTTTCTTCTTGCCAGATAGCCTTACATTCCTTTAATTTTATTTTTCAAAAACTTTCACTGAAATTTGCACAGGCATGCACTGAACTAACCAAGAAACTCTTAAGTTGTTTTAATATTTACAACTTGACTGTGAAAAACTGGGAGTGTTTAATGCTTGTGTACAACAGCTGCCCATCCACCCTCTAAGAGGAATTTAACAAACAGAAACTTAGGTGAAGACATTGTCTTCCATAAGGAGTTAACACTCTGTGTGCCTATATGTTGTGCTTGCTCACCCTTACATACATAGTTTGTTTACCATAGGTACTTACCTAAAACCTGAGCAAAAGGGTTTCAGTATAAGAAATCAGAATGAAGATTTGGGGGACCAAACTGCTGAAAGCTGGCAATATTATGGTATTACTTATTATTTCACTAAATCTGACTCTAAAGGCACCTGTGTCTGCATCAGAGCTGTGTTTAATAAAGTATAGCTCTAGGCTTAATTTTTTTCTCCTTTCTGACTGACAGCAATATAGTTACACTTTATGATTCATGATCTAGAAAGATTTAATACAGTGATTTAGGTTGCCAATCACTGCCTCAAATCTTTCTATAAAATGTGTAATAAGGACTTAAGGTATGGCTTACTCCCTGTTGCAACCCAACATCCACATGCATGAGTGAGATGAGGAACACATACTGTTCATGGCTGACATGTCTCTATTTCTGCGTAGTTCTGGGCTGATAAAGCCAAAGTTCTTAAAATTAAAAAGATAGGGAAAAAAGCACATCATCATACAGGATTAGAGACCTCTTGAATGATCTGCCTGTCTCTTTGATATGCTATAAGAAACCTGGCACTGCTCTGAAAAAGTATGTTGTTTACAGATTTTAATCTCAGAGACAAGCAAAGCACAGTCCCTTTAGAAAAATTGAGGATAAAAATCCAAAATGCCTGAGCTTCTCCCTGCAGTGTATGACTCATTTAGTGGCCAGGACCAAATCTGGAACACATTAATGTTGGCTTGTTTAATTTCAGTTGGAGTTGCTGTTTAGGGACATTGTTCTTCCCCAGAACAAGAGCATACAAAAGAAAAAAAGCCGAAACAAAAGAGCAAAGACACCTCAATGAATCTGTTAAGCCACACTGATGAAATTTTCAAAAGCAACAAGCTGTGAAAGACGTAGACAACTGGAACAGATGTGAAAGGCAGGCAAGAGCGTGAGGAGGAAAGAGGTCCCAAAACAAGAATACATTTTATCTTCTTCTAGAGTATGTGCTCAATTTTTATTCATCCCTCCAATGCTAAGCAAGACACTGTATTTCTCTAGTTATGATTGAGTAGGAAAAAACAGCTTGTATGGATAGGCTATCACTGAGAAAGGAGAAATCTATAATTAAGAGAGATGTATGCAAATAAATACTTGAATATTCAAGGCAAATGTATTCCTATTATCATGCTACTGGCCATTTATCTCCTTAACCATCTGATAATGTATAACCCAAAAATCAATCAAAGTTGCCTATCTGGATTACCTTTTACTTCCTTTCATTCAATATGACATATTTTCTATATAGTCTGCTTCATATTGCAGGTATTTTTCAAAACCATGCATTCCTTTGGAGCAGAGAGAAAACAATTTAAATAATAAAGTGCAAGGTAATGTTTAAAGCAAATCAGTTCTATCATTCCACAGAAGCAAATATCCAGAAACTTATGCTTGAAACTGAATGATCCTGCCAAAATCTCATGTATTTTATTTTAGAACAGTGGAACTTACACAGAATGTCATAATATCAAACAGAATGCATGTAACATCTCTATTTATATTCATTTACACTGCTTTTAAAAAGGCATAATTGACATGAGGGTGAACATTCCACATTCTTTACATTTGGCTAAATGAGGGGTAATCAACAGTCATACCAAAGATATTTCAATGCTACATCAGTCAAACTCACCCCCCCCAAAAAAAAAAAAACAAAACCAAAAACAAAACAAAACAAAACAGATGAGAGAGAAAAGCCTTACTTGCATTATTAAACTGAAAAGCTAATAATTACTACTTTCCTTATATTCTCCAGTTTAAAAACATTGCTATAAAAACCAGTGTTTCAGAACTGCAAGGGAGCTCCCTGGAGAAATGTATTGTATGCAATATTAACATCTATGAAGAGTGCACAAAAATAACACTGCAAATACACTGATTTAATTCACAAGTGTTTTCTATTTTAGTGCTTTATTGGAATTCCTTTTCCTGCCATAACTTCTTCTGTTAGCATGAACAATATGTAAACAATCTCTCCAGTGGAGAAAATGGGAATTTTGACATTGATCCAGGTAATGTCAAAAATTAATTTCAATAGAATAGACATAAATGTCACACTTGCAGAAAACTGTATTTTCAGCCATTTTTCTTTTTCAAAGGGAAATAATATAAATTTTTTTCTGTAACAATAATGCCTCTGCAGGTATTAATCACAAATCCAGCAATCAGATGACATTAATATTTTTACCGTAAGTCCTTGATTATTAAGTACTGTACCATTTTTCTTGGTGGGATGCAAATTCCCAAGATGCTATCAAACAAACCTAAGCAATACTGGAGAATTACTTTCCTACATACTTTCTCCAACAGCTGAAATGTATGAAATGCAGGTTACAAGAACAACTTTTCAGGAAATTTTTGCAGCCTATGCAAGAAGGAGAAGCCTTCTATTTTCAGAAGTTCTTTGAAAAGGCATATTACCATATTGATACAATGCGAGTACTGCTATCAGATAATTTGGAGAACTTGTTACTAGAAATGTCATTAATCACGGCTATGTATTGGATAATGAAGAGTGGCCAGCAGGGTGCTGGATAAAAAAAAAAAAAAAAAAAAAAAAAGGCACTAAATGGGCTTTACTGTCCCCCTAGAGGTCATGCTGTATACTGCTAAAATCACGTTCTCTGTGTTTAGAAAAGCAGGCTTTATAACTTTATCCGAAGAAATAGATCATCTAGCAATAGGACTATCTTTTCATTCCTCTATGCTTTGTAACCTGCTACAGTAATTTCACTCCTTTTTTTTTTTTTTTTTTTTTTTTTAATAACTTCCATCCAGAAGTAACTGTCCAGCACTTACCCCAGAAAAATCCTTTAGAACAGAAAGACAGAGATGTGGGAGCTGAGCAACTCAGTCAGGCACTGAGTCTGGGAAGGGGGCAGGAAGAGGTAATCTTGGGTAAGAATATTTCCACTAAATGTATTTTCCTTATGACTGTATATTTGATAACTGCATTTATAAACTCACAGACCAATGGCTAGTATTTTATTCTTCACTTTTATGTTATCTCTGAGGACTCACAGCCAGGGACTTGGGCTGACTCAGTCCCAGGGACTGTATCAAGACTGATTAAGATGAGATAGGCCTTCCCTAAGTATGTGAAACCCTATTACATGTACAAGGCTAACTGCCAAGTGTGACCACAAGAAAATAATTGTGTGCTCGCCTTTATAACACACTGAGAAAAATCTCATCTTATTTTACAATCAAGCGATATTTTGCCTTTTTTCTTTAAACAGTAAAAACATTTTTTCTTCAATCTTTTTCTCATGTGCACTGGGTTTGTGTGGCAGAGTTTTTGGTAATAGGAGACGGGGCTACAGTGGTAGCCCCCTGTGAGAAGCTTCTCAAAAGCTCCCCTGGCTGCAAGTCACACCTGACTCTGGCCAAGTCTGAGCCAATTACTGATGGTGGCCACACTTCTGTGATAACATATTTAAGAAGGGGAACCTGAAAAGAAGTAGGGGACTTGTGAGGAGTTACAAGAACATCGATGTGATAACTGAGGTTAGTGGAAGGAAGGAGATGGAAGGTGGAAAGGTGCACCAGAGCAGAGAGGCCCCCTGTATCCCATGGTGAGACAACAGGCCTGCTCCCCTTGCCACCCATGGAGGTCACCAGAGGGGCAGAGGTTCACCTGCAGCCTGTGGAGGATCCCAGGACTCTGTAGGAAGAAGCAGCCCCCACTGTTGCAGTTCTGTGCTGGGAGGACTGAAAGAATGCATCCCGTGGGGTGGACTCATGACACAGACAGTTTGTAGAGGACTGTCTCCCGTGAGACGGACACCACATGGAGCAGGGGGAAGAATGCAGAAGGGTGATTCCCCCTGCCTTGCAGGAAGAAGAGGTGGAATGGCTGCATCCCCCCTCCCCTGCCCCTGCACCACTGAGGGGAGAAGGTAGAGATATCAGGAACAAAGCTGAGTCCCCAAAGAAGAGAGGGGTGGGGGCAGGTGTTTTTAAGATATAGTAATGCTTCTCACTGTTCCATTCTGTCTGTTAGGTGGCGGTGTTGTGAGTGTTTTGAATTAATGTGAAGTTCTTTTTCTTTCCCTAAGGAGCCTGTCTTTTGCCTGTGACCATAATGGCCGAGTCATTGGTCCCTGTCCTTAACTTCATTCCTGACCCTTTTGTTTCATTTTCTCCTTCCCAGCCCTGGGGCGAGGAAGGAGGGAGTGAACGACTGTGTGGCTCTCAGTTGCCCTCTGGGCCCAAACCATGACATTATGCTAAAAACAGATCAAGGGGATAGAAAATATTGGAGAGAGTAAATCACAAAGTAATTTTTTGCTGGTTCTCTGCCTCTTCTGGCAGACAGGTAGTAAGTAGCAGTAGATATCAACACTTTTGTTGTAATGCTAACTTCTATTTAAGTAGAGTTTTAGCTAAAAGAATTTCATCTTTCATTTTCAGGGAAGTCCTTTTCATACTGAAGTGAAATACATGTTTGATACTGGGTTGCATCAGTCTATGTCTAGCCTAAAAAATTAGGCATACCTGGAAAATTGTCTGGCACCAAGGCCTGCTAGCCTACATCCAAAACATTAAATTTAACCTAAAAACCAATATGGCAGCACAGGTATCATGTACAGGCGGGAGAATAGCCTGCCAGCCCGGGGTCCCAAACTACCACAGCTGCCTGGGAGTGCATCAGTGGACCCCAGAGCTGAACCAGGCTGGGAACTACCCTGTGAACAGAACAGCAGCAGCCATTGTAGTTCCCTTGTCACTGTTCACTGCCTCACTCCGTCACCACTCACATTTTTTTATGTAGGTTATTGGGTGTTAACAGCAGAGTTTAAGGACCCAGAGCAACAGCAATGCCTTCTGTGAGAGGCAGCCATGCACTTCTCTGCGGCAGTCACAGCAGGGCTCAGCTGGTCAGAACTAGCAGCAGCATCTGCTCTGAGGATGGCTGAAGGTGCTGCAGGAGATGTGGCTGGAGAAAGGAGTCACTTTGTCCTGAAGGGTGCCCCCCTGAGTGGACTGCAGCCTGTAGGAAACCTGCACTAGAACAAGGACACCTTCCTAAGGGTACTCCACATACTAGGACACCCCTGAGGGACAGCCATCATTCTCTCTCAGAGTCTCTTTCATTGCCTAAACTGTCCTGGTCAGTCTAATGAATTCTCATCCTGAATTGTCCCTGTCACTCTTTTGAACCTGCTTCATCCCATCATACCTGAAGAGGCTTCCTTCTTTCACAAACTCTTTGAATGGCATCCTGGCTTGTGCCAGCAATAGCGTGGCCAGCAGGGACAGGGAAGGGATCTGACCCCTGTACTCGGCACTGGTGAGGCCGCACCTCGATTCCTGTGTTCAGTTTTGGGCCTCTCACTACAAAAAGGCACTGAATTACTCGAGCATGTCCAAAGAAAGGCAGTGAAGCAAGTTACACCAGGGAAAGTTTAGACTGGATAGTAGAAATTATTTCTTTACATAATGGGTTGTTGGGAGCTGGAATGATCTGCCCAGGGCAGTGGTGGGGTCCCCATCCCTGGAGGTGTTTAAATAGTGCTGAGGGATATGGTGTAGTTGAGAACAGTCAGTGTTAGGTTCATGGTTGGACTAGGTAAACTTCAAGGTCTTTTCCAACCTAGATGATTCTGTGATTCTTGACTATTACACATGCAATAGAATGTTGTACGTGTCCTGATGTTATGCACAACACAGGGAGTAGCACTGAGGTCAGGCACTGCTAGCCCCAGGTCTCTGCCTGTAGGATAATGACTATTGTAAGGATGCTTTCTTTTCAATGGAGGAACTGATTTAAACCAGCTGTAATACACTGCAAGTTCTCACACACATACATATCCTTCTAGCACTGAATGGATACTACATTTATTTAATAAAAAAATGTACACTTCAAGAGGTCTGACCAGATCCTCCCACATTGCTCAACATGCAGGTGGTCATGGGATGTACACACCAGCATAAAGTCTCTGCTTCGTTTTCTGCTGTTTTCTACACACTTCCTAACATGACAGCTTCCTCCTTGACCTCTGAGCATCAAGCTAACATATTCATACAACTGTTTACTTTTGCATGAAGACTCATTTCTATACAGCAATATTCAGTCAGAGACTATCATGAAAGTTACGTTTGCCCCCCTCCCACCATGTGCATCACTTTGCATTTCATTTCAGTTTTCATCTGCTTATTTTATCACATTCTGCAGTTTTGCAATTTTACATAGTTGTCTTTAATGCCATGAATAGCTTAGTATCACCATTTTTTTTTTCAAAATCATTTTTAGTACATAGAACAGCACAAAACTCTGTTTCCTGTCAAGCTCACGTTTCAGTTAGTAATTCATCTATTTAATTCCTAGGCTCCTTTAGCACTGTTCTGCTGATTGTCCTTGTCCACTTTACCCATTTATTTAATAAGGTCTTCTACTATTACCTAAATCTGGGGCAGATCATTTGATATCTCTTACAAGAAGAAAATCTGTTATAAGAGGCTTCACAAGATCTTCTGTACTAAGCCTTTGCTAAAGGTTCCTTTAACCCTAGTTATGTCCCTCCAATCTCTCTAGCTGACTTCATGATATGAGGGAGTTTTCTTAGCACATTTGTTCCTATAACCCTTTTTTGGTCTTACTCATTGTATTTTTCATGTAACTTTCTCAGATTTTATAATGTTTTCTATTTTCCTCATTCAGGCAAAACTTCAACTTTTTGAAGGATGTCATGTATTTTCAAGGACTGTCTTTATCCTACTGTTTCACCATGTCAGCTTTCTTTCACTTTTAAAAAAAACTGCAAACTATATATTCATATTCTCCCAATTGTTTTTCTTGGCCTTCTACTAAAAAAAAAAAAAAAAAGTAAAAAAAAAAAAAGTTTTATAGAAGCATGTCCTTTTTCTTCTTCACTGTATCTAATAATAATGGCACTGCTTGTTCTGTCCTTTCAGATTTCCTATTTGATAAAAATTTTCGAATTCTACTTTTCTTCAGAGATACAAAAATTACCTAGGGGAATGCATCATTTTGAAACATGCTTTTTAAGAACTATCTGTCTTCCCTCACACTTGAATTTAAAACCTCTGATATAACTCAACCTCAAAGGGTTTGAAACGTTAGTACAACTTCCTGATTTGATACATTACCTGCTTCCTTTCAAATAGAGATTCAAATAGAGTCTATCCCCCTAAAAAAGAATTCTTCTGTTCTAGAAGCATGAATCCCTCAATCTGGTAATATTTTCTCATCTGCATGATGAAACTTTGGCCCTCTGCTGCTTCTTGCAGTTCTGCATGCAATATGGGAAGCACTTGAGAGAACAGCACAGCAGAGATGGAGTATTACTTATGCAACTTTTGAAATCTTTTTCTGGAAGTGTTCACGCTTTCCCCACCTCCTCATATACTCATTTGAATAAAGGATAGCAATAACACCATTTCAGAATAACACAGCCACCTTTTCTTTCCTTTCCTTTCGATAACTACATCTGTTAGAATTTAATGATGCAGCTTTAGCACACAAAATTCATATTTGATTCCTTAATTTAAACAAATAACCCTTTAAAAATGTTTTAACTACTATAAGGCATCAGTAATTGTTTGCTTTCCATCTTTCAGCCAAGCCATGCCTTCAGATTATGATTTTACAGAGCAACTAAGTGTCCCCTTCTGTATGCTGGTCTTTGCTTCTTTTATGGGCAACACTAACATTCACCTATGCCTCACAGTACTATAATTTCTTCATATTCCATCTTTTCTAAAACCCGCCATAAATTGCCTCCTTCTGTTCCCATTTTCTACAGCATTTTTTTTTAATATATATATTTCAAGTTTATTAAAAATTAAACCCTGCACCCCAAGATACTCCATTTTATGTTATTATCATTTCAGGGAATTTCCAGAGGAACAGGTCCAGACTAAAGTGGCAGAGAGGCACTCGAACTCAGAATTTGGCTCTGTGTCAAAACATAACACACTGCATAGAAATGACTGTTTAGAGACAGCTTTGTGATCCAAGTGAAAAAAAACTTCAAACTTGCAAGGCTAACAGTTGTATCATCTAAGGCAGATACTTGTAAGTATGAATTCTTCACACAGGTGAAAGCTTTGTAAAAACCCAGAAATAAAACTTCAAGCATGATAATTTTCTACCTCATATGTTGATAGAATTTTACCACAAAAGCAATGGAACGAAATCAAAGCTGGCAAATCTAAAAGTAAATTGAGAGAACAGCCTTGTGGGCCATGGTTTTAATACTATTTTGTCTAGTGGTGAAATACATAGTTAGGAGACCTTGTACACTAGACAGACTCTTGAACACGTTTACTGCAGAGAAATCTCCTGCTTCATATTCCTGTCATATGCCAATGACTGTCAAGGTCACATTGCTAATCCCTAGATTGTGAAATCTAAACATAAAAATATTAGTAACAAGGATCTTGACTGTCATAAAATAAGATATACTTGTATATTTTTGATGGATCATTTATTTAAATCATATCAAAAATGAGAAGGATGTTACTCTGAAAGTACTTGAGATGACTGAAAGTGAGCCATCCCCAGGCTTCTCAAATCTGAACTGAAAGGTTGTTATTCATAAGATTAGACTGAGAAGGTGGATAAAATACAAGTTTATGTCATTCTTCCTTTGGCTGAATTTAATTGAAGGAGATTGGAGTTAAAAATCAATTTGTTTAAACCGCTGCTCAATATGTCTTTTTCAAATAATGTTTTATAGAAATACTAGATTTTTATTACATAACAAATTTAATTTACTTTTTATTGTGTTTACCATCTGTCAGTAGAATACAAGTTCCTTATGGAAGAGGAGTTAATATGATCTAAAGGAGAAACAGAAGAATTTTCACAGTGTAGCTACAATACAATTTTCTGAATACACAAGTAATTAATTTAAAAAAAAAAAAAAAAAAAAAAAAAAAAAGGTATTTGAAATATAACTATTTGGATGAAGTGCAAAAGAAAGGGTAAAAAAACCCAACAAACCAACCAATGAGAAATCCAACAAGAAATTTATGTCTATGTTCAAAGTTTAGTCTAGTATTTTGGATTTTCCTAATTTTTTATATCCAGCTGCATGGCAGCTTTCACAGATATGGCTAAAGCTGGCTTCATGTTATCTTAACATTTATAACCTCTAGTATTGCAGATAAGATTTCTCTTAGCTCAAGACAAACTCCAGGACAAGCATTTGATTTTGGATGCAGAAAAGATACATCTAAAGCTTTATATCTGCAAGGCCAGAAAAGGCTAAAACACCCTTTATTTTATTATATTTTTGTCCCTCTTCTTTTCTGGCAGAAGAGAGCAATTGAGAAACATATAGAGGACTTGGTTTTGCTACATTTCTTACTTAAAAATTCTAGACTGATCCTATTGGATTTTGTTTCTGGGAAGGAAGTTAAAATGATTCCATGTATAAGGTATACCAAAATAATCACAGAAGCCATGAGCAATCACAGAAATTGAGGCAAAAAGATGCCCACAAGTCACGTACTCATCACTGAAGAAGGAAAGAGTATCAGGAAAATACATGCTGTGTTAATTTGCAAGAAGACTTCAAGGTCCTTAATTTCAGCATTGAAAAATCCTTCTTAACCACAAGCTACATGCCCAGACTTCCTATTCAGTACATAATAAAATAAAAAATATGATCTGCAACTAAATAGCCAACAAATTTAACAAATCAAAACAAAAAAAGTCAATCTAGAGTTTATTTGAAAGACAATGCATCTCTCAGCCAGAAAAAAACTTCTCTGAACTTCAGATTAATGTGGACAATGATACTTCCTCTCAAATAGAAGAACCCATGTTTTTTCTAGATATCTTCATTATTTAAAAAGTCTAACTGCTCCCAGAGCTCTGGAAGTTGCTCTGGGCTGAACTTCACCCCCTGATCACATTGGAAGAGAGACTTGATTATTCATCTTCCAGCTCACATGGGAGTGCTCTATGTAATGTGTGATGCATGTTTCATGAATTCTGAGGTGGATCTCTCTTCTGGAACTGCAGAAATTAATCCAGTGGCTAAAGGACAAGAAAAATTGCTATCTGTTCTTAAAGTCCCCCATTATTTTCTTCTTATGTTTTAGATCAGGCCAAATTCAGTAACAATATCACCTGGGGATACCAAAGAATAGCAGTTAATTAAGATAATATTTCAAATAGCAGGATATTATGTACTCTAGATAAATTCTGAGTCTGGAGTAATTTAGCCTTATTCTGTTGAACCTTCAATGAGAAAAAGAAATTCCCTTAATTCTTCTTCAAGGTAAAAATATGCATAGTAATTTTTAGAAGGGAACTGACATCCAGCTTGTGTACATGCACTGACTTATTGCACAAGAACTTGTTCACCAGCCCATAATCATAAAATGATTATTAGATTAATCCCCATGGGCAAGATAAATACTCCATGTGAAAATCTAGGCATGAAGGCATTAACAGCAAACTCTTCAGTGCCTCTTTATGGTAAAAAACACCAGTAGCAGACTTACAGAGAATGACACTTGTGAAATGTAGATACCTCCATAGATACCAGCAGGAAACAGAGGAGCTGAGGATCCCTCTTTTATGCCTAAGCATTTAAATACAGATCCTCTTACAAGAGTAATGAGACCTGGCATTTTCATACTGAGGGCTTAAACTTCCTCAGATTTGACAGTAGAGATACTGCTAAATTGTTCCTGTGCAAAATTCAAAAAATTGTTAGGAAAAATGAAAGAAGGCAGGGAACATGAGAGAAATGCAAATAGCAGAATGCAGTCACAATGAACTTCGTATAATCTACTAAATATATATATATATATATATATATATATATATATATATATATATATATGTATGTATGTATATGATGGTGCTGATATTCCTATAAGTTTCTGTTTTTGAACTGATTATGTTGCCATCTGAGCTGTGGCTACAGCAACAGCCAGGATGCACACACACAGACAGTATGGCCTGGCCGACTGTGCCAGGACTTTACCAGCTGGTTAAACCTGTGACACTGCATGGCTGGCAAGTGAAGAACTTGCCATTCGGTGTGTCCTTGACGTTTCAGAAGTGTGCGTTTTTCCCAGATGAGAGAAATGGCATAAGTTTTTCTTAGTAGGTTCTTTAGGATTATGATGAATCTGAAATACTGAAGAACTGTACATGCAAACATGTTTGTGGGTAAGGTTTCCAAAACCATGTCATTTGATGATTGGATAGTGAAACAATAGGAAATTATGACAGCAAATCTGTATCAGGCACAGACCTATTTTCTATTTCTAGTAACCTGAGTCCATATAGTGTCAATAAGTGGATCTTTAGAAAGTAAACAAGCTTAATTGCACATCTTTAACATTATTCATTAGATGTCTGTGGATCAGTACTTGATGAAATCATCCTGGTACAATTGCAAAACTGAACTTCAGATACATAATTCTGGGTTTTCATATTAATGTCTAGATTGCTTTTCTATATTCAAGGAATAATCTTTTTGTTTGTTTGTTTTTCCACCATTCACAACAATAAGATTTCTTTCTTTCTTTATATTTTTCCTTAAAGATCAAGTTGTGTCTCAAAGACTGTATTACAAATCACTATTAATCATTACACAAGCAGTGCACTAAAAATTCTGCTTTACTGAACAATCTTGCTGTCAGGTAATAAAACATCATCTTACAAAACCAATTCTGCATGCTGATTTTTTCCACTATCTAGCACTGAACTGTTAGCCCAGGCAGTGTAACAAAGATCTACAGTGGTGGGTTTTTTCTATTGGATTGCCAAGTTAACCATGAGAACCCACACTTTTAATCAAAAAATAATGTAATCCTACTGCTTTATTTTTCAAGAGCTCAGTCTGGAAACAGATCTGTGAGGCATGTCATATTTTTACATGTTTTTGTATATAGACATACACACATACATTTGCCTGTGCAAAAATACATGCATTTTGCTATATTTATGATGAGTGGGAGACAGAATTTTGAAATGCAAACACAGATCTCATGCTATTTAATGAGAATGTGACTAAGATAATTTGTGTGACTATGACTTCATGAAACACTTAAAAAGAGACCATAAAAATCAGCAATACTTACATCCAGAAGGGTTTTAATTCACAGCTCAAGCAAAACACATGAAGGTGAGAAAACATCTGATACCATATAATCCAGAAGAAAATCTTGTCCCAACTAAATAAGAGATTCTGCATTGATCAGAACTTCTGAATGGATAATTATATATGTTTAGATTTAAAAGCCTGGGAACCAAGGTTTGCTTAAAATCCTTTCAGTATGCCACTTCTGTTGCAAACCACACAGTTTATGTGGTGTATTCACTTTAATATTCCAGACAAATATATTCATAATATGTCTGTTTCTTCCTAGGCCATAAATAAATATCAAAATGGCACTTCTGCAGTAAAGGGATTGTTAAACATGAACCCTACAAACAGGCTAGGAAAAAGTTTTTGTTTCTTTCTCCTCCTCAAAACATGCATACCCATTGTCCAACCATATATTATAAACAAGATATATGTTATATTAGAGGAAGATATTACTGGGAACCAAAAATCTAACATTGTCTTGACAACTTAAAATAACATTAGAAAATTTGGGTATTTGTGTCCGCTTTCTTTCCAAGTCCTCATCATTTCAAGAAATCACTTCAGTGATAAATTTTAATTCAACTCTATTATGTACAATGACAGAAAAAACATCAAAGGTATACAAAGGAGATTACAACCAAAGGGAAACATTCTCTAACTGCTGTAATTTATGGACATATTTCAAATTACATGCATACTTAAATAGAAGAAAAGCATTCCTTAAAACATTATAAATATTGCCAACCTTTAAATTTAAAGTATATGAATATGTATAGCTTGGTACAGAAACAAGCAAATTACACAGTAAAGTGGCTTCAACACAGTCAAGTACTTTTAAAGCACAGAAGGTAGTTTCTCCCAAATGTAAATATCATGTGTCCATCTTACCTAATGCTCTACCTTCCTTTCCTGTGCAACATCATTTTGGACTGCAGCATCCTCATGTGATGTTTGACATTTTGGAGGCGATATTAATAGCTTCATTTATTTTCATGTTGCCATTCACTAAATCTTTTAGTTTGTGTCTTTGCTGCTGTTCCCATTTGTTTGTTAAACTGCCATACCTTAATTTTTCCTAAATTGCCTTTTGAGAAATTTAATCTACCAACTTGCTTACTGCACTGAAGTCTGCAGTCTGGCTTCTCGAAGTTCATTGGTTTGGTTTTGTTCTCCAGCTTTCCCTTCCTTTCAGCAACTTCAAGAATTTGCCTTCCATTTTCATATTCTCAAGGAAATCCCACTGCTTAGACAGAATCTTTCTGAGCTGTATTTTAGCTTGCTATACCAAGAAGCTTAATAAAATAATCAGGAATCTGATAGACAGTTAACAACTTGCTGTATTCCTTCCCCAAAAGATTTCTAGGAAATCCTTCCTACTGCAGTATTCAGTGTTTTGATTTAGGTTGTACTTGCTGACAGAAAGCACTCTCTACCTGTCCTTACAAGTTTGGTGGCATGCCAAACACAACGCTGCCTATGATTTTTTTTTCTCCTTTAAATGGACTTTCAGAAGATCCCATTCCTTCCGCATTCTGAATTCTAGACATCTTTGATTTATAGAGCAACATATATCGTCCCCCTTATCTGTTCCTCCTTCTATAGTGATGTTCCAGCCAAGCAAGTTATTCCACAAGTCTTTGTTAACATCAATTAAATTGTAAAATCAATTATGCATTAAAACTTTTGGCTCCTCTTGCTTGTTTTTCATTCTTCCTGTATTAAAATCCAGTCTGACTAAAAAGAAAAAAGTCATAGGTAAAGACACATAAGAATATAGTAATTGGGTGATAGCCTTAATGGTAAGGATTTCACAGATTTTCCATTTAGAAATGAAGATTTTTTTAAAGCAGATTCCAAAAAAACATTTTTATCCCCCAATTTGTTCAGATTCCCTTTGCTACATAGTTTAGTGCAACATCCTTTCTACAACTGGTCTACAGCTGTGTAACAGGGTAAGTTCCTAGAACTGCTAAATTTTAATGACAGCTAGCAACTGTCAGTCAAAATCGAGTTTCTTCAAAGGGACTGTTCTCCTATCTGCACATTTGAGTGACACTAGAAACATCTATCCTTGCACCTATGTTCAACCTGTACTATGAAGAGCAATATAGATTAATTAATGATATCTGAGAAATTAGAAGCAAATAGAGAAAAGTCCTTTGCACCTTCTGTTGGATTCACAGGTTGCAATCAGTTAACCATGTTAATACTCTGCTGAGATTCAACAAACCAAAATTATATGAGCAGGTCAAAGACATAGCTCTATGTACAGTGTATGATTAACACAGAAAACAAAACAAAAACATCTTTATTTCTTTGTCGATGTCCTCTTAGAGGCTCTTCAGGGATTCTGTAGCGTAGGAGTTAGAAATATGATCAGATAAAAAGTACAGCAAGTGCTGCTGTGAGTAGAACACAAGGTAGTTGAAAAATTAGAAAAATAGCTTGTGATTTAACACATCAGGGAAAAGTGAAAAAAAAAATATTTCTTTCTTCCTTCTCACAAAAAATATTAAGACTTCTTGAACACATACTGAAATGCTTATCTAAAATGTCACTTCCTAGAAATGGTGTTAATTAAGTGCTTTGATGTACTTTTAATGACAAAAATGCTACAAACCATTTTATAAATACCCAGTTTTCTATTTGCAAACTAAGATTAACTGCATTTACACAGAGCAGATAGCCAAAAATTCAGATTATATAACTGAAGAAAAAGAAAACATTTATAACAACACCTGGGGTTTGTTTTCTCTAATGAAGTCCCAGCTGTTCTTGAGGGAGGGAGAGATGAGAGATCCCATTTTAACTCATCAAAAATAAGTAAAACTCTGTATCTTTCCTTAGAGATCTAAATCCCCACTATTAAAAGGGCCTACAAACTCTTTTCCACCCTTTATTTAGCACTCTGTTTTAACTCCGGGACCATGTTACAAATGCTGCTTTGGTATGTCCATCCATACCTCTTTCTAGCACTATGCTCTCCTGTTTCCTCTTGTCTTTCCTCAAAAGCACAGGCCACTTTACTTCTTTTATAGTCAAAGTAATTTTGAGGCTTCCACAATCCATCTTTTACTTAGTCCATTCTGCAGTCAGATCTGTAAGACTGTGATGTGCACCAATTAATTGCCTATAGGACAAATTGGTGATTCTCTGTTCCCACACTGAGTGGAAAGGTAGCTGCTATACTGAGGACAATAACCAGCTACTGTTCAGGACAAAAATCCTGCAGGAGATGACTAAGACCCATTCATTCCCCTTGTGTTTTCAGGCATCTTTAAAAAAGATCTTTTTTCATTCTGTTGTTTCTGCCCTCCCACAGAATGTGCTCATATGAGCTTCCTCCCTAAGACAGGCATGCTATGGACAAGAATGTATTTCCTTTTTTCAAGTTCCTGTCTTGACCTTTATATATCTAAGCATGATAGCATCTTTAACTAAAAAGATACATGAACACACACGATTTTGGAGTAAGAGTAAGCCCACTCCAGATTTACAAGTCTGAAAATCCCTAAAAAAACCCAAAACCTAACCCAAAACAACCTCAAAAAACCCACCTCACAGCCTGCAGATGCTCCTTTAAAAGCAAAATACTACTCAACTCCTATTCTGTTTAGACTTTCTGCATGATTCCCCTTCTTTTTCAGCCCTTAGAATATAACTCATTTGGTTTATATCACAAAAGATATTTGAATTTGAATTCAAGATCTTTGTCACCATGCAGTTTGTCTAATCAGGACGGCTTCCCTACTGCACACCACAAAATTCTTTTGGTCATCACTAACTGGTCTGGAAAGTCAAAGGGTTATGGCCAGAGTACAGGCAAGGAGCAAGACCAGAAATTCTTCACAGATGGATGACTACAAACACAAATGTCATTCCAAAACAAAAACCCCAAACTATGAAGAAGTAGATGCATATCTTCCTAGAGTACTTTAGAGCTCATTCTATAGCACAACCTGACCATTACTATCGTGTCTTTATCCTAATTGTTAAAAATTTCAGTTGCATCCAATCCACAGACACCTTTCATCTTCACGTTAACTGGCTGAAGAAGTTTTAAGTAGTTAATTAAATAAATGCATTTAAATTCAGGTAATTAATCTGTTTTCACATGATTAATAATAACTAAGAGTTTAAGTGGACATTTACTAAGGTCAGCTAGAAATGGAGTTTAGCTAAGCTAAGGAACAAGATAATCTATACAGAAGTTCCTCAGACTGTCTGATCTACTTTAATTAATTCCCATCTGTCTGTATGCAAGGCCTTTATCTAGCAACCTATCTAGCACCAGCCAAAGGAAATTCCAGGCAAAATTACTTTCCCAGGGACATGTGCAGACAGGAGCTATATTGATTGTTACCATCATGAGGCTGGACAGCCAACCGTTCCTCCATGCATGCAAGATGGTGTTAAAGGTTCCGACAATGAGGGGAGAAACCCAGCTACTGGGAAGAATGTTTATGTCAGAGGTCGGCACACACTTGTAGAGTGAATGGAAACTGTTTTGTAGCCTAGACCTCTTAGTTACAGCAGTCGGGTAGGATTCACAAAACCTAAAACAGGTAAGCAGTGGCCATCTACATGTTCCTAATCTGGGTCAAAGTAAAACAAATGGCCACGAGTCAGTACTGAAAGCTATGCCAGTTGTTTTACTTGGTGCTGAAAGGAGAAGGAGCTGTTACCGTGTTACTATTTACCCCAGCTAGTGGTGTAGTAATCATAAGAAAACGTGGTAACATCTTGTGCCACCTCACTAAAAACCACAGCCTGATATTTAACTGCATCCTGCATCTTAGGGTAATGCATGGAAGAGACAGTGAATGTCCATTACAAATAGGGCTAGCATAAAAGCTTTTGTGTAAGGCTTCTTTGTGTTGGGTTTTTTTTTGGTTTTGTTTTTTTTTTTTTAATTTGGTGAAGCATGCCTATAACTAAACAAACTGTTATAATGGTAAAAATTTAAAAGTACAAGGACTATGACATCATCAGATTAAAAGTCCATGTAACACAATCTTTGTTTTCACAGTGGCAAACACCATATGCCCATGGAAGAGTAGAACACAGCAAGTCATTGATAATGTTTTCCTTGCATAATCTCCCAGACTCCAGTAACTTCCAGTTCAGGGACACCATGAGCCACAGTAATGTCCTTGTATTCAATTGCCTTTGATACATCTGATTATGGTGAGTTAGGTCATCTGAAACCTGTATAAACTGCATCAGCTAGAAAATTACTCTCAAATATACTTGTGCTTTTCACATAGATGCATTTTAACTGCAAAGGAACAATAGGCACAGGTAGTAGAATAGGTCGCTTTTTACATTTCAAGTGTTTATTTTGCTACAATGTATATCACTTTACAGCACATAGATGAATAAAAAATAAATGTAATCCATTCCAATTTAGATTATAAATGTAGATAAATGTAATCCATTCCAATATAGATTATAAAAATAACTGCTAAATTTCAATTGTAAAGACTTTGGCTCTACTGAAGAAATAAAACAAAATTACCCTGGCTTTATTTTAATAAAACAGTGTATTGGCTATAGTAATAGTATATTTCCCATTTATCAAAAAATGGAAGGATAAACACGTAAGCCTATATCACCATCATCAAGTTATTTCTTGGAGCAGAACTGAAGTAATTTAATTTTATTTCTTCTTAGGGATAGCCTAACATGAGATAGAAAAAGAAGAGTAACTGAATATGTTGGTAAAAAGGAAAAAATATGTGCTGAAGTAAATGTCGCATGACCATTTTTGTACAATCTGCCAAAGAATCAAATAATCACTATTCTCTTCCATACAATTTAGACTGATAAATAAATGTCATCCTATTTTGTAAATTATTGGAATCTAAACAAGACTATACTGTAAAAATACTGTCTCTAAGCCTATTGATAAGAGAGAACCTGAGTAATATAATAGAGGTAGTAAGAGAGGTAGAAAATACTGGCAATGGCAAGTCATTAAATTTGTTCAGCTGAATGGTTTTTGGAATACATCATGGTTTTTTCTCCCTAGAAAAAGAGGTCTACTTGCTTGATGAAGAATGAAGAAAAGAAGAAGGCACTGAGGGTTTGATATTTGCTTTTGAAGAAACTTCCAATATTTTTCATGAGACGGCATCTATCTTTGATCATTTCTCTAAGAATATTTTCATTATTAAAATGAAGAGAGAAAATTATCAGTGTGCCACCTTGAGAATGGCAAAAGAGACACACACACTCATTGTAAGAAAATTGTTAATCTGATTGAGTCTATCAAAAGCAAATAGGAAATCCTATGTGTATTTCTCAACTTGGTAAATTTCAAGTGGCCATGACAAAAATAAGCCAAAAATTCAGAAAATAATACTGATGTTGTTAAACATTTCCTTGTAGCTGTAAGAGTAGACAGATCAAGCCCAGAAAATAAAAGAAAACAATAGCAATTTAACAAGTGAAAATGGAAGTATTATGCTGGCAGAAACAGGTGAAACATACCTGTAAAATAACACACATTAATAAAAATCCCACAAATACTCTTATGGGTCTATGCAACCTCAGAATACCAGTGTCGTAGTGCAGGTCTATAAAATGTTGAGCACCTTCTGAAACAATTAAAACAGACAAAAGAAAAACCCAAACCACACAATACATTCTGACTGAAGAATTACAAAAGATAAAGTTGATCTTTCTAACATGAAGCATGTCAAACCAAAGTTCATTCTGCTCTGCTAGTTTTGCTGATAAATTTGAGTATAAAGAAGTATGAGAAATTCTAACTAATTTATATATTCCAAAATCACATTTTTATTTTTAAAAAATAGTTGCAGAGTGTTCGTATATGATGACATGACCACTCATGTCCCACAGTACAGAGCAGCTAATAGAGATATGTATGGCTCAATGTTTTTAGATTAATTGCTCACAGCCTTACTAAATGTCAGCAAGCAAGCAAAAACTTTTGAAGCAAACTGCTTTTCATTTACCTCCAGAGAGCAGAAAATACTGCATAATCTTTAACCTGTACACAGCAAAACCCCTTTCAAACATTAGAGGTTCATTTATTAAGAGAAGATTTAGTGCAATGTAACAAAAATTTCAAAATGGTTTCAGCATCAACCTTATGCACTTAATTGCAAAGTCTATCCAAGACTATAAACAACTTCTATAAACATGAAAATTTTAACAGCACTCTAAGCCCTTTCTCTGCTTGTAATTTAAAATGGCTTACATCAATTACAAAATTTGAAATAATCACCGTGATCAGGCTTGATTGCCTGCATAATCTAGACTAAATGCCCAGATTTAATTGTCATTTGAATGAGAAGATGTATTCTTGAAACATCCAAGATTGATTAAAAATATTGCCACATTGAAGACTCCATGGCAATCTTAACCCATTCCGTGATTGACTACACCCAGGTTTTTTTAAAAAATCCCAATGTTCCTCAATCATCTGAATTTGTCTTGCTTCAATGTTCAGCCATTTAATCCTGTCAGACTTTCATTCCTCTCTAATCAGTTTGATTGAACTCCTTGAGTCCTTTCATGACAAGTCATACTGCCTGAGCATTTTTCAATTTTTCATCATTCTTGAACTTCACTCTTCATAACTCAACACAGCACTACAGTAACAGTTTGCACCACTCATGAATTGAAAGATAAATTGAATAGGAAGTTTATTCTAGCATTCATCTTTATACAAATCCAGTCTTAGAGGCTATTTTGAAAAAAATAAGTTCACACAACTGCTCATTTTCTATCAAAGCTCACAACTGTTTTAAAAATGCAGTAATTTTGTTATGCTATTGACACACACCTAAATAATGGCATAAAAATGTTATACCTCTTCTCTGTGAGAATCTATTTATATTCAAATAATCAATGGGATAATACAAATGTTCATTATCTATTTGAGTTTTATTCCATAAGGCCAGGTTCAAAGTTGATATTCTCTTATGGGTTTTGCCCATTTTATTTTTGGGACATCATCGTGAAGCTTAAGTCATTGGCCCTGTTTTTTACAGCTGTATAAGACAGTCAGTTACATCAAGAGTCCAAATGATACAAAAATAAAGGATCAGTCTTGAGTTGTTTTAGTACAAAGAACTTACAAATCTAAGAAATTACTTTATAGGCAAAATATATCTTATGTTGGACTTCTCAAAGACGACATCTCACCATACATGAATCATAGAACCATAGAATGGTTTGGGTTGGAAGGGACCTTAAAGATCACCTAGTTCCAACCCCCTGCCATGTGTAAGGACACTTTCCATTAGATCAGGTTGATCACAGCCACATCCAACCTGACCTAGAACACTTCCAGGGGTGGAATATCCACAGCTTCTCCAAGTAACCTGTTCCAGTGTCTCACCACCGTCATAGTAAAGAACTTCTTCCTTATATGGAATCTAATCCTTATATATCTATAATCTTTCAGTCTGAAGCCATTATCCCTTGTCCTATCACTACATGCCCTTGTAAAAAGTTCTTGAGTGTTTTTGTAGTTTCCCTTTAAGGTTCTGGAAGGCCACTATAAGGTCTCCCTGGACCCTTCTCTTCTTCAGGCTGAACAACCCCAACTCTCTCAGCCTGTCCTCATAGGAGAGATGCTTCAACCGCCTGATCATCTTCATGGCCTCCTTTGGACACACTCAAGAACATCTATGTCTTTCTTCTGCTGGGGGCCCCAGAGCTGGACACAGCACTCCAGGGGGGGTCTCATGACAGCAGAGCAGAGGGGCAGAATCACCTCCCTTGACTGCTAGTCACACTTCTCTTGATGCAGCCCAGGATACAGCTGGCTTTCTGGGCTGCGAGCACACATTGGTGGATCATGCTGAGCTTCCCATCAACCAACACTTCTCAGGGCTACTCTCAATAATGAAATATGGAATGTAATATGTCCTGTATTCAGAACATTCTTTGAGCACTTCTATGCAAAGTAGCTACAAGTTACATGAGACAAGGTCAGAAAAGCAAATATTTTTCATTCTAAGAGTAGAGATAAATGCAAAAAACCTAACAAGAGGGCTTATGTCTTCTCACTTCCGAGAACCAGACCATACAAGATCACATTGTTAATGCCTTTTAAGAAAAAAATCCTTCAGATATTTCACAAGAGATAAACCTCAAATAACAGAGTATTTGTTACAAATACTTAGATATTGTTCTGAACACTGAGTTTAATATCCTCCTTTTGTTTCAATAGACATATGTCATTTTGAATGATCAAAGTGAACAAGACCTCAGTTTCACACTTGTGTCATCTAAAAATAATACTTTTTTTGATGCAAAGCTCTGAATTCTTCTGTATATTAAGACAGTACTAAAGGCACTATTTCAGCTAAGCACAAAAATCTCAGTCTTCTACTTTCATTGCCCCATTACACAGCTGCAGAGCAAGTTTGTCTTATCTGATTTATATTGTAAGTAGCAAGACCTGCCTGTGTAGCAAGTATACAGGAGTCTCCTACCAGCAAAAAAAGTTAAACAGTGTTTGATGGTGAAAACTCTCATCTGCACATTCCTCTGGAGAGATAAGGAAGCTAAGTAAGGGGAAGGGAACTACAAGTTGGAGAGAGATTCTGAGAAATGGATCAAGTCAGGAAAAGGAGAAAGTGGCAGAGACTTCCTCATATCAGTACTCCAGAACAGGTGGCCTTTGGCTGCAGACCTTCCATCATAGACAGAGCAAAATAAAGCCTTGGAGTCTGTGATGCAAAAATGGAGCAGTCATCCTCCTTGCTGCTAGTGATGCTTCTTCACCTTTCATTAGCAGGGTTTCCAACCAAAACACACACAAATAAGGTTTGCCAATGATTTACAGGAGGACTGTAGGAAATATATATTTCAGCAACTCTGTGATTAAATTTATATTTGACATGCTTAAACTGAAAGACTCAGATCATAAAACAACATGATCTCCCAAGAAAAAACAACAGTGGACTGACTCATCACTAGCATGGTGTCATTTATTAGAAGGTTTTAAGCAGCACGCTTCTATACCAGTCATAAACCATTCTATTTTTAAAGGGCAACACTCAGTTTAGGGTTACATAATTTTTGGAAGTTGCCTGCTCAGCTGAACTCTATCACATTTTTCTAATTTTTCTTCAATATGCTGTCACAACACACAAGAAAAAAGCAAGCAGCTGATTGATTAAAGAAAAAAGGGTTTAATTCTATTTATGTGAAACTGAAGAACTCTCAGCTGACATGGAATCACAGGGCAGTTTAAAGCAGCATCAAAAGGACTACTTAAAAAATAACAACAAAGCACAGTATATTTATCATTGCAAGCCTGACATTTTTCTGTTCACCTCCTTCCTCCCCAGAAATGCAATATATTTGTCAGGAGATAAAGAGAAAGGGAAGGGTCCTAGGAGCTACTGTCCTTCCCTTCTTTGATCCAATCACTGTGCAGTCCTACATTAAGGTGTTCACTGCACAGCCCCCACAGCCCTTCCTGACACTTCTAGGGCCACTTTCAGCAATAAGAATCTGGGCACACAACTGTGCATATAGAAACAAATCACAGATTGTCACTTTGTAAACCAGCAAGACATATGTCAGGGTATCTCACTAACAGCTTCACTGGGGATCTCAGAGTACAGCGATGTGGTCACAAAGTGATTAGTCACAGGTTATTTTTGAAGCTCCACACCGCTGCACAGACTGCTATTGCAACCATTAAAGCATGAAATGTTTGCACTCATTTTCATTCCTGCACTTCATGGAACATTTAATGCCAACTATAAAATCATTTAAAAGGCAATTGAGTTTTCAGCTGAGAAAAATAAGATGAATCCCAAAGAGTATCAGTGTATTGACAAAGCGTCAAGTAAAGAACAGCTTAAACTCAAATAGAAAGTGAATTCTTAAGGCATTGACAGATTTTAAAGTATTTTTGGAAATAAACATGTAATAGCAGCTTTGTAGGTATTCATTCTCTGCCTTCCATGTAAGTCTTGCTCCTGAAAAGATGACACTATGAAGGCCTGCAACATTTTCTGGTTTAAGACTGTTACTAAAATGATAGGATTACCACTTGCCACACAACAAAAAAAGCCTTTGTATGCAGCCATCACACATAGCCAAATTACTTAGATACCACCTAGAATGGTTACAAAACTAGTTAAGATAGCATTATTGTCCTTTACACAACCTACATATCACATTTTGGAATGATGTGCCTATTATTCTTCCTTTCTTAGAAGAAATTAAATAGATAACTAAATTGAGAAGATTTGCTACACAGCTAAAATAAACTTTCACAACATCCAAATAAATTGGAAATTCTGCCTGAAATCACAGAGATCCTCACAAAAAGAGAAATCAGCAGGCTAATTACTAATAAATCTCCACTGTGCTTTATCATGGATTCTTGAGACTAGGACATCACTTGTATTATTTCCATTAAAATCTAGAAAGAAATATTATTTGAGAAATTCTGTATCTGGTCATGTAGTCCAACTCCCCTGCAATGAGGAAGGGACACCTTCAACTAAATCAAGTTGTTTAGAGCCTGTCCAACCTGACCTTGAATGTTTCCAGGGGTGGGGCTTCTACAGAATCTCTGGGCAACTTGTTCCAGTGTTTCACCATCATATAAAATTTCTTCCTTTTTGATGAAAGAAAACATTCGTACAGTTGATGGACCTTGTATTTTGGGGTGAGGGTCACAGAACAATAGTAAATGCCTTCTTTATTTGTGGTGTGCTAACAGATGGCAAGGGTATCATTCTTAAATGTGAGTTTGTAAACGTATTCCAATCACTAATAGTTAAGGTTCTTCAGAGTAAGTAATGCAAAAGTCACCAGATGTTTCGAAAGGCAAATTAGGTCACTGAACTCAACCTAACCACTAATTAACATTTGTGCTTCTCAGAAAACCACCACACAGTTTAGCACAACTTTTCTTTTTGTTCAAGGCAGCCCCAGACTGGACCAGCAGGAATACTACACATTGTAACAGAGGAGTTTCAGTACTGTCTTGCATGGGAGTTTGCACACACCTGCCTACCTAATGGTTTCCAAGAGCACTGCTTGGATGTACTCACTACCTTGCGTATTAACTTCAGCCTCAGAAAGGGTGCAAAGGAGATTTATTCAGGTCAGCTATGCAAAGACTGTACACTCGATATTCCAAACCAAATTTGCATTCCTCTTGTATATATCTGTTGGGAAATCTAAGCAGTACTCAAAACAAGCTTCTCATATTAGGGAAAACCAGGAAAAAGTGATTCCCTGAATCTAGATAGATACTCTTCAGCAAGTTGGCATCCTTTTTAAGGCAGAAAAAAGTGTTTAAATTTAAGCAGATCACATAAGCACGAAGCACTACTGTGATGCAGTGTGCCTGAGCTGACCACTAATTGGTTCATTTGTTTCTTACTTATATTTTAACCCTACTGCCATCTTCTCATCACAGTTGCTTAACGTAAGTGTATTGCTACTGAATCTATGTTTAGGGATGTGTTAAGGAATCTAACCAGTTGAAGGATCCAACTGACATTAGATAATTCAAACTACAAGATAGTTAAGTAACCACTGGAATATTTATTATGGGACACATTTGATTTTACATTAGTTAAAGTTTTTATTTCAGGCTGGATGTTTTTCTGTATGTTCTAAGTCCAGTGCAAGACCTCCTATGGACAATTTGTGTTACGAGGTTCAGATTATATGACCCTAATGGTCCTTCTAGCCTTTAGAAGCATCCTGTTTATAGACAATGCATATTGCAAATATATAATGTGCATGTATGTCTTTAGCATTTAGTTCTGCTGCTATTTAGTTGTGGGTATAAGGTTCCAGTCATTGTAGAGCTGCAACTTTTAACCAATAAATACAAGTAATGTATTAAGTCCAAACCAACCTTTACAATAACCCTTATATTCTGTCATTAACTCAGTAAATGTGTTTAAAAAGGCAGTAAGATTTGCTGGTTATTTGCTGGCGACTCTGAAATCCACTCTCTGAGAGCTCTTAGCAAAACTTAAATCACTAACACCTCTAAGTTTGTACCAGGAGACCAGCAGGAACAAACTAAAATATTCCTCTGGAAAGCAACACATACTGCCAAGGAAAATAACTGAACTCCACATGTTCTTACATGCAAAACAGTAGGATTAGAGCTACCACCTGAGGATTTTGTCTTGGCCCAGGCAGAATACTATGTCTTGCATCAGAAAAAATTCTAATTATCTGAAGGCAGCAACTGGGAGAAAAGATGCAGCTTTAACAATGGATTAGAGAGACACCTCAAACAGAACATCTCTTTGCCAGGAATAATACAACCAAGCAGCTCACTAGGACATTAGCACTTTTACTTATGACCCTAGGTTTATTTCCTTCACTAAAGCATATATTTTCCCTTTCAGCACATTATCTAGAAATTGAGCAAGATCTGATTTAGATCATGCAAACAAATAACATTTAGCGAGAGAGTTAGCTGAGCTAGGAAGGAACACAGTGAAAGGGAATATTTGTCTCAATTTTACCTCTCTAATGCAGTTACACTGCTTTAGATGATTAATGAGTGAGGAAATTACAAAACGCTGATCACGTTGCTGTTGATTTTTATTCTATTACAAGCAGCATCTCATTAAAAGAAGTGAATCTCTTGGCCATGAGTTTAAGATGGCTTAGCAACTACTCTAACTGCAAAATTAGAAAGAAGCTTCCTTTGTTGTCGTCAAAACCAGATTTCAGAAAGCAATTACATCCCTGGCATTTCTCTGGCTTAGAGGGAGTGCAGCAGAAAGTCAGATTTTTCTCTGTACTTCAATTTATAAATGTGTAGCACAAGAATAAAATTGCCATCTTGGTACATTTGTAAACTGCCTTGATTAAAACACTAAAGCTATATTGATGCAAGCTGCTTTAGTTTTTCACTTCAGAACTACCGGTCCTTCATTTCACTGAAGTGTAAAAATACAACATATTTTAAAATAATTTTTTAATATATTTCTCTGCTTAAATATCATCAGGTGAGCTTATTTCTAAAATCACATTAAGGGTTTCATAAGGGTTTTAGGAGGACTAAACCAGACAGTTCCAGAAAATTGCAGTGAAAAAATTACAATAGAACAATATACTTTAATATATAGGAGGTACACTGCAGAAGTTTACACTTACAAAAATAAAATATTTTTTTTTAAATGTAAAAAATAAAAATAAAATAAAATAAAATAAAATAAAATAAAATAAAATAAAATAAAATAAAATAAAATAAAATAAAATAAAATAAAATAAAATAAAATAAAATAAAATAAAATAAAATATCTTTCCTACCTTCCCTCTCCACCCCCTAACATATTTCTAGTAAATCATGGGTAAATTTTATCTATTGAATAGACAGGCAAAACTCTTACCTGATTTCAAAAGGTTCTAGAATTATTCCTGACTTCACTGTCTATATGAAAATAATTTTGTCTTCAAATTTATCAAATCCCACATCAAAGACAGCACAATGATTCAAAATCATTAGATGATCACCTTAAAAAGTTCAAATACAATGCTTAGAAGAGGGTGCCATTTGGTTAATTCAGTGAAATCATGTGATGAGTAGCTTTAAAGCATGAGGGAAAGTAGGCCCTATAATATTACAGAGTTCTGTTTTAAGTATTACATTTTCCTTTAGGTTTTTCATTCAGTTGAAGTTTTTTTAACTTTCTAAAGTTCACCAAGCACTTTTCTAACCTTAACAGTGTAAGATCACATTAGTCTGGTTCATATTTTGCTAGATACAGTGACAGATAATTGAAATAAGAACATTGTCAGAATGAAAATAGAAGTTCTTCACCTACAAATGCATTCAGTACTCACAGTCTGAGTCATGAATTCTAGGAAACCATAATATATTTTCTCTTCTAAATAATCTTGCTTTGTATTAATTCCTTTTTACTTAAGCACAAAACAATTAGTCAGTTATCAAAAGGGAACAAATACAAACTGTCCATCAGTGGAAACAAAATAGTTGAAGACTTCGTGATGTTTTTCCCATACTTCTGTAGAAGTATGAGCTGAACATTAAAACTTATGTTTTCAGTTACCTGCCAGAGTGCCATGAAGGAAAGAAAGGAAAAATTTCTCTTTTAGGTAGCCTAAGGGTTGATATTTTGTGTCTATGACAGTCATGACACTAAAATTTCAGAAACAAAAATGTAAGTGAAATTTTAATTTTAAAAGGAAATTTAAATAATCAGACTACCTTTCTGTTTGCAGTTCAGCTGACTTTGAAATAAGTGTGTCCTCTAGCTATGTAGCTGGTACTAGTGCTTGGATTTCTACTGCTGGCAGTCATGGGAAAAATCACTTTTACCATCTGGCTCCTATGAGTCTTCTAGTATAGTCTGTTTCATGTCAAAATACTATCAAAGTTTAACTTCTGTTCTATTGGCAACATATTTTACCTTATGACTGAGTCTCCCATATTAAAACAAATTATAAAAAGTGGTTTTCTCTCCATTACTGAAACAGTTGCATAATCTCTTGGTACATCATCATCTGTTATGAATGTTCAAAACCCAATTAAAATGTAAACTAAGTCTAGACAATGCAGCAATAATTGCTACACGTGAACAAAAGGCAAAGCCAGGTTCAGCCAGGAATGGACACGAGTTGTAACTGAATTTGCAATTATTTTCCTTGGAATGCTTTCACAAATAGCATAGTAAACCAGAAGTGAATAAAGCCAACCACAGATGCACCTGTTAAGTAGTCAGAGACAGTTCACTGTTTAAGTGAAAAATGGTGGTATCAAACAAAAAGAGCAATATCTTCACATTTGCTTTTTTTCCCTATTACACATCTAAAGTGACTAAACAAGAATGACTTAATAAACAGTTATGGAAGAAGACAAATCTAAATCTGTTTGTGCTAGCAAGAGAGAGAGATTTCTATCACCATATATTACTATGACACTTGAAAAGAACAGCAGGACTTCTCTATTATTGAAGGTTTATCTCCAGTTTTCTTCCTTTTTTTACAGAATCTCAGCAATTTAGTACTTTCTTCAAAAGTTTATGAGAAGACTGCAGGAGAGCTGAGCACACACACGACCAATGTGATCAAGCAATGCCCGTTTATTACAACTAAGAAAGCCCTTTTATAATGTTCTCCCGCACACGTACGAGTAACATGCAGTACAAGTCCTCAACATTGGACAGTTAACTTAGCCCGCACTTTAAACCTCCTTATGATTGGATAAGAAGTGCCACATCAGCCGTGCCAGGCTTCCTGCCTTGTGGAACTTTCTCTTCCACCCCAACCCCTTCCGGGGGTTGTTTGTCTCATCGAGTTTCTCCCCCCTCACTCAGGGTTACATCCTTATCTCATTCTTGCTCAGGCTGAGGCTCTTATCAGTCTTGTTCTCACGCAGGATTGCTCACATGTCCATTCTCTCGCAGAAAGGCCTCTTGAATCCCAACAAAAAGACTACTATTTAACAATGCCATAACCCTTTTGTTTCCATGTTAGAAAAATTGGTATAATTTAAATATGAAAACAAATATGATATTGAAAATCAGTGCTACGATTCCAGAAGCCTTCTGTTTAATTCTTTATTTATTCTTCTCTGAAAGTATAGGAATCTGTGAGCAGACTAGGTTTAGCATAATCATGTCTATGATATGTCTTATTCCCTCAGTGAATTGAAAAACACATGCAGAGTTAGGCTGCAATAAACATTGGGGCAGCTGATGAAAGAGTAAGTCTTCCCTTGACAAAATTACTTTTATCAATAATTTTTTTCTCAACTTATTTCTGTTGAAAGTATATGTAACCCTTCATTTTAGGTTTTCAAAATATCTAGTTTTTTCAAAACATTCAATTTTAACATACAACCATTATACCAAAATAGGCATGAAAGGAAAAACATTACATTGTCTAAACTGTAGAAAAGCAAAAATACATATTGACATTATTTCCATCTAATTAATTATTTCAGTTTTAAGGTGTTCTGTAAGATTCCTCACAAAGCCTAGGAATTGAGGTATAGGCTATAAGTTTTGCATTAGAAATTCCCTATTTCCTATGCTACTGTATTTAGCTTATTCTTATAATTAAAAAATAGCAACACAGTGAGTATTCACAGTTTTATTTCATGTATGTAATGGAGGGTTATAAATGAGTGATGTAAGGTACCAGTTTAGCTGCTGGCTCTTCCAGCGAAAAATACCTCTGAAGAAGGTACCAGACACTTTGGTTCTCATAGAAGAGGAGATTTAAAGTTCTCCTATCCCTACCTCTCCAGCTGTGTGTCACTGGGGTGTGTCTCCACACAGCTATGCTAACACAACAGAGCCATCATGACAACATTTCAAACCAGATCACTGAAATGATTAAAAATGCCTCTCCCCCCAACATGTTTTTGTAGAGAGCTGTTTTAACCCAGACCATTTCGGTGTTTTCGTTTTCAGCCTGGTCTCTTGATGCAGCTGACAGAACAGCATATTGCTGCACAGGAAAAAGCTGGCTGAGGTGGGATGTGTCAGAGCAGCCTTCAGCTGGCTTTATTATTACTACTGCAAGCATTAAGTAAACTATTATACCTGTGAGGTTAGCATCTTGCTTTTTCTCCAGCTGTGTAGGAAGACTGGATGTTTAACCTGGACTTCAGCGTCACTCATATTTAAAATGAAGTGTGGTGGTTTTGACTGCCCAGTTGATTATGCTTACACACAGAAAACTTGCATTTATATTTGAACACAGGGAAACAAACATTCCCCAATAACACTGGTCCCTTACAACTTTGAGTATTGCTAGCCAGAGCTCTTGATGGGTTTCCATTAAAACAGAACACATTAAAATTGTGCTCTGTTTTCATATGCATTTGTTTGATCTGTTAAAAACAAAACTTTTGCAAAAATACCCCCCTCCATGTTCTCTGCCCTATAAAAGGAGGATCAAACACTATTCACTTTTGGTCAATGCACAGTTGGTTTTCTAGTAAAAATAGAGATGAGAGGTTATTTCTTCTGACAATTTAAAAAGCCAAGCACATTCCACATACTTATTGGTCCAGAAATAAGAACTACATCTTATCACCTATATCCATTTATATAAACAAAGTCTTTTTTCACACACCATTACTCAAGATGTTATGAATCATGACACCCCACTTGGAAGTGACTGCAGTGACCTTAAATAACAATGACATTTTAGTGGTTTTTAAACATCTGTGTAATAAACATTTGCAAAAATCAAAGGCATCGTTATTTTTCTGATGGCATTGTTAAATGTCCACCAATACCACGATATTTATACAATATAATTTAATTACATCTCTTAAATAAGTTCCCTTTATAAATAAATAAATAAATAAATAAATAAATAAATAAATAAATAAATAAATAAATAAATAAATAAACTGTTACCTTGAATTTCCAATTTTTCTGTTCATTATTACATTATGACTTCATCAGTCCTTGGTTCTTGTTCTCACACATCAAGGTAAAAAAACTGAAACTTTAACACTGAAGATATTCAAAGACTTGCTAGTTGCAAAAATTACCTAGTGAGAGCTTAGAAAACTTCAAGGCATCTGTCTTCCATTGTTTTCAATAGGTTTTGCAGGGAATAAGCACTTTTTGAAGTTTCAGGAATTGCCTGGCTCAGTCTGTAGGTGTCTGTGGGACTCTATTGATAAAGAACCTTTTTTCCTGGTATACTAATTACTTCCAAAAAAATGGACATAAGCTATTTTCGGAATGTTGAACCAGATGTCCAGCTGAGATTCGGACTTTTTAAGTATAACTCAGCATTCCTAGGATATCATAAATCATTTGTTAAGCTATTTATTGCTTGAGTTTTTCTATGCATCAAACACAAGAACAGGTCTGTAAATGACATTAGTGCTCAAAAATGCTGCACTACTTGCTCCATTTGACAAATGGACCACGACAGCAGCTAAGGGGAACATTTTCCTTTAAACCTAGATTTGTACCCTGCTAAAAAATGAACATACAGAAAAACAGGACATACAGGAGGGTTTATTTGAACTACACTGTTAAAAAACCTGTGCTTCCAAAGTATCACTTGTATAACAATTTTGTAGACCATACTTGTGGAAATGAAACTACTTATGCTTTTTGAAGTTAATGTTCTTTCGCCTGTCAGGTGTACCGGAAGAAAGATCCTATTGTTTGCATGCAGTAGCAACAGAGAAGCAGAACACCTTTAATAGAAGGTAATATAAAGCGGACAGGAATCTAGAATCTTTTGGTCTTACTTTTACTTAGTTTTCTTATTTACTCGACTGAAATAAGTAATTTTCTTTTAAATGTTACTATGATGCGCTACAAACATGATAGCACTAATTTCGTGATCTGACATTTTATCTGCTGACAGACTAAAAGTGAAAGATAGTTTTAAATATTCTAGTTTACACAGTCTAGTAAAGGCAGCATTTGCTGTTACTGAGTCACTTTGCTATCTAAAATATAATGAAATGCAAAGCTATCAGAGCAATGATGTCCCTGCTTCAGCTTTTATCTACAAAGTATTAGTATGAACAGCAGTAGATACCTATACCTTTAAGGCAGGATATCATTAAGAAAGGAAACAAAAATGAAAAATCACACATCTAAAGTAATGCTTCCATGTGTGAAAGCAAGAAATGCTGAAAATGCCAGCAACTTACATTAAGTTTGTACTTGAATTTTGTGCTGTGTACCTGCCTCAAAGGCAAAAGTACCTACCCACTTATGCTTAAAATACCATGGGGGTGGGAAGGAAGATATAATACAACTGCCATGTAATACATTAAAGGACATAAACCTACTTTCATGGAAAATGTACAATTAACCAATAAAAAAAAATTGGAAAATAAGCAAATGTAAAAATTGGGTAGGGAGCTATCAGTGAAAAACTGAGAACAAATTTTTCCACTATTGCTGGCATGCTAGTTATTTTTTCAACAGTTTACCTTACAGACTTGGAGATTGAAAACTTCAAAAGTTTTGTTCATAATCCTATCAAATTAATTACTAAGTCAAAGATCTCAACAATTTTTGGTAGTAATTCACATGCTGAATCCCTGGCACTGTCAAATTGCAAAACCATTTAGCTCAATTAAAAAAAAAAAAAAAAAAAAAAAAAGATTTGAGGGCTTTGCACAGTTCTTGAGTGCTTGAAGCCAACAACTGGTAAAATACTATTTTCTCTGCATAACTGTGGCTCCTAAATAAATTCCGAATATATCAGCTCAAATTCATTTTCAGTTGAATTAGTGAATTGATTCACAAATGGGGTATTAGAAAGAGAATAGAAAGAAGAAAATTGGTTTCCACAACAACCAGTTCCACTGACATTACCATGATCATCTAAATAGCAGCACAATATCTGGGACACTTACCTCTCTACTCAACATCTCTATGTAGCAGGAATAACAAGAGTGTCTTTTGTAACCACCTATTTTCTCTTGGTTTATCTGGACCTTAAATTCCAATTATAAAGGCCAAATTCCCAAGCACTGATTTATGGATTAAAAAAAGTTATCAATCAAAATTTGATAGACGTAACCAAAAAACCTTTTATACTTTCGAATAATTAAAACTTGTAAAGGAAATCACCAGTCACAACAGTTAATGATTTGCAGTTAACTTCAAGATTTTTTCCTCAATATTTAACACAAGTAATGTTTAAAATAAATGGAATTTAAGTCATTGAATGTCTTCTTTGCAAGACTAGGACCAGTTTTATAGCACTGAATTGAATCCATTTATTTCAGTAAGAAGGATAAAGATCTGATATTGGGGCAACTTTAGGAGCACAGAAGGTAGTGTAGTGGGATATGCTGTGTGGAAACACTGTGACCTCCTTCTTTGGACGTCTCCTAGAAAAACATCTCTCTTGAGTGGAAATATATTTAACTGTGCTATGGGACAGCAACATGAGCCAACAAATTGTGTTAAGCCCAGTGACACCACTATAATGCTGTGAGCTAGTTAAATCCTGGGCAGATAACTGAGTGCAACCACCAACACAGAAGTTCCCTACACATTAAGTACACCCCAACAGATTCAGACAGAGAAATGAACTATGTTCAACCTTAACCCACAAGTTTCTGAATTTCTATTCACCTCCCAATCATGTGCGATTACAGAGTCTCTCAACAAAGAGGTGGAAACATTCAGTCATTCAGTTACAGCAAGAGAAGATCTGCCTCCCAGCCTACCTGAAGAAGCAAGGACGATACATTGAAATCTATCCTGTCTTCTCCTGGTTCACAACATAACTGCAATGACAAATTGCCTGTTCTTAGCACCTACAAGTAATGAGATATCCTTTAATCTGTCTCTAAAGGAGAGGGACATGGGAATGGGGGGACATGACCCCAGTCAGAAAAGCCAGCCACAGTGTCACTTCCATGTGACTTCATCCCTACCCCTCAGCTAAGCCCAGGTATCCTTGCTGCGCTCTGTCCTCAGAAGTAAGAGGTAATAATCTCCTTGCTCCTGAGACTGCTAGGAGTTATTTTGACACTTCAGGCTGGTCCTCTGCTCCTACACTTCTTTCAGCAACAGCCCTTAAACCTTGCATTATAGTCATGCATATATTGAATATGCTCTTTGAGCCTCCTTAAGTGTAGACAGAAGTTAAGGTCCATATTTTCCTTTGTACAGGCTTGAAATGATCCACTTTTCATTGAAAAGGCAGCTAAGTGTGTTAGCTGAGTGAAGATGCAATTGAGTTCTGCTGAGATAGCAGTCTGGTATCATCCCATAATTTCTGAGCATTGCACATTCCGGTGCCTTACTTCCCACTTTACTTGCCTACATCCAAAGACACTCCCTAGTTCATATGCAGACAGCATTTAACTCTTTGTTCCATGCAACATCTCATCATTTCGAACAGCTCACTTCAATTCACTCAGCAAAGGTCTGCCAAGCAGGCTGCCAGCTGAGCGGAGCCACACAAGAACAGGCTGGGTTTGCATGCTTAGTTAGAGCCTCCTTGTTACACTCCAAGTGTTAACCATAACTCAGACTGTTCAAACCGCCTTGGCTTTCAATCCAGCCCTCTGATGAGCAGGACATCAGAAGTGAGTCAGCAGTCCTCGGGGAGGCTGAACTCCTGGTATGTGCTGATCTTTGGATAGTGATTCACATCATCAGCCATTCAGTCACTGAGACCAATCTCTGTCCATGTGAGTGCTTCTCTCCCATTTCAGCACAAAATCCAGACTAACCTTCTGACCATGCAGTGGAAGAGAGCAGATCAGTATAAACAGAAGAGGGAACAGTTATAACTAACTAACCTTCTAGTCCAGAACTCTCAGAGTGAAAGTGGAGATGAAGCAGAGTACCTAACTGTGTAAGTAACATCTACCACGAATTTAAAGGTGGTAGCCAATACTCCTTTTTTACCTGCTACTGTACTAAATTGTTTGACCTTTCATTCCACCTTTACTTTCTCAGTAGGAACTTTATGTTTTTATGCTTTGAAACACTTAGGATTGAAACAAATAAATATTTGATAATATTTCAAATAAAGAAGATAAACAAATTACATAGATCACAGTGTATAAAATACCCCAGGAGTTTATGTTCTGGATTAACAGTCTAACAGGAAACTTTCATTCACAGTCCAAAAATCTATTCATGGCTAAACCTGGAGGATCACCTATATAGCAGGCAAATGTTGGTGCTCCAGTATTGCCAGAGATATAATTAAGTAGGAGCTACCACCTTCAAGCTCTAGTACAAGAAAATTTGCATGACATATGGGAGGAACTTTAATCAACAAACATCACTATGCTGGAGGGTGCTGCATGCAGGGAAATTACTGTCTTTCATTATGAGGATTTAAAAAAAAAAAAAATATTTGCAATGAAGTACCTAGGCCAGCACAATCTGCCATTCTCCACAGTCTTTGCAACTCTACTTCACCAGTCAACCGCAGTTCCTACCACTGAATCTTTTCTCCTGGCAACCTCCATTTTGTAGTCCTAATGTTGTATCTTTTGAAAAAAGAGACATTTTTTTTGGTGATGTATGTGCTTGGCTGCTCCTGTTTATCTGTGGTGTGATTTTGAGGCTCAGCCGCAGTTCAGCTGTAAGCAGCTCTCTGCAATGTTCCCCACACTGTCCCCACTGAGAATACATGCTGTTAAATTTGACTACAGATAAACCTGAGGTGCGTGAATAGACTTTTTGGTGAGGGAATGGCTCCATAGCTTCAAGCAGAGGTTGGATGGAGCTATTAGCTGCTCCATTAGTATTTATTTAATCTGAAGGAAAGCAGACCCTTATTTATTCAGGCAGGTAAACACCAGAGTTGGCAAAAAAATGGTATCCTGTGCTTTTCCAGAGTATCATATGTTGTTGTTCTTTTATGTTCCTTTGTGGTTGTTTGAGCTCTATTCAGAAGCTCTTGTGCCAAAAACGCATTATAGTTTAGATTTTTTTGTTCTCTTGAGTGCCAGCTATACCTATAAGACATTAATTCTGTCAGGGTCCTATTCAGAGTCCATATAAAACATGCCATTAAAGGTTCAGATTCACTGCAGTTTTGCCATAGACCCAAAACAAGTGAAAAGAAAACCTGTATTTTTGTACACATGGGACTGCAGGTCAATGCTTACTGACTGCAATTCAGTCCTTAGTCTTTCGTTAAATAGTTAACAAATATAACAGTTGGAAGACTCCTGCTTTCAGTACAGAGACTTGCAAAGTAGAAATGTAAAACTATCAACTCACTTCAATGTGGCCTGCAAGTAGTTTTGAGTTGGCAATGATTATCTGTAGCTATTGAATCAGGTTGTATTAAAGTAACTGATGTGGCTTTATACAACAGTATATTGCATCATCTTTTCCTGAGCCATTTCTGCCCTGATTAGAAACTCAACTGAAACGTCAGTATTTTATTCATTTTTATTCCCTATGCAACAGGAAAAAATGTAGAAAATAATGTATACAGTTGTGGTGAATTGAAAAGACGTCTTTAAAAGAAGCTGAAAGGAACATAGACACTTCTGTTATGAAACACAATCAGTACATTTTTGATGCTTTGTCCTGGACTTTGAGCACTCACATACGTGCTTCTATCCTCTGGTACACACCTTTATAAGAATAGAATTTGAATCACATATCCTTAATGTGATGCAAATCACACCAACTTCATTATATCTCTGGTATGAGAATTGGCTGATTATCTGATAACAAGTCTTCTTTCACACTTGTAAAAACACAATATGTTAATATAAGCCACATTTGCTTTCTGAACATTTTAGCTGTCTGGTGTGAGGGAAAGGCCTGGAAGAAGAGAGTCTGCATATTTCAAGAGACTCTTAGATGGTTTGGGTTTTTTTTGGTGGAGTCTATTTTAGTAGAGTACATTGCTCATTACGGTGTTTCCACATGTTAACTTCTTCCTTGTCCTTGCACCAAGTATTCTATATTCTTTTTGGATTAGGATACTTCAGGATGTGTGTTTGGGGGCAGAAGGCACTTCTGACATAATGAGGGCCACACAGCTGATGAGCACACTTGCTGCTGTACACCCACGCTCTGCCAGTATCTGTCTGCTACATAACAGCCTGGAGTGCCTTGGAGCAGCAGGGAGCTGCCAGAGAGAAACCACCAGAGAGGCCTCGTGGGTGGTCAAAAGAAAAAACATAACTTGAAATAGACAACTGAGAATATAGAGCAGTTCAAGTTCAGAGTAAATTCCAATTTCCATCTAGTAGAAATGAAGGGTTACATGTTAAGGGACACAACCCCTGTGGAGATAATTTCTGAAGTGTGTTAAAGCTTCCCAGTAAACGTAAACACCAAAATCTACAATCTTATATCACTACAGGCTCAGTAGATTTTAAAAGTACAGATGGAGAAGACAACTACTCACTTTTGCTGCTGCTAAATGGAGTTAAAATTAATATGTTGAAAACCATCCACTGATTTATAAATATATTTGCAGTTCATGTGGTATGAGCCATCTTTTCTGTCAAATGTGCATGTTATTGATCTGACTCGCCACCATAGTAAAGGTTTTGTATCCCATTCTGCTAAATTTAAAAGTTGAAAGGCTCAAGTAAGAACATGTTGTTGCTGACTACTCCTGTAGCTACAGTAATGTGGGAAAAATACATTGAACGTTGGATACTCCAGTGAAAATTCTAAACCTCATTCAGAAAATTGATGGTTTATTATTTTTTATAGCTTCTGTTGATTTTGATTCAAATAAGCAAACTGTAACTACCCCAAAAAAGGTGTGCCAAGTTCAAAAGCTCTACTATGAAAGTGTATTAAAAATTACTTGATAAGGCAAGGTACCTAGACACAACCTGAAAGCTTGTATAAAATCTCCCTTCTATTCATCCAGCTAATAAAATTCTATCTACCAGACACTGACAAATATAAACACAGTCTACTCAGACAACTATAGAGGACATGAGAGTCCACCCTTAAAACTCTTCTTCCAGCTATTTCTTGAATCTACCAGTTGAGGAGTAGTGAAGAGACACCTACACCATAACAAAAACCAACACCATCATTTTGCATCTATAAATGGAAAGTAGAAACTCATACCATCTTTTCAGGGATCCATGAATATCTGGAAGAGTTGACTGAACACTAATGAAAATGTCAGTGCAAAGCAGAAACCACTTCCAACTAGTGTCTAATGCTTCTGAATTTGGATATTTTCAAATCTGAGTAACACAGTGACAGCCTAAAGGAACAATCCAGGCAAAACAAAACAGAAATAACAAATAAATTCATTTATATCAATATTTCCAATCTACAAGGCTCTGACATTAAGATTTATGACCTCCACCATCATGGCTAAGAGAAATCTTTCAGTGAATAACGTTTCAGTGAACAGCAAGACCTTCAATAGGGTCAAGGTTATCCATTAATTCATATCAAATTCAGTCAACATTTTTGGGTTAATGAAATGGGGGATATTCTCTGATACTACCAGAAATATGGATTATGGTGATAAGATTCATGAAGGTCCCGTAGCATCTAAGTAGGTTACACCCACCTGTTAAAATTAAAAATTTTAATCACTATCACTGCTTCAGCTCCTCAGTTAATGAGTTTTTCAAGGACTAGACAGGAATGATTATATATAATGGATCCCATGATACAGAAGGCTTAGGGAACTTGCTAATACAGAGTGACCTGGGTGCTAGCCAGCTCTCCTCTCTGTACCCAGAAAGCCACATAGAGGAAGAAGCAGATCTTGTTGCCAGCTGCCTCTTTCCTCAGATATTAAACACTGCCTACTTGCTGCTGCTTCTTCAGTCACTTTGACCTGGGAATACACTCAATAAAACATGATTTCTGACAGTCTGACAAAATTGAACTGCATTATGACCTACTCATACTGAGACTGCACACAAGTAAATCCAAACTTTGGCTTGTGATATTAAAATCATTTCAGATAGCAGATTTTTACATGATTATTTTTGCCATAGATGAACTATACTGTTAATTGTCATATAAATATAGTATGTACAATCTCAAAGTTAAGTGATTTGCAAAAAATCGTTTCAGAGTAATGTCAACCTTGGTTATATATACCATATGAGACCCTGCAGTGATACTATTTTGGCTTGAGCCAGGAAAAACAAAGGTTGCCACCTTAACTAAAAGTGTAATCTCTTCTTCCAACTTTTTTGAGACACCCAAGAAACAGAGCTAGGTTTTCTATCTGCACACAATATATCGAAATAATAACAGGAATTTTATATCTTCATGACAGGAGATAATAGATGCAGCACTATTATCACGCTTTGTTACTTCAGCCACCAGTTTCAGATCACGTCCTTCCTCTCTACCCTGTGGAAGAGCTGTGTTTACTTCCAGCCCCACTGTGCACTAAAAGCACAAAGATTGACAGCTAGAGCTTTCTAAATTCCTTTTTCTTAAAGGAGAGGGAAGAGAAGAAAAGTGGTTGGTGTGTGTCGTGTGTCTCGTCCGTTGTGTCGTGTGTCATCCCCCCCAGTCCGTCCGTCTCCGTCCGTCTGTGTCCCCCCCCCCGCTAAAATAAGCTCTGAACTATCTAACTAGCTTTTATTTCTTTTTCCTAAAGTTCTAGTGGCGCTATTTAAAATAGTTTTGGGGGAAAATATTTTTCTAAAATACTGCCACTGTTGTACCAAGAAAATGGCTGTTACACATCATAGAGCATATCCAAAGGGTTACCAAGCACATCGACAAGTTGTCACCTGCCCTGATGACTGCAGGAAAGGAGTTCTGGTTACTCTTTCCTTCACCTATGGACACATGGTGTTGCATAACGCCAGCTCCATCTGGTGTTAAAAGACTGACTCATTGCTGGCAGTGATTGTCAGAAATGGGTGCCCTGAAGCAGTATCTTTTTTCCTTGTCACTTCAGAAAGTAGGAAATGTCGTTTAGCTGGTAATTTAAGCCGCATTAATTGCTTACTGCTTGCAAATATGTATTGAAAACCTTGCAAAAATTGTTGTAGTTGCAAGTACATTCAGACTGTCCCAGAAAATCCTTGGTAGTAAGGTAGAGCGTTTGCAAACTGAATGTATACCCCAAACAGTCCAGTGAAAGACACTGTATTAAGGGGTACATTTTATGTATTTAAAGTATTTTTAAAGAGTATTTCCCCTCCCTGCCCTCTTTATTTCCCCAAGTCTCCATTACATTTCTAAAGGGAAAAAGAAAGAGTCATGGACAACTCTATACAAGCTGCTTGAATGCATTTGAAAGACGCCATATGCTGAACAGCAACAGCCATCATTGCATTCCAGAGTCCTGAGAGAACTGGTTGATGAAGTTGCCAAGCCACTCTCCATCATGTTTGAAAAGTCATGGCAGTCAGGTGAAGTCACCTGTGACTGGGAAAAGGGAAATATTGTGACCATTTTTAAACAGGGCAGAAAGGACCCTGGTAACTACCAACCTGTCAGTCTCACCTCTGTGCCTGGGAAGACCTTGGAACAGATCCTCAGAGAAGCTGTGCTGAGGCACTTGCAGGACAGGGAGGTGATTTGAGACAGACAGCATGGCTTCACCAGGGGCAAGTCCTGCCTGACCAACATAGTGGCCTTCTGTGATGGAGTGACTACATCAGTGGAGAGGGAAGAGCTACAGATGCCATCTATCTGGGCTTCTGTAAGGCCCCACATGGTCCACCACAATATCCTTCCCTTGAAACTGGAGAGATATGTATTTGATGGGTGGACTGTTCAGTGGATAAGGAATTGGCTGCATTCAGAGGGTAGTGGTCAATGGCTCAATGTCCAGATGGAGATCAGTGATGAGAGATGTCCTTCAGAGCTCCATATTGGGACCAGTACTAATACCTTCATCAATGGCAGAGACAGTGGGACCAAGTGCACCCTCAGCAAGTCTGCAGACAACACCAAGCTGAGTGGTGCCACTGACACATCTGACGGTTGGGATGCCATCCAGATGGACCTGGACAACCTCAAGACCTGAGCCATGTGACCCTCAGGAGGTTCAACAAGGTTAAGTGAAAGGTCCTGTACATGGGTCAGGGCAAGCCCTGGTATCAATACAGGGCTGGAGGCTGAAGGGCCAGAGCAGCCCTGCAGAGAAGGACTTTGGAGTAGTAGTGATGGATGGAAAATTAACTATGAGCCAGCAATGTGCTCTCACAGCCCAAAAAGACAACCATATGCTAGGCTGCATCAAAAGAAGTGTAGTCAGCAGATCAAAGGAGGTGATTCTGCCCCTCTACTCTGCTCTGGTGAGACCCTACCAGGAGTAATGTGACCAGTTCTGCAGTCCTCAGCACAGGAAAAACATGGACCTGCTGGAGCAAGTCCAGAGGAGGCCATGAAGACGGTCAGGGAGCTGGAGCAACTCCCTTATGAGGACAGGCTGAGATAGTTGGGTTTATCCAGCCTGGAGAAGAGAAGGCTTCGGGGAGACCTTATGGCAGCCTTCCAATACATAAAGGGGGCTTATAAGAAATATGGGGACAGACTTTTCAGTACAGTCTGTTGTGATGGGGCAAGGGGTAATGGTTTTAAACTAAAAGATGGTAGATTTAAACTAGATATAAGGAAGACATTTTTTATGATTACAGTAGTGAATCATTGGCACAGGTTGCCCAGAGAGGTGGCAGATGTCACATCCCTGGAAACATTCAGGGTTGGGCTGGACAGGACTCTGAGCAACCTGATCTAGTTGAAGATGTCCCTGCTCACTGCAGAGTTGGGCTAGATGATCTTTAAAGGTCCCTTCCAACCCAAACCATTCTACAATTCCATGATCAGCAGCAGTGGGGCCAGTCTCCCAAACAAGCTGGTGTGTCAAAAACCTGACATCATAAGAGTTACATGAAATAGGGGTGCCCATGTTTCAGAGAACATGCACAATACACTGTGAAATTTGTGCAAGGCATGGTGGTAGAAATTAAGGACTACTTGCTATTTTTGCCTGTTGTCTCAACTTGTTTTGTTACTGTTCTTCTCCAGTGTAGAATGGACCTTGAAGGACCTTCCAAAAATGTCAGCTGCAAGCACAAATTACACACTACACCCTCCAGATTTGAACACAGCAGAGTCTGAAAATGCTAGAAGCCTAAAGAAATGTTAAATGTTTCCTAATGAATCAACATCCAGCTTAGCAAATACACGTGCTAACTGAAGAGTAGCTTCGCTAAGGGCAAAGCTGTTTTTAACCATCAAACACAACTCCCAAGGGCTTTGTCAGTGGAAGGGAAGGGATGGGGTATGGGGCACTGGCACAATCCAGGCCAGTTAAGATAATTCAAACCACCTTCATCAGGTGTTTAATCTTACCTAGCCAACTTTGAAGGAATATAAGCAACAGTTTTACAATCCAGCAAATTCAGCAGCAGTCTTCTAGGTCAGTGCAGGAGACGGGCTGATGAGCAACACAGCAGGGATGTCTTCAGCTGTCATAGCTGGATCCGGCAGTCTATGTTTGTAGTCTACAAATTTCTGTCTACAGCCAAAAATCTCACTAGAAGCTTAGCTTTGACAGTACATGGGGTTGCACAGAGAGCTTTAATTTTCTTAGTGGTTTCTGCCATATTATTTGATACAGAGAAATGATAGAGGCTTTTTTCCACAAATCATACTCCACAGAAAATCAGCAGTGACAGAGCTGTGGTCTGTTCTGTCTTTGTATGACATCTCATCCAAAGTATACCCCTGCCTCACCTCAGGTTAGGTGCCAGGGATGGCTGCAGTAAGAACATTTCTGCAAGTTCTTAAGAGTTTTTCAATAAATGTACTGACAATTGATATTAAATCCCATATAAGAGAATAATCCTGAATGTACACCTATTTGGGGACTAAGGAGCTGTCCTAGTTTAGGCCCAGAGAGCAACTGATCACCACCCAGCCATTCACACACTCCTCCCCACCCAGCCCTGGGAAGGAGAAAAATTAAACAAAAGGCTCAGGAATAGATGTGAAGACAGGGAGTTTTCTCATCTATTAAAACAGTCACAGGCAAAAAAAAAGACTGATTTGTTAGGGGAAGAAAATAAAGAACGTAAATTTAATAGAGACAGTGAAAACAATGACCCTTAACAGAGAGTAGAACAGTGAGAAACATTATCACATCTTAAAAACCCTTCCACCCACCCCTCTCTTCATCCTGGGCTCAGCCTTGGTCCTGATATATCAGTCTCCTCCCCACCAGCACCACAAGAGCCAGGGAATAAGGTGCAGTCAGTCCTGCCACTTCTTTCACCTCAGGGGCAGAGGAGTAGGGAGAAATTCTGGCATTCTCCTTCTGCTCCAACTTAGTTTCCATCCCATGGGAGAGTCGTCCACAGACTTTCTCTGACATGAGTCCCTCGCACAGGCCACAGTGTTTCCCAGGCTGCTCTAGTATGGGACACCCTCACATGTTGCAGTCTTCCCAGTGCTGAAATACAACAATGGGGCTTCTTCTTCCCACAGGGTCCCAGCCATCTTTGGGTGCAGTCAGCTTTTCTGGTGTAGGGCCCTCCATCTGTTGCAGGTTGCATCTGCTGGACCATAGACCTCTATGGGTGACCGGGGAGGAGGGTGGCCCTGCCACCTCACCACAGGCTGCAAGGATGCTCTGCTCCAGGACACCTTCCCCCCTTCTCCTCCTTTCTTCCACTGACCTCCATGTTCACACAGACGTTCTCCTTGCAACTTCTCCTCACAATTCCTCTCAGGTTGCCTCTCTTAGATATGTAATCACAGAGGCACAACTAATTGGCTCAGCCTTGGTACAAATGTGGGGCCCACTTGGAGCTGGGGGACCTTCAAGAAACTTCTCACTGTGGACCACTGCTCTAGCCCCTTCCCCCACTACAAAAAAATCCTGCCACTTACTCAAACCATGACAACAGAAAATGTAGATTCTGGTATATTTCTCTTCTTGACTAAATCTCTATCTATAGAATAATGATCAAGCCAGCCAGGCACAGATGATTATGCCTATGCAACAATTAATCAATTAGACATCCACCAAATCTGCAGCTGATTATGAGAGTCTATTTCAATCACATGCATTTCTTAGACACGTACAACTTTAGATATACTTTGAAATTTTTCCCCAAAATTCAAGATCCCCCCTACCCATAAAATTTTCATCACAGGAGCCATTTACTAGCAAAACAGAGAGCAAAGAGTCCAGGATGTCTCAAAGGAGCAAGTCTGGAATGAAAGTGAGAAAGCATATAGCTCCTTCCAACTTTTCACCACCAGGGCTCTGCAGCTGCTCAGGCTGAGTTGCCACATTGGACCACTTATAGACCTTTTGGAGGTTGGAAATAATCCAAGAAATTTGATTCTCTGCTGCTGTCTCTCCATTTATACTTGGCTTTCTTTTGGTTTGTTGTTGGTTTTGTTTGTTGTTTTGTTGTTTGTTGTTTGTTTGTTTTTTTAATTTTGGCATGGCAAAAACACAAGGGATAAATAAACAGGAGGAAAAAGAATGAGTAGAAAACAACAAATCTTCAGTTTCAGAAATTCAAGATTAAAGTTTGTATTTCTCCATATCCAGCCAAAAATGAAAGTAAAAAAATCTACTGAAATGTCTCCTATGAATAAGCCATTATAAAATTTTAAGTGAAAAACTTCCAGCTTTATCTGGGCAACTCTTACTATTCAGAAATACCAGGAGGCTACTTTAATATTTCTGTGGTGGACCATTAATAAGTCTATGACATTTTAAAAGATTTTCCTTCAATTTCCAGCACTGATTGTTTGCAGATAGATTGCTCATGAAACTTGCTCATGAAACAGCTTATTTCTCCTTATTTTAATGGTTTTGTATCCATCCAAAGCTCTTTTGTCAACGGTTACAACAACTCAAGTTATAAAATTTTAGCATATTGCTATCAAGAGACATATTTCAACCCAGATCCACCAAAGAAGAAAGCCAAGAAGTAGCAAGTCTTCTTCCTGAGCAGGAAAAAATAAAAATCACAAATAACTTGCTGTCTGGTTCAGTAGGGCAGAGGAACATTATTCCAATTAAGGTTCACTTCACAGGAATTGTTTAAGAAAAGGTAACATTAGTTTCACAAAAGGGGAGAGATTCAGCAACTGGGCACCTGACTGAAAAAGATTCATACTAATTATTTTCTGCATAAGATGCTAAATTGTCATCATTAAAAATGATCAAAAGTTACAGATCCAGTTTTTCAACAGTTGCTGTGGCCGCCATGTGATAGGCTGTCATCTTCAATCTTTTAGAAATCCATTACTCATCCTCATGCCTAAATGTCTTTGAAATCATAAGAACAAGTTGCTTGTAACTACGTGACAAGAATTAAAGCACCATGGCAAAATGCAACAGTTTGGTTCCTTCTCCTTGTCAACTTATTTTGCATTATTTAATACTGTTTGTCTCAAAGTACTCATCTCAATTACCGTGACCAGGAGAATCCATAAAAATATTATCTGTGCCATCCCGGACAGGAGGTAGACAACAAATCTCATTTTATTGTCAATTCCAAAACTTATCATGCTTTCACAAGCTGTTTTCTAACACAGATGCTTCATCTGCAGTCAGACAACAACAACAAGAGCTCACTCTGCAACTGGCCATTGAGTGTGAAAATAACTTGGAAATGGTATAGGGCAACAGGTAGCAAGAAAGAATGCTCTTTAATAGTTAGCTTTACAACCATAGCTGCGTTTTCTGGATCAAAAACATTTCTTTTCAAAGTTGCAACCGTTTCCGATTTCAGAGAGCTTAGTGCTTTCTCCATTTTCTCAGCAAAGATTGGCTGAAAGATGACTTCTTCAAATTGAGAAGAAATGAGTCTGAAATGGTGTCATTTTCTTCTTCACTGGCTTTTCCAAGTGAAGAAATACTTCACATTGACTTTCTTAAACCATCTCACAAGAAAGCTAAAATGTTACCAATAACTTCCTAGATTCTATATGTTAGAATATACTTCAACTTCATGTTTATTTTGCAGAATTCGTCACTTTGAATGTTAGCTGCCTGGAAACCAACATGCTTTTTTCCCCCTCTTTGAGTTCCCCTGCTTCCCCCCCACCATTACTCTTAAAAATAGCCACCTTTTTTTTCTGGTAAAAATAAATACTGCAATTTTCAGAAAGTGCAACAATGTCCAGACATGATTTTGGAAGTTCCAGTGAGTCAAAAGTCTTTTAGGGTTCCTCAGTCTTTTTCACCAAGTAATTGCTTATTTTAAAGAGTGTCAAGATTTTGGAGACATTTTCCGTTTCAAATGTAGGAAGTTCACCACAGAGGCTAAATAAAGAAGATGTAATGACTTATTAACACATTTTGATGGGGCAAGTCATTTCCAGACATGTACCATGGCTAACAAAATGTCACTTTCACTCTTACTGTTGACCTGATGCCATTTTTAAAAAAAGAAATACACCCTTTGGAAGTTTTATATCCTTATTTATTAACAGTTCAAAATAATTGTAGCCAAAATGAGGCTGCACTGCAGTTAAGTTACCGAAAAGTCTCATCTCACTTTTTAACTCTGTAAATTCTCCAACAATACATTTTCCACACACTTTGGAAATAAACAACCCTGATAATTATATCAACACAGCACACTTTCTTTGTATGTAGCAAAATATACATGCTGATCAAAGGCAAAAGGGTGAAGAAAACATAAAGTGACTGGTATATTTATCACAGTGAATATTCAGAAACAGTAGCACAGATTTTGTAAAAGTCAAGAGCACTTGACACTGCATATTTCCAATCAGTATTCATAGACAATATTTAATACTCTTGATCTAATGGGTACAGAAGCACTACAGTGCTTCAGGCATCAAACACTGCACAAGCAAAGGCCTGCAATCAACAGGCTAGCAAGACCACATCTGAGGCATGAAAAAATTAATGAAAGGACAGGAAAAAAGGATGCAAGAAGAGATAATAGCATAGATATTAAAGAAGTGTTGAAAGTCATCTCAATGACATTAAACATACTGAAGCACTATGCCAGACAAGTCCTGGATGTGCTGAATCAGTTTAGTTTGAGTTAATTAATATTACCACAGAAAAGTCACAGATTATATAAAATCATTGGTAACACATGTGAATTCTAAAATAGAAATACAGAAGAAATTTTCATACAAGAATTAAAATCTTTTAGGAATAAAAGGAGCATTCACCTACTTCTGTTATTTCGTGTTAGCAAGGCTAATTTTCTTAGCAGAGAGATCGCATAATGAAATAGAACATGCCCAAACTTACTTCCCCCTTTACTGGAGCGACTGTAACTGCAGACAATTGCATAATTCTCATTTCATCAAATATAAAGCTCTTACCCACTTTTTACTACCTTACCTACAGTTATTTTTACCTCATGACTGTTATGCTCTGTTCTGTAGAATTACAACAGCTGCTATTTCAACACTGTAATGCCTAATTACTTGCATGTGTTACAGCTTAGTTGTTAAAGAAGCATGCAACAGGTTGTAGTAGGCTGACATCAGGCTGAAGGCCCCACTGCAAGAATTTGATTATGTTATTCAAGTAGTATCCTTCATTGTTTTCTGTAGAAGTAAAGACTACTAGCATTTCCTTCTCAATGTTTTGTTAGAGCACTCATTCAAATACATTCAACACTGAAAGTATATGAGGGGATGACCAAAGAGTCCTATGTTGTCCCCTATTGCTGAGCACACTTTTGCCTTCTCTACAAGAAAAAAAAAAAAAAAAAAAACTTTTGGAGGACTTCTTAATCCTCCACCATCAACAGCTATGGAAAAATAGAAGTACGGTCTTGTCAGAACTTCCTTGGGCAAGTATTAACAGCACAAATCCATGCCAAATCCCAGCTGGTCCACAAAATCACACATATGTGGACTGACAGGAGTGATAAGAAAGTAGCTCCACTTAAGCAGCCTCTCAACAACAAGGCAAAGATACAGCCATAAAAGAGTGAGGAAACAACAGCAGTTATTGCCATCACTGAAGTTTTCCTGTGGAGAAGAAAGGGATTTGACACCACTCACTGAGTATTGCTTTTAAAGCCCAGAAATACCACTTCTGGAGCACTTACTTTAACTTAGAAATAGACACTTAAAATTTCTCTTCCTCTATTTGAATGGCTCTCACACAAATAGGCTTGGAACTCATTTGGGAGGTTTCCTGTTGGCTTCAGCAATTACTGAGCCACACCTGCTGGCACAGAGAAACTCACACCAGCCAGCAGCAAACTGGTACAGAGCCTGCATCTGTGGCAGAAAACCATCATCACTAACCACAGACATATGTAAGTTTCTTATTCCACATCCTGTCCCCCAGGAAAACTATTCCCTACAGCTTACTTTTTTTGTGACACAAATGTCAGGTTAGATAAAGAGGAACATCAGTAGACATAAACCTCTGGTGCTGAGGTATTCATTAAAATTCAGGGCTCCTTTACCATGACATTAGCTACCAGCTGCCTGGTATATAGAAGGTTACATTATTCACATGGAGCAGAAAGTAAATGACGACCCTCAGAAAACAAGTGAAGATTTTCATTTTGCTTAACCCTTCTTCAAAAGTAAAATAATAAATATTTCCTTTAAATAACAGTTTAGTAGAAGTATGTACATTTCATAAATACTGAAACACCTTGAACTATATAATATTAAATGGCAGTATTGTTGTGGTTTAAGCCCTGCCGGGACCAGAGAGCACGTTGCTGTTGTCCCTCCCCCGCCCTCAGCCGGTCGGGCTGGAAGTGAGGCACAAACCCGGGTTAAAATAAGAAGTAATTTAATACAACAGTGTGATAATACAATCTGAACAACAACAGTGGCAATGATGACAACAATAAACAGCAATAACAGTGAACAAGACAAAAGATATACAGAGAAATACCGCAAATGGTCACGGAGCAGCTCCCTGCCACCAAAAAGCCAAAGAGAAAGTAAAATCAGAGTTTCCCCCCCTGGACCTGACATCAGCATGGTATGAATAACCCGGCTGGAGATCCCTTCCCTCTCTCTCTGCTGGGGAAACTCATCCCTATCCTAGTTGAACCAGGACAAGTATGTGTAAGTCATTCTGTTTTCGGGAGGAAGGGGGGAGGTTTTGGGGTTTAGTGCAGAACTAGCTAGATAAATGATTGGTCACACCATAAGACAATTTTTTTATATATCACTTGGCTTTAGGGTCTAATTCTGCATAGTTTTTGACATCCTTTACAATACCAAATAAAAGCAGTTTGTTGGTCTTGGAGAAATGTGTAGAATATCTTAATCCACTTCCTCATCCTCTGGTTTTATAGCTGACGCAAAAGACCAACTGGTTTTCATTCAAGAGCAGTGAAGACAAAGGTCTGAACTCCAATCAGAATTACAAACCCCTTTAAAATTTGTTTCTTTGCCAAAGATTTGGTGGGGGGTGGGACAGGACAGGATGGGGAGAGAATTAAAAGTGATATCAAAAATGAGGATTTGGGAATTAGGCACTGAAGCTTACACTTCCTTATGATTAACTATCTTAACTCTTTGTTAAGATCTTTGATCATGAAGCTTAGATCATGATCATTCTTTGATCATTCTTTGATCATGAAGCTTAGATACTCTACACTACTTGTCCAGATAAACCAAGCAAAGATATAGAAAGGTATATCAAAAATGAGAACATGCATACCTATGCTACATATATGGATTTTAAGACCAATTTTTAAGCCAACTACTAACAAGATTATAAGGAAACAGACATGTGGGTATTCATTACAAGAACTCCTGCCTTTAGCAGGATTTTTGTTGATTTTCAAATAAATATGACCAAAAAGATGACATTATAGGAACTATTTTAGGACACACATAAAATGATTACACTGTGTTCCATTGACAAGATGCCACAGTCATACTGCTATGGCAGCACTTCTCAGCAATTGCTATTCTCATACCTTTTTGGAACACATATTATTTCATCAATCTGTTAATCCAGAATCTATCTTTGTTTCCTTGCAAGTTTTGTCAAGAAATATGTATAATAAAGCTCAAAACTGCACATGTTTAATGATATACTAAATACAAGTGCTGAAAAAATGAACTCAAATACTAGATAATAAGCAGCATGAAATTCTGTATTTTAATAGGTATAGTATAACAAATAACTTCATTTTCATCCAGCAGAAATAGAGGTCTTGTTGTTCATATTGCATTCTGAATGCTAATCAGATGAAGCATCTAGGAAGTTATTCTGCTACCCACAAAGCGCTAACATAACTCACATTTTACTATGAAAATTATTATATTTGTTGTTCATTTTTATTAGAAAATCCTGTGTTCTCCTCAGGATAATCCCCTACTGAAACACACTATTAAGTGAAATGTTACTCATAGCAATTAAAGGACTTTCTTATAGTGCCTTCAAAGTAACAATGCTTTACTTACCAAGAGGTGAAGGCTGTTTTCATATTTAGATTGGAAATATCTACTTATTTGTTACTTTTCTTGTTTGGGCATTCCTGGAATTAACCCAAAACAAAGCAGATATTTAGAATTCAAACCACTAGTTTAATTTGCAATGCATATCACCATGCCAGAAGCTGGGAGACTATGTCAGGGAAAACACTATTCTGCACAAGACCTCTTACACTCTTCTGCAAGCATTCACTTCAGGTCACCATCAAATGGAGAATACAGCACTTTGTGTAGCTTTAGGGTGACCAAGACTTTTATGGTTAACAGGTAGAACCACTGACAGAGAAGAGAAGACGGAAAGCAAAAATGGGTAAAAAGTAATATAGAAAGGAAACAGCAGAAAAAAAGTAGTATCAATTATTTTTGTCCCTGGAGTTCTTAATAGATTCCACAAAAGTACCTTTCAGAATCAGTTGGACTAACACAATATTTTTGCAGTGAGCTCAAAACTGAACATGTATAATAGGCAGTGACCCATACACTTGCACCACCAAAGCTAGAGAACATATGGGAAAGATTTTTCCTCCCTCAGAAGCTGAGAGTATCATTAACTAGGTGAAACCTCACTAAATGTTAAAAGTTTAGAGCTGAGTTTTTTCCACTTCTGTAATGAATAAATTCTACACAAACTGAAAAGCTACACAGGGACTGTTTGAAAATGTAACTTCACTATCCCTAATCAGATTTGCTTCCACTTCATTACACTCATCCAACAACGAACAAAGTACCTTAAATGGAACCATGTTTGTCTTTTTGCTCACTCCTTTGTAAACCATGAAATTAAGCTATCAAATTTAATAGCACAAGTAACAGTTCTTCATCAAGCAGCAGAATCATGAAAGAGAAGCCCAAACAATGCAAGCAGTACAGATACATCTAGGAATAGTCTCAATCTGCCTGTACTATGCCTGCCATGTCTGTATTGCTATGTGTGTGTCTCATGGCTGTTTTATTTAAACCCTTAATCCCCCACAACCATTCACACAAGATCACAAGTATTTAATGTAATCTCTAGTGACCAAGAAGCACCTAAAGGAGAATTTTTGCATGTCCTAGATACTCATGTTTCCCTGACATTCCTCAGGACTATGCCAGGAGGAGTGTGAACCACAGGTACATTGAGTCAAGGCAGACAGGTAGAAGAAAAGCAATTACCTGGCAAGCAGTCTAGAAGCACCATGCTTAGGCCAAGTCTGAAGTCAAGAAAACACAAGAAGGTGGCCACCTGGGCTGAGAGAGAGTCCTTGCCCTACGTACATTGTATTCAGCATAAGATTTTTTTGCAACCTGAACACGTTAATTAGCAACATTTTAGTTCGTTTTTCTTCTTCTTAAATAGAGTTGCACGGACTTCATTTGTTCCTATTGTTTTACCCTCTTACCATCCTAATGTTCCAAAGCAAACCATTATATTTTTCAGGGGAACAAGTAGCAGTAACAAACTGTTTCATGAAAACAAAAATGGGATGTACACAAAAAATAGTCAAAAAATTACCTCCAGATAAAATTGATTCAAGGTTTGTATATTCGCTGTTGAACTGTGAAATTATACAAATGCCATAAATTCAGCATCAGAAAAAAATGTTTCATGCTGAGCTAGTAATCTTGAGAGTAGTAATCCTTTATATATATATATATATATATATATATATATATATAAATTTCACAGAGTGCAGCCCAGTGCAGTGCTGTGCTTGACAGGTGCTGTGCATTCAGTGCTGTGCTGTTTAGTAACTTTGGTGTAACACAGAGATGGCAGATGGGAACTCAACACCAAGAGAAAAAAAGCTGTACTATTAGAAAAGTTTGCTTCTTCATTAAACTCATTACTCTGATGGCTCTGAAGCTGTATCTAATTCTGTCCAGTTGAGCAGCTGGAGAAAACTTGTATGGGACAAGGACTTTCCCCAGACAACCTTAGGGGGAGGTATTCTTTCAAAATCCAATATACATCAGAACCTTAGCAACTCAAATATTTAATGAAATCTGAGCTGAAACTTTGGGGAATTAAATAAATTCATTTCCTCTGGAAGTTTATAAACTTTTATTTTCTCTTTAAAAAACCACACATGCCTTCCTTACACACATCATAAGTATCAAGTATCATAATAGTTTTACCTTGTAGATAAAAAAATTAAAATCCCAGAAATAGGCGATGGGGAGAAGGAATTGTAGTTTCTCAGTTCTGACTCAACATTTGCACTAATTCTCCCTCAAACTGGTTGACTTACAGAACAAGTACACAAACGGCACACATTTTCAAAAATAACTATTTTGTACAAATGTGCTGAATTCAGAGAGGAAAATCACAAACAAAAACACAGCATAAGAAAGTATAAATCCTTGAAATATATTAGCATAATAAGTGGGTAATTTGGGGCTTTCCCAAAAATCATGAAAAATGAGAGGAAAAAATGAGCAATTGTGGGAAAACAAAAAGCTCTTTCCCAGCTTAATGTACTATATAAATTATGATACAGGGAGAAGCTGCTATTCTACGTGGTAAAACAATTTGGATTTTGAAATCAAAACAGCATTATCAATGCTAAGGACTTTATATTAGTGATAAAACACACATGAATGCCTATGAGTCTATCACCGTTTAGGTGATAAATCTTCTCAATGAAAGACAGCAACTAAAGATGGATCATGAAACACAGTAAAAAATCCATTACTATAATATTGTCATATTTCATGTTGCATTTCAGACAACTTCTGTGATTTGATCTATAGAGCACACATATTGGTCTACTGGATGAAAACAAAAACTAGAGATGAGGTACAAAATACAGTCCTAGCCAAGCTAAATTCAAAAGTAAAGAGGATTCTGTATATTTTCTGAAGCATATCTGTCAGAACCATTGAACATCAAACAGTGAAACTGACTATAGCTTTATTTCTATGCTATTTTTGCTATTCTAGAATTTTTTTTCTTTTAAACCAAACTTGACCCTTTGACCCTTCCAATTTAACAGCCTGGAAAAACAAAGTTTTCCATTTATAAATTAAATTATTTAAGTTTCAGATCTCTAATGAGGTTGCACTCTGAAGTGTCCTTCTGGCCTCACATCGCAAAGAGTCATATCACAAGAGAACATTGCCTCAGAAAGAAATATCACAAATTTTTACCCTTCCTCCATTTGCCCAGAACTGAAGGATAATTTCTTCAAAAGCTTTTATGGTCAAACTGTTGATATTTAATATCCAAGCAATCAACACAGGGTTTTGATCCATACCCCAAATGGTACTTCAGTGGGCAAAGTTCTTAACCTTAATTTGGTACAAATTGCATCTTGTCTTCAGTTTAAGGAGCACATAGGAATGATGCATAATCCAGCAAAATTTATCTGCAGCTAAGTGTGGGTGAAATCTTTATGCTCCATATTTTTCCTGAGTTTTATAAATAACCTTGCCTCAAAATCATTTCAATGTTATGAACATAGGAGAGAAAGGAAGAAAAAAGCCAGATACAGGTTTTACTTTAACTTTTTTCTCTTTGAATTTTTTTTAAAAAAAACTCTTTTACTCCTTTATTATTGACTGATTTTTATCCACTTTCCCTTCCATCAGTGAAGAGAAGTCCATAAAAAGGAACTTTTCCTTTTTCCCTTTTAAACAAGGTTTAATAAAAGCAAAACAGTCTCTACCTTTTCATGTTAGTACTGTGAAGGTGATAGACATAGATGACACTGCAGGAAAAAAAAAAAATCCCACCTGAAAGTTATGTAGTACAGCAATGGGGCTTATGCAAGGCAATATTTTATGTATTAAGTAGTGGCAATGCTTAATATTCACTGCTCAATGCAAATTAATGAATTTGAATAACATTTCCCAGAAAAGATGCAAACAAGCAAAGGCTGAGTTATATTACTGTATGTGTTACATTAAAGCGATTTACTGTTGTTAGCCTTGTATAACCACTGCACCCGTAGTCCTAAACTCAACTTCCAGAGTGTGGGCTCACTGAGCCAGTCAAAAATGTCAGAAAACTGCTTGTGCTCATGGTGGAAATTGCAGACTTATGCTGGAACAGAGCACAAGAAGCAAGGGAAAGGATTTGAGAAAGAAAAGTCCCATCCCAAGTTGTTGAGCTAATTGAGCAAGCAAAGAACCTAGAACTGTTTGAGAAATGGGAACTTTCCCAAAGTTTCTGATGTAACAAAATAATTTTTATTCAGTTTAAATATAAGCCTTTTTTTTCTCCTTCCATAGAAAATAAAAGGGGAAAATGATAAGAAAGATACAGCAAGGGGACGAGGGTACACTGTCCTACATGCATGCAATACTGAAGGTGGGTGCATTTTATCAAATATTACTTATTTATACTCCCAACAGCAAGTCGTTTGTCCTCCTCAGCAGGCAAGTCTCAACACTAAGCTTTGCTGTTGCCAGTGTTGTAGTAGCTTTGTAAAGGATGAAGGGCAGGATGGATTGCTGTGCTATACACCAGCAGGACACAGAAAGGTTAGATCAAAATCAGTTTAAAGACAAACTAAGAGACACAGAAAGGAGCACAGTTTTCCAAGAGAATGGGTAAGGGTCAAAAGTCATAAACAGGTTTTTAACAGTTTGAATTTGGGTTTTTTTTTTTCAGCTAAAATTTGTCTGTTTTTCAATGGTACCCTCACTACATAGCTACATATTTCTGTCCAGGAATTCTCACCGCATTTCTAGACCTGCATTATGGAAAATGACATACTAATTTTCTGTCAGCCTGAACCCACAAAGGAACGATTTCAATACAAGGAAGCAGAAACCAGGATACAGCAAGCATTTAAGAAAAGATGGGAAGAATTACCTAGTAGAAGCATGGACGTGAAAGCCAGAGTCTTTTGATTTCTATACCACCTGCATTGTGCAATTTTTCTCACAAAAGCTAATTAAATCTGATTGCTTTAAGGAAGTTATTGCAATGCTGAATGCCAATAGCACGATATACACAAATTTGCTACCTAGTACCAGAAACAGAAAGTTTCTACAAGGTGGAGACAAGGAAGACTGAATCCTAATGGATACCACTGGAATGGCCACTGAAGTGCTAAGGCTTGGACGATAGGCTCAAGCCAGAGTTGACCTACAGATGAATCCTGTATATTTCATAACTGGTAACCATTGTGCCAACAGGTATTATACTAAGTCATGATAAACCACCTATCCTGATTTAAAAGGTGAAGTGTTGAGCAACAGGCTCTGAACTGAAACTGTTAACCCAGGATGGAATCCTTAATGAAATATGCATGGAGGATGTAGCTATCTGCAATCTATCTTCCCCTTCCCTTGTAAGTGAATAGAACAACAGAGTCATGGAGGCAGGTGTCTGTCCCCGAGACCTGATGTGAGACCTTGAGCATCATCCCATCAGATAAGCAGAGAAACTCCTTTAGCTTCTTCCTTGAGCCCTGGCCAGGCTCTGGGGGGAACCTAATGTGAGATTGAAACCAGGTATTTCTGCTTAAAACAAAGGTGCCAGCTATTCTGGCTTGCTGATTTTTAGGTATATAAGGCTGGACCCGCTCACAGGGACTTTGGGTGCCTCACCTACGGATGGACGCACCGTGTAGGATTTCCCACTGTCCGGGACAGGCTCTGCAAACCCTCCCTGCGCCGGGGCTGCCCAGCGACTGCGGAGCTGGATGATGGTAACAGATGCAAGTGGTGATGTATCTTTCTTAATCACTGTTCTCTCTCAGGTAGTAATGATTTGATGCATTACCCTGTATTTTCCCATTTGTTTAAGTGCACTGTTCTGCCTTTTCTTACTGCATGTTTTCTGTATTATTCTGTAATATTATTAAGTTATTTCTAGTAAAATACACCTGCTCTTCTCACTCTGGTGTCTGAGTTTAATTGCTCTCCCTAATCAGCAAAACATAAATTGGTGTCAGGAGTGGGATATGACAAAAAATGCCATCATTTAAAACAATCATTTGATGGTTTAAATTATATGAAAATATATCTATTGAAAAAGGAAAAGAAACTACAGATTCAAGTAGACAAGAGTGGATTTTGTTAACTGCATGTAGAAAACACCACCAGAGTAAAGAGAGGCTATTGTTGGAGCTCTCCCGGATGGAGCAACAGATGAGTGATTTGCAGAGTCAAATAGTGATGTTGTAATGCCAGAATAAGTTGTTTGCTGATAAGCTGGATATTTATCAGACAGTGGCAGAGAAAGTTGTGGTGCAAGTAGCACAATAGCAGGAGAGGTCAAGTGAATTGTAAGAAAGTGCATGTGGTGATTGCAGAAGTGGGTGTGCAGTGGTATCCTGGTAAAAGATCCTAATATTGGGCAGCTTGTGAGGAAGGTTATGATAGAGGATTATACGCAGTATGAAGTAAATGGTATAATGGAAAGATTTAAGCAGAGACTGAGGGAATCTCTGCTCTTTTGGACGGTTCATTTGCACAATCAGGGAGTGGCAGGGGTAACCCTAGATGCAGGAGATACTAAAAGATTTTTTATTTTAAGTTCAGATTCTTTTGTGCAGGATACATTTCAAATCAACATGCAGAATATTTTGTTAGCATAAGCTGCTCTGAGATGTAATACCAAGTATCCTACAGAGAATGATTGGCTGGCATCTGACTGTCAGTGGTTTGCTTTGCAAGACTGTATACAGCAAGTGAAAGAGCAAGGAATGAAAGCAGGTATTTTGTAGGAGATGCTGACTTTAAGATATGGCATCCTTTATCGGTCGCTATGAGAAACAGAGTGATTAAAAACACTTCACCAGCATATAAAAACGTAATTATGCCCCTTTGCATTAATGATATGGGGGGTCCCCTCGATGAAGTAATTGAAAAAGTGCAACAGTTCTGTGACCTTGATGAGAGGGGCCCTAGAAGAAATTCAGAGAATTAAGCTATTTGAGATAGCCCTGAAGGCAGTGAAAACAGGATTTCTTGCAAGGAAAAGTTTGCTGCTTTACTAGGGGATGTTATGCCCCATGATAAAATTGATGGAATTTCGACCCCAGAATTGTGGGAGATATATAAACAGGGCTGAATAAACCCAACAAGAAAAAGCACAAAATTCCCAGGCCAAGAAGGCAGGGACAGCTCAACGGGACCTTACATCTGCTCTCAGAGGGCCCCCGTGAGTGGATCACCAGTTCCAGGGCGGGTGAAAGAGGGTTGGGCACCATTCTCTGACTTGTACCCTTTGTGGGAGACAAGGGAGGTGAATCAATATTATAATCAACACATGTGAATTAATGGCCAAGCCCCAGGACAGTGGGTGCAGAAGAACCAACAGCACCATGTAGAGCTTAAAGTTTCTGCTTTGGGTTTTGGGGGGTTTTTTTGGGTTGGGTTTTTTGTTTTTTTTTTTTGTGTTTTTTTTTTTTGTGTGTTTTTTTTTGTTGGTTGGTTTGGTGTTTATGTTTTGTTTTTTAAAACAGCTTGTCCCCACAAACTGTAAATGCCCTGACTGACACTGGAGTGGAGGCCTCCTTAATATATGGGAACCCCAGGAAATTTAAAGGACAATTTGTAATTATTACAGATTTGGGAGGAAAAAAAATAAAACTGTACAAACACAAATAGAAATGAAAATACGAAACCTCTCAAAATAATTATATTCAGACATGATTGTCCCCATTCCTGAATATATAATTGGTGTAGACATTCTAAAAAGACTAACTTTAAATCTTTCTGATTGTCAGTATAAACCCTGTATTAATGCCAGACCTGTTATAGACAGCAAAGTAAAAATGCCTCCTGTGCAGATCCCAGCTACAACTAAGTTAGTCACAATGAAGCAGTATAGAATTCCAGGACGACATGAAGAGATATCACAGACAATTAGAGATTTATTAGATGTAGAAGTTTTGAGGTGGCAGTCTGGTGTGGTCCGTCAAGAAAAGTGATGGGTTCTGAAGACTGACAGTGGATTTTAGAGAACTAAACAAACATCCTGCACTGATTGCAGCAGCCGTGCCAGACACTGTCACTTTAATAGAAGAAGTTCAGAAACCTCCAGGAACTTGGAAGGCTGTAATAGATTTGGCTAATGCATTTTTTACCATTCCAATTGAAGAAAAGCATTGGGACCAATTTGCTTTCACAAGGGTGGCTGCATAGCCCCACTATCTGTTATAGAATTGTAGCTGAACACTTAGATTAAATACATCTGCCTCCTCACACACAATTAAGCCACTGTGTAGATGATAATTTGGTTCAAGGAAATGATGAGGAGGAAATACAACAAGATCTTGAATTAGTGGTAGATCATATGAAACAGAAAGGTTGGGAAATTAACTCTGCAAAAATCCAAGGACCGTCTCAAACAGTGAAGTTTCTGGGAATTCAGTGGCACTGCAGGCATCAAGACATCCCCACATGGCCCTGACCACACCAGAAATCCATCTTCTTTTCCAGGACAACCTGTCTTAGTCAAACTCCCCACAGTGGGAGCAGCACCATTGGTATTGGATACCCAATAAACAAGTATACTTGGAAAGCCAAAGATGCTCATGGAAAGGAGCACAAAATTAATACAAGGTGGATTATCCCACTTTTCTAATTATAACCCACCTCTGGTTCTCAAAATGAACCGAGAAGCGTTTCTTTCCTTTTTCTTGAAGGTAAAAGCCCCCAGAGACAGATATGCTGAGTCATAACAGGGGATCCTTATGTAAATTTAAATTCTTGTATGATACTGATATTTATTATTTTATTAATATTTCTAGGATGTATTATCTATCATCACAGAAACTGCTTTGGGTGACTGTTCTCCTCTCTCTCTGTTCCTGGGGAGGCTTCAGTTCTCCTAAGTGCTAACCAAGAATGGTGGGTCAGCAATTTGAGTACAGTCCATAATGGGACTAGATTCTGGACTGAGGATGCTGATCCCTGGCAACTCCGTTCTCCTGGAAAAGGTATTTAATGCCTTAACTGGACAAAAGAGAGACGACTATGAGTCGGGGGAGTGTTTGTGAATGGGCTTTATCTTCGGGCTTTGATTGTTATGACTCCTACTGCAGACCCTATGATTGTTCTAAATACAAAGGGAGATGGAACTGAACACATGTAAAACTCACAATAGTTGGGTAAAATGTTCATACCAAGAACTTACAGGGGAAGGTTGTAAAGTGATAATGCAAGATCGGTTCTTTGATGTGTCATTTGGAAACTGTCTATGTGCCAATAGTACAGACAAAAACCATATAGTGCAGGTGTTTCAGTGGGCCTGCCACCTGGAACCCCAATGAAGTGATTAGTGGTGCTTGAGAACCTATTTATAATTTGAATCGCATTATTTGATTACAAACTGGTTTAGTAATTATCACCATTGGCAAACTGTAATATTTCAACATCATATGGTTCTTGATTACCTGTTAGCTGAAGAAAGGGGTGTTGGTGGTAAATTAAATTATTCAAACTGTTGTTTAAAAAATTGATAACAATGGTTAGGAGGTCAAACAAATAACTTCTAGGATTAGGAAATTAGCCCATGTCCCTGTTAAGCGTATCTTCTTTTATATGTTATGTGGCTTGGCTATGGTAGTGTTTTTACCTTGTTTGATTCCATGTTTTATACAATTGATTCAAAGCATTGTATTGAACATACAATTTGTCTCTACTGCTTCATACAATGGCATTAAACAGATTCATGCCATATCTAAAAAGGCACCATCTATCATACAGGCTGTATAAATGCATGTGTTCTTTTCTCACTTATAAAGGCCACCGTTCCAGTCATGGGGTGGTATAACAGCCCACTGACTTATTGGGGATAAGCAGTGAGCTACTCATGAAGGTGAAATTAAAGTACTCAGCTCTAAACTATACATGCCCTCTGGACTGGGGACATGGAAATCCATTTTTCTGCTGCTTAGGCAGACCCCCAACTCCAGCGAGCCAGACCACCATCTTCAGCTCCACAATTGACAACAACCACCAGAATATTTTCCCTTGTGATATCTATGTGTTGGTCTTGTAAGTGTTCATGTAAACTGTCTGGCACTTGTACTTGTTCATGTAGAAAACCACCTTCTCCCCCCAGTCCCCAAGGACCAGGAGCATACCCTGTGGCCTGGCCGGGGACACATTTTTGTTAAATATGTTTCATTAAAATATTGTTAATTGACATTATTATTGTTACTGTTACCTTTAGCTTTATTATATGTTTGGTTAGAAAGTTGTTAACCATTGTTGCTGTTAATACTGGTTTATTTGTTATTTGTAGTGTTATTGCTCATTTACCTGTTTAAATCTGGGATAGAAGTTTCTAGGTTTAGATGACACATGCCCTTTAGGACAAGGGAGTGTGGAAAGCAATTTCCCTGCTGTGTATGCTGACCTCAACTTGGGCAGAGCAGGGCAGCAAACCGCATGGACTGCCAGGGCCACCAGTACTCAGTGGTACATTGACAGAACCACAGACAAATAATGGATCACATGTTAGTGTTGATTTCAATTCACTTTATAGCCTCAACTTTAACTATTATCTCAATTGCTCTTCTAATATGCCTTTTTTTTTTTCCTTGTAAATATCCACCATGTAAACTGCCATCATGTTCTTCTACTGATTCCTTGAAACCTTAAAATTGGTTTGTAGAATGTTTTGGTTTTGTGGAATTAGTTGGTTTTAAGCATGACATGTTTGTTGGAGATGTTGTTAGCTGTATGCTTATTAACTGAGGATATTCATATTTGTTAAAGATAATGTTAGTTACATGTTTATTCATAGAAAATGTATATATCTGCTAAAGATGTTATTGGTTATGTGTTAGCCAGTGGTATTGTTGGTTATCGTGTTGCATGCTGTTTCTGTCCTTTCTTTCTCTCTTTATATCTCTATCCTTCATGCCACCACGAGGACAGCAATGTTGAGCCACAGGGCAGTGTGAGAGTCTGTGTTGTCTCGCTGCACCACTGCTACTACCTGGCCTCAACATCCTGTCGCCATGGAGGAGTACACTCTGAAGGAGATGAGCTGTTCCTGAGGAAACTACCATATCTGCCTGAAACCAGGACAACAACATCCTTGGCAGTGCCTGCTAAGCTATGCTTGTGCACAAGCCAGGTGGAGAAGAAATCAGGGTGAAGGGGGCGTGCAGAGGCTGAGGATACCACAGGCTGACATCCCCTTCCCCCCCTCGAGCACAACCTCTGTGAACACCTGGGCATGCATGCATGAAGGAACACGGGGTGGCATGTATGGCGGTGACCTTCATGGAAATTGGTGGACTGACTGGGAAATGGACTGCGTACCCTCTCTCAGGGCTCAGAGCTGGCATTTCAGGAGACAGCAGGACATCGTTGGATTCGTGGTAGTGGTAGCTGATCTTGCTGCATCTCTTCTGTTTGCTTGCTTAGGTATTCTGACCTTTTCTTTCTTCTCTCTGTTCTATCGCTATTATCACTTGTTACAGGAAATAGAGTTTACAAGGTTGCATGGCATCTAACCTTGTTTGTGTCTTAAATTCACTACTGAGATCACTTATGAATCCTCCTGATATTGGATCAGGACAAGTCTGAGGAGATATCATCAACTGATGAATGAAAACTAATGTCACTAAGCATAGAAATGGTTTGAGAGCCATAATTCACCTATAGATCAAAGGGCTGAGTGAAGTGCTAAGGCTTGGACAATAGGCTCAAGCCAGAGTTGACCTACGGATGAATCCTGTATATTTCATAACTGGTAACCATTGTGCCAACAAGACCTGATATGAGACCTTGAGCATCATCCCATCAGATAAGCAGAGAAACTCCTTTAGCTTCTTCCTTGAGCCCTGGCCAGGCTCTGGGGGGAACCTAATGGGTGATTGAAACCAGGTATTTCTGCTTAAAACAAAGGTGCCAGCTATTCTGGCTTGCTGATTTTTAGGCATATAAGGCTGGACCCGCTCACAGGGACTTTGGCAGCCTCACCTACAGATGCACGCACCGTGTAGGATTTCCCACTGTCCGGGACAGGCTCTGCAAACCCTCCCTGCAGCCGGGGCTGCCCAGCGACTGCGGGGCTGGACGATGGTAACAGATGCAAGTGGTGATGTATCTTTCTTAATCACTGTTCTCTCTCAGGTAGTAATGATTTGATGCATTACCCTGTATTTTCCTATTTAAGTGCACTATTCTGCCTTTTCTTACTGCATGTTTTCTGTATTATTCTGTAATATTATTATTTCTAGTAAAATACACCTGCTCTTCTCACTCTGGTGTCTGAGTTTAATTGCTCTCCCTAATCAGCAAAACAGCCACAACACAGAAAAACAGAAAATCTATAATCTATGAAACGAGGTTTGTTCTACCTTGCCTATAAGGACAGGGAGGAGCAGGGGGAGAAGTAGAATTTTCCTGGAAAGTCTGAAATCTCTGTATTTAGGAAATAGAAAAGGGACCCAGAAAAATGGAGGATAAAAAGGGAAATTTCAGTGTCTGAGGAGGTCAAAGAAGAATTACATGATTTAGAGATGCTCAGCACAACAAAGGAGACCTGAAAATTTGTAAAGATACTGATTCAAAGTCCAAAGAGCACAGAGGAGTAGGAATTAACTAGCTGCAAGAAAGGGCAGACATGTATGTTACAGCCTAAAATGAATCTAAAATGTCTAAAATGAATCACTGTTCTACAGGGCAAAGCCAATTTGATATAACAATCTTCTGTTCTTGGAAACTGCATCCCAGAACACCCTCGGTGAGACCATCTATCCTCATAGAGGTATCTGTCAGGAATAACACAGCAGTCACTGCCACTGAGTCAGAAGGTCCCACTTCAGGAGGGAATGTGACAGAGTCTTATTCAGAGATGACAAGGGGTCAGTGGCCACTGTAGATTCTATATCTATAGGGCTGATCCAAAAAACAGAGGGAGTTTAAAGCCCCGGGCATGCAGCACGCAGTACAAACAGCAGCCTTGTCTCAGTTCCACTGGCAGTTTTGAACAGAGCATCAAGAAGAGCACAAATACTGTTTTGATTTGGATGTGGTCCAACTGACAGCCATGGGACAAACCACCTTGCTTAAAAAATACCATTCAAATCAGTCTTTCAACTCATCAGTAAAGAAAAGCTGATGTTCAGGAACACGTGTTACCCCCACTTGAAGAACCACGCCCAAACCTACACATGGCTACCTGCTCAGACCCCAGACAGCCTGATACAGAATAAAGGGATGAGAAAAAGATTCTCCACATCACATGCAGACAATATGTGGAAACTGGAGAACAGAATCTGTGATTCAGTTGCTGCAACGTGTCCACCCTGCACAAGTCACTTGAAGGTTCAATTATTCCTTACAAAAGACTGGAAATGGAAAGGTGTTTTTTTGCTTTATTTTTTAAATGAGTAATGAAAAAGTGCTAACAATGCCAACTCTCACTCCTCCTTTTTGAAAAAGAAAAAATTATGAAATGAAAAATGAGAACTAATGAAATGCAAGGGAATCATGCAAACTGACAAATTAGACATCTGATGGCAACAGCTGAGAAAACCACCATTACTTATCATTCTGATATCAAGCTTGCACTAGAACATGCAATATTTCTCCTACAAAAAGGAAATCTGGTTGGGAACTGTTTTAATGCTTCCTGAACTCAAAAAAAAAAAAAAAGAAGAACCCAAACCTTCTCTACTGCTGAAAGCCACTTATAATGCATAGGAAATGGACTCTATTTGATATGTAGCTTGAGAACAACCATATGGTAGTGCACGAACTGCGCTAACATTCCCTTTCTGCCTAAAATGTAAAAGAAGATAACCTTGAGTCATAAAAAACAGCTATGAAGATCATGTAAGTAAACCAATCTGGTTGAATTACCTGGACCTCTGCTAATGCTATTGCATTAACCAAGGGCTTAACACATGCAAAACCCATTTTATATTAGATTTGGACCTTTCTGAAAATAAGGTTCTATATAGGACAAAAAGTCTCAAAATAGTAATCTGAAAGCTTCCAAACCATGTTATTATTATCCACCCACCAAGTTAAATTACTAACAAAAGAAAAAAAGATATAATACTCAGCAACATCCTAGACAGTTTCCATAATTTTACATATCATGGGATGAATCTGGCTTTGTGAGTAACTGTTGTCATGGCAGCAGTGTCATGGTCCCAAAGAAAATAAATCCTCCTAACAATTTGTGGCAAACCAGCCTAGCAAAGAACAAAATTACTTCAATCTTGCTAAAGGATTATTGATTTATTATTTGAAGCTCAGCACTAGTTATTGAAAAATCACTACCATGACTTTTTTTGATGTGTGTCCAAGAGAAGAATGGGACATAGCTAAAGATTTTCTTTCCAGGGGATTTTCTTTCAGAATATACAGTTTCTGCAAAACCAGACTTTCTCTTTCCACCCAGCACAAAATTCAACTTTAACCAAAAAAAAAAAAAAAAAAAAAAAAAAAAAAAAAAGAAAAAAAGGAAAAAGCTGAAAATAGGTATTTAGTTTTTCTGATTGATTTGAACTAAGCATATTTTGAGAAACTGGAAAAATGCAAAACATTTCTCTTTAAAACAGTCCAATATTAAACTGAATTTCTCATTCATTGCCTGAAGAAGATGAGCTTGCAGTAAAGGAGGTGGATAACACCAAGTTTATACTAATTGTTTTTTCACATAAATAATCTGTATGACCCCTACCCATATGGGAACCACAGTCAGTTCAGGAAATCCCACGCTTATTTCATCATAGGGACACCCTAGAGTACATTGGAAGTTAGGAGAATATTATGGGTAGGCACTGTCTAGGTGTGCTCTATTTCTACATCCTTCTAAGCCACTGTCCCATGAAAATCGAAATGTGACTTTGACCTTTGCTACGACAGGCACTTCGATGAGATTCAGACAATTGACTTGCTTGCTGAAGTTACATTTCATTTTGTTAGACTAGCCCATCTGGAATGAATTAGACATATATGTTGGATGGTGTCTTCTATGGTGGAATATAATCCTCTCTGACACTGACTCGCTGTGTTAAGGAATGGCCATCTCAAGGTAGAGGTCATGTAAAGACGCAATCTAATAACTGGGAACCTGAACAATAACTCAAACAGTCAGTTGATCAGGACCTTAAAATATGATAGTATTGCCAGCGTAGACAATACATCAGCCTGACACAAAAGATCCCTACATTTTTTTTAATCTATATCATGTTTTGGTAATTTAGTCTCTGGGGTACTATTCCTGAGTGCCACCAAATTGTCGTCTGAAAAGGTTATTGAACTGTACTCTGCATGTAACGGCAGCAGCTATACTTCACTGCATATTGTGAAGCGTAATGAGTGTTCTTAATGAGCTCTCAAAGATCATCAAAACAAAGTAACTACCTCATCAGCGCATAGGAAAACTGAAATTAAAACAGAGAATCAGTATGTGTGGGGGTGATTGTTCATATGCATTAATTTCATCTGTCATTTCTCTGTGTGTTCCTTTCAGTTCTACAATGAAGCAATTTCAAACCAGACATTTAAGGTGACATGTGCAGCCACATTTTAAAACTACCAATTTAAAATTCTAAAGAGCTATGTCCGTAAGTTCCAAATTCAATTAAATATGAGAAATATTTATAGGTACAGTTATTACTTCTACCATTACACTATGGAAAATTGAATCATCTACTGGAGATACTGCAGATGATCAAAAGGATTCAAATCAATCACTCAGAAATAAGGGAGTGAGAGATCTGCAGGCCTGGCATTCCAGTCTATCAATATTATGATAAGATTACTGTGTTTATTCTAGAGTTTCTTGACCTCTTAATATCATGACTATTAGAAAGTATCCTGTCTAAAGGTCGTTTGTTTGGTTTTTTTTTTCCCCCCAGAATCTTTGTATATCTACTGTCAATTCCACTTTTACTGTTCTGTTTTCCCCACATTTCCTGCTCTGTACGTCTACCAAGAGACTTCGATATCAAGAATCACAGTACTTTTCCAAACTGGATGCTGTTGTGCCTCAGTTTCCTTGCTTCTGAAGAATGCTCCTCAAATCCTCAGGTCAGATGGTGGCTTTTGCTACAAACCCCTCTATGGGCAACCCTTTATAAATTAACTCCACCTTTTTGTCTTGTGCATGGGCCTAAGCCTTTTTCTTGCTTTGGCATGAGGCTTGTCAGTAATTCTTTGCTTTCCTTATGCACTTCATCAAAATGCCATAAGGCCCCTGACAACTTTGTTTCTTCACTTCTGGTTGTGTTTGCTGCTGTATAGAAAAGTTCTGGGTTATCCTTGTCACCTGTGGTAGTGCTTGGCTGACACAGGTGCTTGGCTGCTTTGTTCAGAGGACAGTACACCTGGAGTCCTTGTAGGTCTCAGCCCAAACTGGATGAAACACATCATACAGCTGCATCAAAATCTGAACCTGAAGAAAAAAACGTTTTCATTCTCATCACTGAAAGCACCAGGAGTTTAAACCTGAGGAGAATGCAGGGAGAGCTGAAAACAGCTTTCATCCAGAGGCCCAAGAAGCATGAGCTACTACTGGGGAATTTCTCCACATACTGGCTAAAGACAGTTAAAAATTTGCCAACGAGATATTTCATCAAGGACAAAAGGCTGTGTGGAAATATATTCATTTCAAAGTAAGTTTGCTTCAAAAAGGCACTTACAGAGATAAAAACATTCTGATATAGCTGAAGAATTGTTTTGACCTTTTAAAAAAGGAATGTTTCTATCTGCCATTTCAACAGAACTCTTCACATTTTAGAGAACACAGAATTAACAGTCAAAATGGAAATAAAACAACTCATGTCAACTCAAACGAATTTCCAGAGGGTTTTTTTTTTTCACTGAGAACACTGAAACGTATTGTTTTCATTAGATTTTGGGACAGATACGATTTTTTTTCTAGCTGTGGTTTTGCAGCTATAAACCAAGATCCCACCCAGTTCAAGTCCTTATTGTGCCAAAACACACTGCTGAGGGAAGATGCAAATATTGTGCCCATACCAGTACACCAATATATAAGGATCTCCCCTTGCTCTCCAGAGAATGGAAAAGAAGCAGACATCTAATGCTGCCTTAACAAGCGATGACTGAAATTAGAAGGAAGACTCCTAAACACAGCTACTCACTTGCATTCACCTAGGGTGGCTGCACTGAACATAATCTTTACCTAAAACACCTAAAACAACTCTGGCTCATGTGAGCTGATGAAACAAAATACCACGGTTTATGTAACATATACAAGACAATTGTTTTACTTTGTCTTAGATTTCTTTACAGTGGCTCACTTTTGTGATATTTAATGTTTCTGGAGAATGCTGGTTTACTTTAATTTAATTCCTTGGACAGAAAAAGATGCAAAAAAATCTGAGTATGTGAATTGAGTCTATGGAAAAGTGATTTCATGTAACAGTTCTCAGTAATTTCTACCTACTTGTTCTCGACTGTGTTTTCCCAGAAACACTCCTGGAATTCAGGACACAAGGATGCTAGCCTATGCATATCTACTCCAAATAAGGCAATTGTTAAAGTCTCAGTGCACAAACAGTCTTGGCCTAAAGCAAAATATAAGTCTAATCTTGGTGAAACTCGTTCTGTCCTTTTTTGATGGTAGTAGGAAAAGAGGCAGGGTCAGAGGAATGGAAAATTCCCAAACAGAAAATAAAGAATCCAGCTAACAAAAGTGGCTTTTAAAGGCTAAAATACTAAGGAAATCAGGAAGGTATAGAGACACATGATTCTTACTGGGAGCTTTGTCTCCTAGTGATGCTGAAAGGAAGCTGGCACACAGGAAGTAGTCAAAGGAGCATCTAGGAAAAACCTTGATAAAGAGAATTTACAAAACAACATGGAGAAAAATCCCTAGGAAAACTCAAGCATATGGAGAAAATTGAGACCAGAAATGGCAAAGAAATGGTTCACTGTGTTGCCCAGATATCCTGCAGACAAACTGAGCTTGCGTACACAGTGTTACAAAGTGATACTTCAAACAGGTTTAATAGTAAATGTGCAGATTACAGCAGCTCAAAACGCAGCCGTGCTGGACTTCTATACCTATACAGACCACTGCCTATTGCTATGCATTCCCTGTACTTCTGAAGCAAAGATCATTTGCTTTACAGATACATCAGGATTAACTACATGCTACTTGCTTACTATAATTTGTTCTTGAAAGGATTAAAAGAATACCAATGCAGGGTGGGGGAAACGGGAAATGCAGGGTATCTGCTCAAATCACTAGAGAGTTTGGGAGATGTTCAATATTTATGGCCAATCAGATCATAGTATCCTACTACATGTTCCTTATGGACACCTGTAACACCTCTGTGTTGGTTACACATGCCTTGGTTCTGAATGCTTTCTCACAACCAGTGCAGCTAGGTAATTACCTATTTCCTAAGACTAGAGGAATGATGGGCATCTGTATACCACGAGGAGGTACAAATCGCTCTATGTTAACATGCCCTGTGCTCGCCATGACAGGGGCTGTGCCAGCAGCAGCTGTGCCAGCAGCTTTGACAACATGTAATGATGTGTGCTCACAGGACAGTGCCTAAGCTGGTAAAATTCATCTGATGCTTGCCAAAAGGAACATGCTAATAAGCTACAGTGTCTCAGAGGCTCTTGAAGCAGCATCAGCTTGCCTTCTGCAGCCTGGAATACGTTAATCACACGATTACTCTTTGAAGAACTACAGCTTGCTTTCCATGTCCATCACATGCCTGCTCTCATCATGGAAAAGGGAGGCAACTGCCCTTCTTGGCCGTTCTGAAGTAGGCCATCAGTTGATGTTTTTCCCCAGAAAACAAATAAATAGTAAAAAACAACCCTTAGAAGACAGTACTGCAGGTCAGGATGATAGTGAAAACTGAAGTGTGGGAATATAGCAATGGGAATGAATGCTGCACTCCCAGAGAGGCACAGTGAGGGGGGAGGAGGAAGCTGAACAGCTGCTTTGCTTTAAGATATATATTTATATCATTTGTCAAACTTCATAGCTCCTTACTACCCAGTAGACGCTGTGGGGCTGGATAGAATAATGTCATGACCATCTTAATGAATCTCATAATCTTCCAGAGAGATAGATAATGATGTTCTGGGGAAGGGGCTGCAGCTCTACCTGAACGCTGCCTAACAGGGCAGGAGCCAATCAGCTCACGCAGAGGGGTCAAACAATACAAACCCAGGCAAAATTTACGCAGGAACTGTTTTACTACAGTGGAACAAAAGCCTAGGAAACTGTAGCAAACTCAAATTGCAATTCTGCAATGAGAAGGACAACAAAAAGCCTTTTCTTGACCCCTTTGGAAAGCCAGATTTGGTGCCTGCAGCCACCCCTGCAGGACTCTGCTCTATAGCCATTCCAGGCTGAAAGAACACTGGACTTGGGAGCCAGAAAGCCAGAAATCCCCAAAAACCATAACGACATTGAAACAGGAACTTTCATTGCTGCATTCCCACTTATATACATGGGTCATGCCACTTCACATAAATCAGCTCAAATTAGAAACCTGTTTTTATCTACCAACCCTGGATGGGGTTATATCGATATCAAAGTTGTTCATGATGATATTTGTGTGACTACTAAACATTAGGTTCTGAAAAGATGCTGTTTGAAGGAAAAAATGAGTTTATACATGTTCTTAACTGGTTAAATGTGAGGGATCATAATTAAAAACGATGCTTCTATGTCTGTATGTACACATGTATAGGCTTAGTGGGTTTTTTTAAATGAGCTAATGTGTTTCCCTTTACAAATCTTGTTCATACTAAGCAACTTTCTTAGGACATTTCCTTTTATGTACAGCTTCTAAATAAAGCAGTCTTCTATCCTGCATCTCACTTGATCAGATGCCTGCAAATGCCATGTACAGTCTGCACTGGACTTTCCAGGCAGAAAAGTACAAAATCTCCAACCATGATGTATTTTGAACAGTAAGGATCAAAACCATTCATAGGAGAGGTAGTACAAGCAAATAAACATATTTATAACATCAGACTGAAAGCATCCAAAATCTTTTCCTGGCCCATTCTCCAGTGAATAAAGAACAATACTAACACAAGCAATGATGACATGAGAGAGAAAACTTGGTAACTCTAGGATTAGAAATGCAGATTTCTACTTTTCTGTATTTTTACACTGCACCAGAAAATTGCATTTGCTACTATTTCTTTATCATTGAAAACTGTTGTGCTCCTATAAGCATCAAGTTTGTATCAGAGATTTATCTCTACTACTGTATTTCAATATAAACCAAATCTTCTTTGCTCCACCTTAACGTTTGAGTGTTGTCACACTACCATCTATCTTCCCTAGAGCAGAAAGGAACCCTTTGGCTGCACTACCAGTCACATGTCCAGCTATACCTGAGATCAAAGGGACGACCTGCACTCTTGGTATGAAGAGAGAGAAGTCAGTCTGAACTCTAATGCCATATGGTGTGCTTGCTTATTTTCTCAAGTATAGGCCTCAGATGCCAATACAAAGATACAAAAGGGCTCAAATACTCTTTTGCTAGACAACTTCAAGGAACCAGAAATATACAGTCAGTGATTATTATATAAATAAGAGTTATTTTGTTAACTCAGACAAATAATTTAACCATGATGTACCTCAAGTTGGCTTGTTAATTTAGGACTAATAAAATATGTTTATGGACAGGACACTTCAAGATTAGTCCCTTGCAAGTCACAAGGCAACCTTAAGTGAAGCAAACCTTATAAGTGAACATTCTTATTTTTGTCAATTATGTTTTCAATACAGATCTCTTCCATTCAGAAAGATTTCATTTTCCTTTAATTTTTTTAAAGTTATTTTTTCTCTTAATAGTGGTTTCATTTTTAATTTTCTACTGACAATATAAGATTATGCTTTGTTGGCTGGAAGATGCATTCTATCAATTTGTGAGATTGGTCATACTTGGGCATAAATGGCTTGAGCATATTCCCTGAAAAACAGCAATTTTAATTTACTGTGAAACAAGGCATAGAAGTAAGTAATTCTGACAGCTGAATGTTGGAAATTGTTTTATTATTGATATTTGCACTCCATTTTAATATATGGCTAATGACTGTAAAAGATACCACATGAAAGTAAATGACTATTTCTCAAATTTTCTCTGCAGATTGCTTGAACTGTTCTTATTCACGTCTGTTATACAAAAAAGCCAGTGAGCAATGCCAGCTAAACCAGACACACTTGATGATGCATTATTAATAAATTTCAGGGATTTTCCTGTGAAAGATGCATAACAAGAACCTTGAACTGTCAGGAAGATAAATATCTTCAATTTAAGTGCACCTTTTCTATCTAGCTTCTTTCATGTCTTTTTCCAATATACATAGCCATTATATTTGTCATAATAAAAACGCATATAAATTTAGCTAGGCACCTAACTGTGGAAATAGGCAACTAATAGGTTTTTCAAAGGAAATGGGAGTATAAATGCCCTGTATTGTTTTAATCTTCAGATACCTTAATGTGCCCAAATGATAGCCTAAAATTTTCTTATGTGTGTGCCCATGTTTAGGCACTTAAGTTATCCTTTAGTTCTTAGCTAAAGCCAAGTTTAGAAAACTTACCCAGCTGAAAAACTAAAACAACATGAAACATTAGTGAACAGAATCCCTTCTCCTTGAGCAGCTTTACATACCAGGCTCTCTTGTTTAACCATACATAGTACCATCTTGGCAGTCATCCCCACTCATAATAAAATTTCCTGGACAAAGTGTAGCTAAACTAAGAAATGCGAAGTCAGAGAACACAGACTGTACACAGTAACTCATAACTTCCCATTGCTCAAAGATCCTCATTCTCATTTTTGGTCAACAAAATCCATAGCTATGTTTTAGTGCAAATGTCATCCATTCTTTAAAAGTGTTGAAACTGGCAACTGAATTGCCTCCATTATCTTATGAGTCATCTTTGATATTTAGCTTGCAATTAGTTTGAGACCATTTTTGTTTTCACTCGCTGCCTCTTCTAATTTTCTCATACTGAACTGGTAAAAAAAAAAAAAAAAAAAAAAAAAAAGCAAACAAATAAAGGCTTTCTTACATCAGGGTTATATTTAAAGGAGTTATTTCCTCTCAGCTTCGTCATACCATACTTCTAGGCATTCTGCTTAAAGTCTGAATTCCTTTCTGCATTCTGGAAAATCTTCCTCAGTTTTTTGTTTACTGTTTTCTGAAAGTTTTCCCTATATCTTTAACTTCTTCCTACAGCCTAAGCATCCCTAGATTTCTTTATGCTATGTCTTTCATCTTCACAAATACTCTCATCCAGTTTTACTGTACTGGATATTCTCTACTACCAGATTTATACCATTACTTGCAAGATGCTTGCAAGTAATGCTTGTGGATCTCTCTGCAGCACTACCTTGAAGTTCTCACCTTTAGCTATTTACCACAATTGCTTGTACACAACCTTTAGAGACAGCATCAGAAGAAGCCCCCATGCACATACCTATAGCATGTTTACAACATAGGTAAAACATACAGTGCTACTGTGTGTACTCACAGCAATCTCATTCTCTTCTCAGAAATAGACTGTTCTTTCTGGACCTATTGCCATTTCAGTTGCATTTTATAGAAGCTCAGAAACCACATTCAGTTCTCAGTCAACAGAAGAGTCACTTCTTTATGATCACATCTCCATTATGCACTTTCAATTACTCTCTATCCCTGCAGTATAGGATTTCCAAATACTGCCTAGCACATGGCCATCACAAAAAGTCTGTTCTTCATTTTAAAGAGCTAACCTCATAGAAAATACATTTATTTCATTTTCTATCTTGTAGCATTAGGTCTTCAACCACTGGTAACATGACATACACTTTGTCTAGCTTTCACCCCACTCTTCAGCCTGTGGTGTGAGTACTATCTGCCTTCAAGGCCAGGTTCTTGCATGAAATTAGGAAATTTACCAAGGGTGTATTTCAGACATTTTGTATCAAGGAACAAGTTAGGGGTACAGTAACATCAAAACTTAAGTCTAAACACCTAGGTAGTCCTTGTAAAGAAGAAGAAATTAGAGATGATTCTACCAAGCAAATTCTGTCAGTGCTTTTTTCTATTCAGTCCATTTTAAGTAGAGAAGGCAGTAGAGGAAAAAAAAAAAAATTAGTCCTTGTCCTGGTTCAGCTAGAATAGGGTTAAGTTTCCCCAGCAGAGAAGGGGGAAGGGATCTCCAGCCGGGTTATTCATACCATACTGATGTCAGGTCCGGGCGCAGGAGCGCGGGAACTTTTTCCTTTGTGGCTTTGGTAAAGGGGAGCACGTGACTGAGCTGTCTGTAACCATTGCGGTATTTCTCTGTTTATCTTCTGTCTTGTTTACTGTTATTACTGTTTATCGCTGTTATCATTGCTACTGTTGCTGTTCAGATTGTTTATCACACTGTTGTATTAAATTTCTTCTTATTTTAACCCGGGTTTGTGCCTCACTGCCAGTCCGACCAGCTGAGGGTGGGGGAGGGGAAATGGCAACGTGGTCTGCAGTCCCAGCAGGGCTTAAACCAACACAGTTCTGAGACTACTTGAGTGACTTCAGAAGCTTCTTCATACCAGGTGAAGAAATCATGCACAGATGAATAAAATGTGTAGAATGCCCAGAATACCACAGAACTTGGCAAATCCCTTTCTTTAAGAAGATAACCGCACTGAACACCAGTGCATTTATCAGGACCTGGAAGACCTTGAGCTCTTCTTTTGCCAGGCAGCAAAACCAGTGCTTGACAATTTTGAAAACAAACTCTCAAGAGGAGTACCCACACCCCCCTCTGCGACCTGAGTTTAACTCATTTAAATTCTATGAAGTTTTCTTACAAATAGTCACCCTTTTACAGAATCACAGAATCATCTAGGTTGGAAAAGACCTTGAAGATCACCCAGTCCAACAACTGACTTAACATTAACAGTTCACAACTACACCATATCCCTCAGTGCTATTTTGACCTGACTCTTAAACACCTCCAGGGATGGGGACTCCACTACTGCCCTGGGCAGCCCATTCCAATGCCCAAGAACCCCTTCTGTATAGAAATGCTTCCTTATATCCAGTCTAAACCTTCCCTGGTGCAACTTGAGGCCATCCCCTTTTGTTCTGTCACTTATTCCTTGGTTCAAGAGACTCATCCCCTCTCTGCTCTCTTCAGCCTCCTTTCAGGTAGCTGTAGAGGGCGATGAGGTCTCCCCTCAGCCTCCTCTTCTCCAGACTAAACCCCCCCAGTTCCCTCAGCCACTCCCCGTACGACCTGTACTCCAGACCCTGCACCAGCTCCGTTGCCCTTCTCTGGACACGCTCGAGTCATTCAATGTCCTTTTTGGAGTGAGGGGCCCAAAACTGAACACAGGAATCGAGGGGCGGCCTCCCCAGTGCCAGTACAGGGGTCAGATCCCTTCCCTGTCCCTGCTGGCCAAGCTATTGCTGACACAAGCCAGGATGCCATTGGCCTTCTTGGCCCCCTGGGCACACTGCTGGCTCCTGTTCCGCCGGCTGTCAATCAGCACCCCCAGGTCCCTCTCTGACTGGCAGCTCTCCAGCCACTCCTCCCCAAGCCTGTAGCGCTGCTGGGGGTTGTTGTGGCCCAAGGGCAGCCCCCGGCATTTGCCCTTAGTGAAACTCCTGCAGTTGGCCTCAGCCCATGGCTCCAGCCTGTCCAGGTCTCTCTGCAGAGCCTCCCTACCCTCGAGCAGATCAACACTCCCACCCAACCTGGTGTCATCTGCAAACGGACTGAGGGTGCACTCGATCCCCTCGTCCAGATCATCAGTGAAGATGTTAAACAGGAGTGGCCCCAA